>NC_137829.1:19693233-19748233 GCF_963921795.1 Nannobrachium achirus
CAACAACCGGTGACATAACTGGTGGCAGGACCACGGCTTTCATGGAACAAACAGGATTTGCCACATCACTGGTTTTAAGGGATTTATTGAGAGACATTTACTGTCTGTTTGAAGTATACAGATGCTCATCGTTATTCTTTTCGGACATTGTTGCAAATTCAGCATAAACGGAGACCAGGAGTTAATTCATAATGGAATGATGGAAAGAATATATATATTTTTTCATATAACACCATCTAGTACTGTGGTGTACTATTCCTGTTTTAATATATATATATATATATATATATATATATATATATATATAGTAAGCGATATAGTAAGCGCAGAGGTAAGCATCAATAAATAAATAAAAGTCACTGGTAGGCTACCATACATTCAGTACAATGAATTCAATTACTTTTGAACAGAAACCCCACCAAAGTCAAGCAAGCTTACAAGAGCCACACACCTTCAGATCAGTGTTTGAAAAATTACTGAGATGTCAGAAGGTCGGGAGCGTTTGGTGTCTAGCCCTCTTCTTGTGAACTTGCAACGCCAGGCTGGGAAGCCGTCAGTCAACGCCTTTCCTCTCTCTCATGTCAAAACACTAATTATATCATTCAGCGCTGCTGCCAGCAATCGAGATAACTGCAACACAGGATTTCTCAAGCGGTGGGGAGAACCAGCATGAGTGCCATGGCCCACCGAAGAGAAGAGAAGAGAAGAGAAGAGAAGAGAAGAGAAGAGAAGAGAAGAGAAGAGAAGAGAAGAAAAGAGGGAGTGAGAGCTAGATAAGTCAAGGGGGAAAAAAGAGAGAGAGAGAGAGAGAGAGGGAGGAATGGAGCTGCAAGCTTGTCTATCTCTGGCCCTCAGCGACCGGCTCCATTGTCATGTTCGGGAGGGCGATCACAGTAATAGTCTTGTAATTGGCTTTAAGTGGATTAAGGTCCCAGGCAGGCACAGCAGAGCTGCATGCTCTGGTCTGGAACGAGACACAGTCCAAAAACGCAGAACCTGTTGCCTGGGACTAGACTGAACATGAGGTCTCAATTTTGAGACCTCACCTCAATATCTAGGCTGTTGCTATTGGGGGACTTCCATTTTAGCAGAGACAGGTTGTCGCAGGCGAACAAAAAAACACATTTCCTGAATTATGTAGTGTTATGCATCTACATAAAAAACAATCTTATTATTTTTGGAATATTGTTATATTCCAAAGTACAAACAGTATGCTGCTGGCCGTGGCACAGCAGCATACTGCAACAGGGTGACCTGCAAGTTGAAATACTAGCCTAATCCATACCCATACACTGATTTTGTTGTTATTAAAATGTGTATGATGCATTTGTGGTCGGCTTATTTAACCTACTAGAAGCTCGGGCGGCCCAGCGTCTAGTCAGCGACCTGGCCAACTCGGAACAATGTAAATAGGGAATGAATGCCCCGCCCTTTAATTCAAACCCCATTATACCTGTTTTCATAGGACCCGTTTTGACCATCTGTCTGCCTGTGTCCATTTATGCCCATATATGGAGATATCTGTATCTGTCTGTCTGTCTGTCGGCGTCCATTTTATGTCCATATATGGAGATCACTGCAGTTATAGTTCTGGGTCCATTTTATGCCCATATATGGAGATATCTGTCTATCTGCGTCCATTTTATGCCCATATATGGAGTATCTGTCTGTGCCTCCAACTGTGTTGCAGACACAGTGCCGGTTCCCCCTTTAATGCAAACCTCATTATACCTGTTGTCATAGGACCCGTTTTGAACATCTGTTTGCCTGTGTCCATTTATGCCCATATATGGAGATATCTGTATCTGTCTGTCTGCGTCCATTTTATGCCCATATATGGATATCTTTGACCATCTGTTTGCCTCTGTCCATTTATGTCCATATATGGAGATATCTGTATCTGTCTGTCTGCAATCCATTTTATGCCCATATATGGGGGCATTCATTTTATGCCCATATATGGAGAACGCGCGTGCCCGTGGGACGAACGGTTCTCGAGATACGCGGATTACATACATACATACACACTCACAGACATTTTTTGTTGACTCATGTGGCGTACGTGATGTCAGAGCCTTTTATGAAGTGATGTCACAATGAGTCAGAGCTTTCGCCGATTTCCTCCGGAACAGCCTGATGTCAACAATCAACCCCGCATAAGGAGATTCCGAACGTTTCACGCCGGTTCGGGAAAACCGCGCGTCGGGTCGGGTCGAGACCCGGCACTGCACTCCGTGCCGCGGCGGGGAACGCGCGTGCCGAATCTGAAGCCGGTGGGACGAACGGTTCTCGAGATACGCGGATTACAGACAGACACACAGACACGCAGAGACTTCGAGAGACAGCCGCTGGCCGCCGCGTCCACGTCCATGGACGCGACCGTGGACGCGACCGTGGACGCGTCCATGGACGCGGCCGCGAAAAAAACGTCCGTGGACGCGAGGCCGCGTCCACGGACGCAAACGGCCGGCCGTCCCGGCCGTGGACGCGACCGTGGACGCGGCCGTGGACGCAGACGGCCGGGGACGCGGCCGTGGACGCGGCCGTGGACGAGGCCGCGGCCGTGGACGCAAACGGCCGGCCGTGGACGCAAACGGCCGGCCGTGGACGGGTCCATGGACGAGGTCGCGAAAAAAAGGCAGCGAAAAAGAAAAAAAAAGGTGTCTATTGTATGTATTTTTTGATGGAGAATTCAAATATGACCTTCTTTTTTGCATAGGACAACTCTAACCTGCATCAATTGGTATTTTATAATTGCCAATTGTACCCTATCCATCTAAAAAACAAATTGGATGTCTATTGTATGTATTTTTTGATGGAGAATTCAAATATTACCTTCTTTTTGGGATAGGACAACTCTAACCTGCATCAATTGGTATTTTATAATTGCCAATTGTACCCTATCCATCTCAAAAACAAATTGGATGTCTATTGTATGTATTTTTTGATGGGGAATTCAAATGTTACCTTCTTTTTTAGATATGACAACTCTGACCTGCATCAATTGGTGCATCAACCTACTTACTATCTATCTATCTATCCATCTATCCATCTATCCATCTATCTATCCATCTATTTATTTATACTTCACCTTTAGTCCAGAAGAGAGTTCAGCCTCAGGAACTTGCACACATGGAACTGTGTCATGACTGTGTCATGGAGCTAAAACAGAGCCATGTTAAATACTCACAATGACTCTGATGGACCAATCAGGGTGGTGGTGGGGGGAGGGATCAACAATAGACAGAAACTGGATAATGCTTTGTTAACTGTCCCACCTAAGTCCCTGCTAGTCTGAACAAACATCACCTTCCCTCTCATAACACTACTACTACTACATTTATATAAAGCTGCTCTTGCATTTGAATTCAAGTCTGACACAAGTTAAGGTTAACTTAGGTAGTATTTCATTTCGCTGGCTTTTAGGGTCTGTGTGAGTGTGTAGGCTCACAAATTATTATAATTGTGACTCTGAGATCTATCCATCCATCCATCCATCCATCCATCCATCCATTTATTTATACTTACTGTTTACATTTTCTATAAATATTTATTTATATATAAAACTCAGTTGTGTGGAGTTATTGTGTGCCTTTTCTTGTTGCTAAAGAGTCCATTTGTTCACTAGACATTAAGTCAAGGTTACTATTTTGAGTTGAAGCTAAGTGTTTTATTGCTTTGTGGTTTAACATGATTTAAAAGGCAAATTCATTGTTATGGTTACTTTAGAAGACTGCTTTTGCATTCATGAGTTAAGAGAGCCAAGCTAATTCAAAGAGTTAGGTTAAAGGAACACAAAACATGACCTAACTCACAGCTGCCATTGGACAGACAGTTACAACATACTCTTATCTTTCACAGAACAGACAATTATCATTTATTTGATCTATTTGAGACTATGTAGCTGCTCTAGGGGAAATAGAGCATTATATCAGCCTATTCAATTGATAATGACCAATGGGTGCCAGTTTCTAAGTAGTTAAAGCATATTAACATAACAATATATGTGGCCTAGACATGGACATTGCCCAATCAACTCGTAATCTACAGAAATGTCCACCACATCACACAGTATAAAACCTAGTAGGCTTAGTGGATTACCTATGTTAAATCATGTCAGGTTAGTTTGGTTCAAGATTCAAGTATAATAATTTATGAGACAAAAATGTAAACAGCACAAATGTACAATCACATCTAGGCTAGAATGATAACATAAAGTCCTGACTACTCCTTGTTATTGTGGTCCTAAATACTACAATGATTAGTTTGGATGCATTGCTTCTATCATGTCCAATTAAAAATAAATACATTACATACATACAGAAATCTGCCTTCTCCTGTATTGTATTAGTGACATTCATTATAAATAGTAAAATAACAGGACAGAGCAAAAAAGGCCTCTGTTGTGTCTTTATCTGATCACATGCAATCAGACACTCACACTGCACAGCAATACTTTATTACAGGCTCAAGGCCCACAGGGTAAGAAGACCATACATTACAAAGATAATAATTAAAAAAACAACAACAGAGTACATTCACCAAGCCCCAACAGAGCTAAAAAGGCACTCATGCCAGTGGCCTCTAACGGTAGACATGTACCTGACAGAGTTTTCCCCACATTGGTTACAGATATAAGGTTTCTCTCCGGTGTGAATTTGTTGGTGTATTTTGATATGTTCCAGTCTAGGAAAGCTCTTTCCACACTGGTCACAGCAATAAGGTTTCTTTCCAGTGTGATTTTTCTGGTGTGCTTTGAGATGATGAATATCACTGAACCTTTTCTCACACTGGACACAGCAGTATATGGCTTCTCACCAGTGTGGATTTTCAGGTGTCTTTTCAGAGCCGTCTTCAGAGTGAACCTTTTCCCACATTGGTGACAGCAGTAAGGTCTCTCTCAAGTGTGAATCTTCTTGTGTTGTACGAGGCTAGATTTTACAGTGAAACGTTTGCCACAGTGTTCACAGCAGTAAGGCTTTTCTTCGGTGTGAAATCTCTGGTGTACTTTCAGAGCAGCCGTTAAACTGAACTTTTCCCCACATTGGACACAGCTGTACGGTTTCTCTCCTGTGTGAATTCGTTCATGTATTTTGAGATAAGACAATCGAGTAAAGCTTTTCCCACACTGGTCACAGCAATAGGGCTTCTCTCTAGTGTGAATTCTCTGGTGTTCTTTTAAAATCCCCTTTTGAACAAATCTTTTCCCACACTGGTCACAACAATAAGGTTTCTCTCCAGTATGTGAACGCTTATGATCTTTTAATTGTCCAGACGAGCAAAATACTTCCCACATTGTTCACAGCTGAATGGCTTCACTCCGGTATGAATTCTCTGGTCTACTTTGAGATAATAAATTGAGCTGAAGGCTTTTTCCACATTGGTCACAACAGTACTGTCTTGGTTTAACTGAGGACAGCACAGGACAGGGAGAGAAAACACACACCTGATAAGAGCCAGATTCACACATTGATCAGCATTTAAGTAACATCATCATTATTATTGTTGAGTCTGAAAAGAACAATACAATGTGATAGATCTTTACACATCTGACCCATAACATTATTAGCAATTCACATGGTTACTATAATAGGTGAGTCTTCTAGCTTTTAAAAAAAATATATGTCATTAATTCTTTCTCTTACTAAGTGGAACATCCCACTTCTTAATTGTATATTATTTGGAAAGGGTTGAGTAGCAAAATGTTTGCCATAAATTCAATGCTGAGTTGCATTTGTTTTCCTACATTTCCCCTTCAATGTATTATTACAATGTATTTACTATTTCTTACTTAGGTCTACTTAACTTTGTATTTTTACATTATTATATTGATCAACATTAACACATAGTGTGTGTTAGGTTAGGTTAGTTGCAGAGGCCTTTTTTGCAGAGGCCTTTTTTGCTCTGTCCTGTTATTTTACTATTTATAATGAATGTCACTAATACAATACAGGAGAAGGCAGATTTCTGTATATGTAATGTATTTATTTTTAATTGGACATGATAGAAGCAATGCATCCAAACTAATCATTGTAGTATTTAGGACCACAATAACAAGGAGTAGTCAGGACTTTATGTTATCATTCTAGCCTAGATGTGATTGTACATTTGTGCACATTTTTGGCTCATAAATTATTATACTTGAACCTTGAACCAAACTAACCTGACATGATTTAACATAGGTAATCCACTAAGCCTACTAGGTTTTATACTGTGTGATGTGGTGGACATTTCTGTAGATTACGAGTTGATTGGGCAATATCCATGTCTAGGCCACATATATTGTTATGTTAATATGCTTTAACTACTTAGAAACTGGCACCCATTGGTCATTATCAATTGAATAGGCTGATATAATGCTCTATTTCCCCTAGAGCAGCTACATAGTCTCAAATAGATAAAATAAATGATAATTGTCTGTTCTGTGAAAGATAAGAGTATGTTGTAACTGTCTGTCCAATGGCAGCTGTGAGTTAGGTCATGTTTTGTGTTCCTTTAACCTAACTCTTTGAATTAGCTTGGCTCTCTTAACTCATGAATGCAAAAGCAGTCTTCTAAAGTAACCATAACAATGAATTTGCCTTTTAAATCATGTTAAACCACAAAGCAATAAAACACTTAGCTTCAACTCAAAATAGTAACCTTGACTTAATGTCTAGTGAACAAATGGACTCTTTAGCAACAAGAAAGGGCACACAATAACTCCACACAACTGAGTTTTATATAGAAATAAATATTTATAGAAAATGTAAACAGTAAGTATAAATAAATAGATGGATGGATGGATGGATGGATGGATAGATCTCAGAGTCACTTAATGACAATTATAATAATTTGTGAGCCTACACACTCACACAGACCCTAAAAGCCAGCGAAATGAAATACTACCTAAGTTAACCTTAACTTGTGTCAGACTTGAATTCAAATGCAAGAGCAGCTTTATATAAATGTAGTAGTAGTAGTGTTATGAGAGGGAAGGTGATGTTTGTTCAGACTAGCAGGGACTTAGGTGGGACAGTTAACAAAGCATTATCCAGTTTCTGTCTATTGTTGATCCCTCCCCCCACCACCACCCTGATTGGTCCATCAGAGTCATTGTGAGTATTTAACATAGCTCTGTTTTAGCTCCATGACACAGTCATGACACAGTTCCATGTGTGCAAGTTCCTGAGGCTGAACTCTCTTCTGGACTAAAGGTGAAGTATAGATAGATAGATAGATAGATAGATAGATAGATAGATAGATAGATAGATAGTAAGTAGGTTGATGCACCAATTGATTTAGGTTAGAGTTGTCATATCTAAAAAAGAAGGTAACATTTGAATTCCCCATCAAAAAATACATACAATAGACATCCAATTTGTTTTTGAGATGGATAGGGTACAATTGGCAATTATAAAATACCAATTGATGCAGGTTAGAGTTGTCCTATCCCAAAAATAAATTAATATTTGAATTCTCCATCAAAAAATACATACAATAGACATCCAATTTGTTTTTTTAGATGGATGGGGTACAATTGGCAATTATAAAATACCAATTGATGCAGGTTAGAGTTGTCCTATGCAAAAAAGAAGGTCATATTTGAAATCTCCATCAAAAAATACATACAATAGCCACCTTTTTTTTTCTTTTTCGCTGCCTTTTTTTCGCGGCCTCGTCCATGGACCCGTCCACGGCCGGCCGTTTGCGTCCACGGCCGGCCGTTTGCGTCCACGGCCGCGGCCTCGTCCACGGCCGCGTCCACGGCCGCGTCCCCGGCCGTCTGCGTCCACGGCCGCGTCCACGGCCGGGACGGCCGGCCGTTTGCGTCCGTGGACGCGGCCTCGCGTCCACGGACGTTTTTTTCGCGGCCGCGTCCATGGACGCGTCCACGGCCGCGTCCATGGACGTGGACGCGGCGGCCAACGGCTCTTGCTGGAGACTTCTCGCATTTATAGATAGATAAGGACCATTTTGTGGTTTCTTTGTCTATATTCAATAAACATTATAGAATGTACCTGGAAAGATTGGCAACATTGAATAAAACTCACTGTATCTTCAAGTTCAAATTCAAGTTCAAAATGTGGCACATGCATGGGCCAATTTTCCTATAGGCGAATTGATATGCTGAGATCTACTCAAGTACACTTAAGTACACCATTTTTTTTGAAACAGGCGCATTTTCTGCCAATGGCTATAAATCTAAATTAGACTGGTAATGTGAGCATTTTAAGTACTAAAGGGCCATCACCATGAGACTGGGTTGTACAGTAGTTGTTTTTTGTTACCTTATGTTATGGCTTAGGTTGTGTTGCAAGTTGAACATCACCGCAACAGCTCTTGCAGTGTCTTCTTCGTGTAGTTCAATGGACCGCTGTATTCTGCATGGAAACAAATTATATAGCTTGTTGGATATGGATTGAACAGTGCTTCCTCATATTCCACATATTTAAGTTTAAAATGGAATGTTATAATAACAACTTTGATGTTTATAACCACTTTAACCCAGGTGTCCATGTCATAGGTATGAGCAAAAACATGTTCAAAAATGTAGCCTACATCATTTAAAAAAAATATTTCCCCTATTATTCATAGTGGCTAAAAAACAGTCATGGGCGACAATTGGACATCATTCAAAACAAATATTGTAGGCTGCTACGGTATGACTTCTACCATCAACAGTGTAATGTGTAAGGTGTTACTTACTAATGACACTAATAAAGGTTGTGTTCCATTAGGCTATAGCTACCTACCTTTAATACCAACTGTATTTTGTCTGATAGTGATAACTAGCAAGCTAATGCTTGTTGCTCTTATATATCAGTGGTTCTCAACGTTTTCAGACCGCGACCCCCAAAATAATCACATTTTAACTGGGGACCGACCCACAGGTTGAGAACCATGGCTAGTGCTACATCATGACGCATATGCACTTGCAGATATCAGAACCAGCTGAGTAGTAGGCTGCACAACATTCAGGTCTACCTTTATAGTTAGCAAACCTTACTGAGGTTAGTTTCAACTAGTTAAAAGTTTCAACAATACTGTCTGCAAATGTATAAATATAGGCTATAGGCCTATACACGTGAATGTTCTCTCTCTCTCTCTCTCTCTTCATCGCCGTACACACAAACACACACACACACACACACACACACACACACACACACACACACACACAGTAGGCTACACACGCATGCACCATGCATTTTTACAATGACAGGACAGTTACGTTTTCAAATTTATCTTACCATGCTGCTTCATGTGGACGTGTGTGGTGTGTCATTCCTTGTCTTCTAGAAGCTACCATTTTGACTCATGTAGGCTAGCTATTATGTTAACTTAAAGCATAATGTGTGTCTACAGACAAAGCATTAGAACAGAAGAAAAACGACTCACGGACGTAAATTCACCCAGGTTAAACTAACTCAGCCTCTTTAAATTAAGCTAATAGTAGGCTAGCCTCCTTCGGTGGGCAATTTCTTAACAGGTGTGTCCATTTCAAGCTAATTTATGCGAGCTATTATGCACCCTGTGCGAGGCTGTGCCTACTTTGAAGGTTGTTGTAGTCTATATTCATTATATTGTGAGAAATTACGTTAGTTTGTTAACATGTTTTAACTTGTAGCCTATGCTTGTCCTTGCTCCCTCGCCAAACCTTACAAAATGAGAGAATATTGCTTGTCCTAGAAAGAGCATGCTTTTCCTCCGTGGTGATGGTGGTTATTGACAATGGACATGCTGGTTCAGAGTCAGAGATGAGATGATACACATTTATTTTATACTGTCAAATATGTCACTTATGGAATGTAACGTAATCAAATTAAACCTGTAAATATGTTTTGTTCTGTTTGTTTGTTTATTATGTATTTAAACCTCACCCATAACAGCATAAGTTATTTTAATTACTTAAAATATTATTGATGTTATATTGGGGTAGAAGACACAGTAATGATACATTTAAAAAAATATATATATATGTATTTGTTGTATACATACAGCCTAATATAGGCTAGCCTAATTGTATGAGTGACCAATTGTAATATCATTTCTTGGGGATGCAAAAGGCACCAAATGAATTTAAGACTAGCCTGACATGATTAACAACAAAAAAAAAGGAAGAAAGAAAAATAAATGAAATGCATACATCCAAGTGTGCTCTAACAGCTCTTAGAGCTATCTTCAATTAAAACCCTCTTTCCACAGGGACGACAGGGTCCTTGCTTGCTGTTGTAAATTTAACTTGGCATTCCTTTGTGGAGCAGGTGTGGGGGATTAGGCCTGCAGATCTCACTGAGAGGAGAGGGCAGGAGTGAGTGTGTGTGTGTGTGTGTGTGTGTGTGTGTGTGTGTGTGTGTGTGTGTGTGTGTGTGTGTGTGTGTGTGTGGAGGGAAGGGGAGGGGGCCACTGCCAGGGATGATGTTAAGAATAAGCTATGTGTTTTGAGACATGTGAACTTGAACTTAAACACGCATTACAGCCGCTTTCAAAGTGGGATTCAGGGACCCCCAGGGGTCCTTAAGAGGGGGTCCTCAGCAGAATGAGGGGCAGTTTAATTTCACTATAATGTCTTGAAGAAGTTGCAACGCCAGGGACGTTTATTTGTGTAGCACATTTCATACAAAATAACATTCATATAATATATAATAGTAACAGAGTAAGAGTAACACAAAGAAGAAAAAGAACATGCTTAGTATTTACCATGTTTCATTGAAATGGTAATATATTATTGAATCTTGAGAACCTTGAAATAACAGCGGTATTAACAAATAAAGGACAAAGTGCAGTTACAGTATATATGGTTTTACTTATCCTCAACAATTTCAACATCAACAATTCACTTGTACAGGTACTTACAATATTGTATGGTATAAAAGCAGTAATCCTTAAATCCAAAAATAATTTTAGTGCACCATGGTAATTGGACTACAATTTACAATTCAGGAATTTTGCAGACGCTCTTAATCCAGGGCGATTTACAATAAACAAGGTAATATATCAGTAATAAGTAATACATCAGTACATCAGCGTCAACATAAATACATCAAATGCATAGACATAGTAATCTAAGACAAAAAAAACACAGGTAGACCAAGCTCCTATTCAGTAAAAACGTTATAAAATAAAATAATGACATGTATGGTCATTGAGGGTAGGCAAGTACTATATACAGAATTATGTGTATGGAACAGACATTAACCTCTGTCCCTGTTATTCAGTAAATCTGCATACTAAAGCCCCATATACTGTATACAAAACCGTGTCTTTTTACTGTGCTTGAATGCTCTTTTCAATTATGGTCTTTCCCTTCAGTCCACACAACACTCAGCCTGGGTTAAAAAGTAGTCATAGGGTGCGTTCGGAAACCCGCACCGAGTGTGTGCTCGGTGTAGTGAGTGCAGTGGGCGTGACGTTGGACAGGCCTGTCAACTCTCCTGGATTTCCCAGGAGTCTCCTGGATTTTGAACCCCTCTCCTGGGAGTCTCCTGGATTGGCAAATCTCCTGGATTTCTCCTGGATTTTGTATCAAACTCCCAAAATTCACCAGAACACAGGAAATTACATCTACTATGTTAAAATTTTTATGGGGGAGGACCCCCAGACCCCCCGCTTTAGGGGTGGGGGCAATGCATGCAAGAAAGATCATACAGATATTCACAAAGATGAGAAATCATTATTAAAGATGTCCTTTTGCTTCAGTCATCAAATCTGTACAACAACATTTGGCATTTTAAGGCTGAAATTGTACCCATGCTAGTAAAGTAAGCCTGATAAATGTATCAAACATGCACAAAATTCAACAGAACACAGGAAAAAATATCTATTAATACGTTTTGGGGAGAGGACCCCCCAGACCCCGGTTGGGGAGTTCCGCGCGCCCCCCAAAAATAAATCTCCTGGATTCTGACAGTCCAATGTTGACAACCCTGGACGTTGGAGAGTGCGTTCAGTGTGGCTTATTTACGAACGACCAGTTTTAACAGGGAGCTGTGTGCTTTTTCACTCTGAACTCTGAAGGCAAACTTTCTGAAAAGCAGCAGTTGCTAAGTATGCTAACGTAACATTGACATTGAAAGGAGATGTAATTCATAGCATTGGCATACCTGCTGTTAGTTTACACGTTAATGTGTGTGAAACTATCAAGGCCAAACGACCAATTAAGCTGCAAATGCTGCATTTTGCGGTAATTTCCTCCATTGTTCACAGCTGAGAAGCGTTCGAGACATGGCTATGAAAACCAACCAATCAGAACACCGAACCACCGCACCACACTGCCTAACCCCATCTTCTGAGTAGGGTTGGTGAGTGCGTGCACTCAGCACACCAGTGCGCCGCGCACTGGATTTCCGAACGACAACGCACCAAGTGCACCGAATAAACGAACGACAACATGGCACACCAGTGCGTTGAGTGCGCATTTCCGAACGCGCCCATAATTGGTACACGGTTCAGTTAACTTCCGATTCAGCAGAGGTTAGTTCCAAATGTGGCATAATAGCCTCGCCCCATTCTGTTTTACATTACCAAAAGACTTCTCAATATCACCTCTTATTTAATGCATGATACTGTCCTTTGAAAAGATCTTTTCAAAGGACAGTATCATCTGAAATGGGTCTCAAGGCCTATCAAATGCCATCAAAAACTACAGTAGCCTATGCAGATCCACGACGAGTTTGAAAACCCTTGCATAACATACCGTACACGTACACAAATATCTCTCTCTCTCTCTCTCTCCCTCCCTCCCTCCCTCCCTCTCTCTCTCTCTCTCTCTCTCTCTCTCTCTCTCTCTCTCTCTCACCCTAACCCTAACCCTTGCTCCGAAATTAGACATTTGCCCAGGACCCAAACTAGTGAAAATAGCAGAAAAAAATAGCAGCATACAACACGTCACTTCGTGCCATGTTGTGAGCTTGTAGATCGGCTATTTTCACTACCTTCTAATTTATGGAATTTTGTAGATTTCATTTTATTTTATGCATGAACTTACTTTCTTTTTAATCATGAGAAAAAATAGATTTTTTTTCCCTTTGTTTTGAAATAATATTAGTTCAAACAGATTGTAGGAAACAAAAAATTAAGGGACCCACACAAATGTGTCCACGACCCACAAATGGGACCCGACCCAGTGTTCTATACAGTATGTGTGTATATATTTATATATATGACAGTTAAATGGCAACATGATTTTTAATCATTATGGATGATGGTTGTTGACGCTCCCCTCCTCCCCACCTGTCCACCCTCACCTTCTTACCATTTCACCACCTGCCAGCTATACTGTCCACCCTCACCTCACCTTCTTACCATTTCACCACCTGCCAGCTATACTGAGAAGACAAGTGTTGCCTGAAGACCTTAAGCCCGCTGTAACCTTTATAGTTTCCTTTAAAAGCCTGTCGGCTGTGAAGGGAAATCTGCACTTGAGCGTTTCACCTGACTCCATATAGGACACACAGGACCTTAAAGCTATGGGTTCAGAGGTCACTATCCATGCTGTCATCTACAGTATGTCATACTGTAGTGTAGATACACACACACGCCCGTGCATGCATGCACACCAATGTGTGTGTGTGTGTGTGTGTGTGTGTGTGTGTGTGTGTGTGTGTGTGTGTGTGTGCGTGCGTGCGTGCGTGCGTGCGTGCGTGCGTGCATGTATGCGTGTGTGCCATACAGCACTGTACACCCTGACCCTCTCATACAGATACAGTGCAGACACACACATCCATCCATACTATACATTCAAGTCTTATTTTCCAACTGTAGGCTTTAGCAGGGGGCTTTAGCATGGGGTTAAAGCAATTGGTTGGTGGTTGTTGTTATTTTTTGCCACGTAGATAGAAATCATGGGATTCAGTCATTGGCACAACATGCACACCCATGCAAAATTCCATCAGTTTGAAAGAGTGAGAGAGACAGACAGAGAGAGAGAGAGAGAGCAAAGACCCCCCAGCTTCCTGTTTATCACACCCGGCGCATGTAGCAATGCGACCTCAGGGCAGAGTCTCTTTGGACAAGGCACCATGAGTAAGTGTGTGGTGTCTGAGACAGCTTTCAACAGGCCTGTTACCGCAGATTAACCCAGCGTTGTTTAATAGCGCTATCCCAGGACCACAACGGAACGCTGTTTTATCAGAGCGAATGAGCGGGACAAAGCCCGGCCTTCATTCAAGCCCCTCCGGCGGCGCTCGCCGACTGCTCGCGTAGAAAGAAAAGAAAAATGTCACCGTGAAAATTCCACGAATCTGCCCATCCCTGGCCTCTGCCCATGTCGGTGCAGGTGAGATCCACATGAGGGAACGCAGCTGCCACTCTCAAACTCGCATTCAGACACGCACCAGCAGGCATATACGGCCCCCATAGATAGATTGATGTGGGTGTGGGGGTCGGGGGTGTGAGGGTGGGGGCAGTCCCGAAATCAGGACAGCATTAACACAGCGGACACGCTCTTAAGCCCGCAGTCGCAGTAACATTTTATGTGACAAGCATTATAAAGGTGATTTATAGAACACATGTGTGTCGGGGCAGAATATTTTCCAGAATATTTAGCCAGGGGTATTAAGGCCCGCATTTTCAAATGGCTTGAGTGATGGTCGTTCGCGTCGTCCATCTATTGACCGTTAAACAAACTTCCTGTGAAAATAACGAGCGTGGCGAATGGAAAACTCCCAGTGCCCATGCAGACAGAAGCCCCCGTCAAGGGCAAGAGGGAGGCATGCCATTCCGCAGAGATTGAAAACACAGGCTTAAAAGCATTGTTGTTTTTATGAATACTCGCGTGTTTTATTTTTATGGTTCCGAGTCTGACTCTTGGCTTATTCTCCATTATGTTGACTGTATATTCAGAGCAGAGCTTGGCCAGACTGCATTTGCAATTGTTATTTATTTTTTTACGTTTCTTTGAATGTGAAGTGCCATAGACGTGCAGTGTGCTACAACAGAACAAGTATGATTGTGTGAACTATTGTCCATCAAATAAAAATAAACAGAACTGTCTTGTAAATATTTACTCCAGACTTTCAGTTTATCGTGTCATTGTCCTATTGTCGTTACTATCATTCTAATGCTGTCACCGTGCAGCATGTGTTCACACTGGCAGCAACAGGCTACCATTAATTTTCAATGGCAGGCAGCGACATGAAGATATAAAGCGAGGCCTGGTGTTTGTACAGTAATAATAATAATACATTTTATTTATGAGGTGCCTTTCAGGGCACTCAAGGTCGCCGTACAACAATATAAAAACGGCAGTTAACACAAAGCACAAATCACAAAATCACAACAGCAACAAAGAAGTCAGGCCTAAACAGGTGAGTTTTGAGATGGGTTTTAAACATGGGGAGTGAGTCACAGTTTCTGATGTCGGGGGGGGAGGGTGTTCCAGAGGTGAGGGGCAGAGCGGCTGAAAGCTCGTAACCCCATGGTGGAAACACGGGCTGAGGGTTTGTCAGGGGGGGGCAGTTGAATGGCAGAGGCAGACCTGGGGGGGGGGCAGTTGAATGGCAGAGGCAGACCTGAGAGACCGGGAGGGAATGTGTATAATATCGATGAGGTCAGATAGGTAGCTGCTACAACGTCATCTACAAAGCTACAATACGTTGAGCTGGCTTCAACTGTAGCTGCACAGCTACAACGACGACCATGGTTAGCATGGGTCAAAGTACAGTATGAATATACTTTTATTGCGACCAAAGGTCATGTAGACTTGTAGACGTGTACACATATGTCTATGGGGTTTGCCGCTCTGACATCATGCTCTGATGTCCCTGTGATGCCTGGGGAAGCACTCTACCAGAATGGGTTTGCCGCTCTGACATCACGCTCTGGCTTCACTGTGACAGCATGAAACAGTGAAGAAGTAGCCAGCACACAAGGAATATCCTTTTCACATGGTGTGACGTCATGACTGTGACACCATGACATCACACCCAAACAAACTGTGTCATCGTGACATAAGAGTAAGACTCAGATCACCATGCACGGTTACTCAATAATCGTCAATCTGGAACTCCATCATGGTTGACGTGAAGCTTCTTATATGGATCCTTATCCTATATGATTTATTTAACACGGTCAACATGAGATCAACATGCCTTGATGTCATAAACAACATGAAGCAAATACACACTATATTACAGAGTTTAGACTAGACTCAACCGAAACCATGTATTATTAGATGTGTAATTTTTTATTCATCCAAAACAATGAGGATGATGATGATGATGAACTCAGTTTTGTGCATTTTTCTCATATTGCATTGCGAAGTGAAAATCTGGCTAAATCAGGTTTCGGTATTGGAGTGTCTAGACTGAGATTATGTTTAGAATTGAATTGCATTTCAAGCCACCCAGGAGGAATGTGGCTCTAATCTGATTCGCAAAAGAAAGCTGTTTCCATGTGTTGTTGTTGTTTTGTTTAGTTTTTTTGCTGTCCAGACTTTATCAAATCAATCCGATTCCTATCTGGATTAGGCACAAAAATCTGATTTGGGCTGCCAGACTGAACATAGCCTTAGACCAGCTCTAATCCATGTAACCTGTAACAAATTGACTGAATGGAAACTAGACTTGGACATACAGTACAGTATGTGAACCAGTGTGATATGCAAACGAACTACTGAGAGGTACGGCTGAGGTTCCACTGATGATCAGAGAAGTCCAGAGCTCAGGGATTTTATTGGCACCAGTCATCATATTCAGAACCTCCCATGCAGAGATGATGCTTAGGACCCACGGAGAAAATGAGACGCCATCCCTAATTTCCATTTCTCCTGTTCGAGGCTGCAGGGACACCTGTTTCCCTGTATCTGGGCACCCCCCTCCCCCCTCACCCCCAGTTTATCCCCTTACACCACGCGTACCCCAACCCCCATCTTGGATAACCCACATCTGTCTGTGATTCCACTGCTGCCCACCACTCCCTCTCTCTCGCCATTCACATGTAGCCCTCCTCTTCCCCCTCATTTTGCCATGGCTCCCATCATGCAACAGCAAGGGTTCCCAGTTAGATCCCGGGCTCCCCCAGAGTTAGTGTGGAAGAGTCCTTGAGTAAGACTCTGAACCCCTAGTTGCTCCCACTAGTGAACAGGTTGGTGCCTTGCATGGTTTCCTCCGTCATTGGTGTATGAATGTGTGTGTGAATGGGTGAATGTAATGCACAATCTATGTAAAGCGCCTTGCATAAAGGCGCTATATAAATGCACCATTTACATGGACCATTTAACAGCAAGAGGCTCGATACCCAGAAGGTATAGGTTAGCCCACGCCAACACACAAGCATTCATATTCACTCACATGCCATGGGAATGATGGTGGTCTCAGCGGCGCACGCACACACACTCACACACACACACACACACACACACACACACACACACACACACACACACCACTCAACACCACTTTACACTGAAATTGATACATATATAACATGTCTCAATATTCAAGCATCCATTTGCGTGCAAAAGTAACCAGTGGACCACAAATGGATTCCATTCGGTTACATTTGTACACTCTCAGGGTTAAACAAACACTGAGGATGTTGCACTGTGCGTGCCGTGCCTAGCAGCATCTCCATTACAGACGTTATCACTCTGCCAGTTTAGGCCCTGTCCAGACGACAACGGATTTTTAATCCCCGGGGAAACCTCTACGCCTCCACACGGGCCCGTGTAAAAAAATATGTGTGTCCACACGGTATTATCAAAACGCTATAAATCCCTGTCTGTGCGTCACCGAAGCGGGTGGCCGCGTACCCCTGCTCTCATGCAATCATTGCAGCAGCTATCTATCTATCTATAGCCTATTATAGGCTATGCATCGTCCAAGTTTCACAATCTTCACACTTTAACATGCACAATTGCTATTTAAACATTAATTTAATATAAATTCGCGAAATATTTCTAGAGCAGGAGAGGAGAGGGGAGAGGAATCGTCGAGAGTGTGGTGCGCTCTCTCTCTCTCTCAGCATTAAACGAATGTAACTCTATCAATCAGAACATCGTGGTCAAGCTAGCATCACTTTGTATTGAGAGAGAGAGTGTGGTGCGCTAACTCTATCATTCAGAGAGAGAGAGAGAGAGAGAGAGAGAGAGAGAGAGAGCATAGAGAGAGAGAGAGAGAGAGCATAGAGAGAGAGAGAGAGAGAGAGAGAGAGAGAGAGAGAGAGAGTGCGTATGTCTCCATTATGCTTGAAATCATTTGATATTGGCATTTGATATCCAAACTTTGACAAAGAGAGGAGGCAGGCGCGTCGCGTCAGATATGCTCCGTTAACAAGACGGGCTGCATCTCGTTATTGATAATGAGCACCTTATCGATCCGGCGAGCCGGTGGAAAGCTATGTGAGACACATTCAGAACATAACTGGTATCTTTTGCAACTGTGAGTTCGTGGCTGACCAGTGGCTGACCAGTGACCAACCATCTATGAAGATGACATTTGACAAGAGTAACAAATATCATTAAAACAATCATTCATTAGGACTCCATCCCTAAATAAGACAGCTGAGCTCTCTAATGTTAACATGTCGTGAATGCGCTCATAAATATGGATATTCTACAGAGACTACCATGGGATTCTCTCATAGCAAGGAGGAGGAGGCGAGGAGCACAAGGTGACGTAAGCATGCAAGCAAAGAACTTCTCCGTTTACGGTGTCCACAAGGCAAAAGAAATACGCCCGGGTAACAAAAATGCACTGCAGCCGGAGTTTTGGAAACTATTCGGCTAGTCCTCCGTTTGCATGCGTTTGCATGTGGACACCCATGTGCGTTCGTGGCTTTACCTCCCCGGGGATTAAAAATCCGTTGTCGTCTGGACAGGGCCTAAAATTCCCACACTTCCACTGCATGCGTCTTCGTTTCGTTTCAAAGCTGGCTGGAGTTTGGGGGAGCGTTTTTCCGGGTCAGTCTCCCTCTCCCAGGGGCGTCAATTGGGTATGGCAGGGGTATGCTGCTGCCATACCCTGGGTCCAGGGGGGGAAATAAAAGTTACTTTTAAATATAAATCCATGAATGTCTCTTTGTCTATCTGTGCTGGTTATTATGTTGTTAGATTACAGTAAAATAACTACAAATGCAAAATTTTACAAAATGGTCACTTTAACAAGGTATTATAATTATATTTTCCACACTTGTATTCTCCCCATCTTGACAAAATGGTATATTCCCAGGTTCCACAGGTCAGCTGCACAGGTGCAATGCATTATTGTTAATTGTGGCACATGCCAAGTTTATCTGCACTTGAACCACCAGGCTGCCATATCCAGCCCAAGAAACCGTAGAAACGGGGGGGGGAAATAAAATGTACTTCTTAAAATAAATGTATCATGCCTGTTGCTAAGGTATTGCAACATGACTGGTGTCTTGCACGCGCGCGAAGGCTCGCGTGCAAGACACCAGTCATGTTGCCATACCTTAGCTTTTGCTGAACTGACGCCACTGCCCTATCCCCCCGCGATCAGTCACTGCATACTTTATTCCCAAGCCTCTCCGAGGTAACCTTGTCACACCACAGCACTCCACACCGGACCTCTCTCATTTAGGCCAGGGGAACGTCCCAGCGGGGAGTCTTTGTACTCAGCAGGCGCAGCACAGCGGGACGGCCCCGGGTTCCAGTCCTGCCTCCATCTGGACCTCTGGGGCTCTTTATCAGAACCACCTGCCTCCGGGAGTGACGCTATCGCACACATCTCAGGGTTTTCTTTTTCTTTTTCTTTTTCTCCTCACCTCTTGAGGAATGAAAAAAGAAAATCATTTAGAGTGTTTCCTGTTGACCCGCGCGTCGTTGTCATGTTTCAGAGAGAGACGCGGTATACCCAAGAGAGCGAGAAAGTGTATTTGTGTGTCTTTAATTTATTTGCTCTGTGTGTGTGTGTGTGTGTGTGTGTGTGTGTGTGTGTGTGTGTGTGTGTGTGTGTGTGTGTGTGTGTGTGTGTTTGTGCGTGCGTGCGTGCGTTACGTGCGTGCATGCATGTGTAAAGGTAGGCCTACTCTGGTGTGGGAAAGGGTTAGAACTTGCGTTAGGTTCAAGTTAGGGCAAGATTTTTGATCAGGCATCTTTAGTGGTGAAGATTGGAAAAACTATCTTAAACAATTTAAGACCGGCTATGCTCTATTTTGGACAAATATTCAAAAATGTTCAAATATCTTCAAAAATATCCAGTCTACGACAAAGTGTAGAACTTACGTGTAAAATTGGAAATACATTTTGTTATGGGAGAGATGGGGTTGGCAGCATTATAGGGGTTATTACTACTGTATTTTATGATTTTATTTTTTAGTTTTTTGTGTCCTTGGTGTATTGTTAAGTTGTGTTTCATGTATCGCTATGTTTGTGATGTGTTGTTCAATAAAAATATTGAAACAGGAAATACATTTTGTACCATGTCAAAAGTGCCATTACTACTCAGTATAAAGGGCACCTTTGCCAATTTGACAACATACCAATATATAACATTACAGGATATATATCGCTGCCCCAAGACAATAAAAAACAATGTGACAACGAGACTCATGAGTTTTCTCCTTTCTGTTTTAAGCTTGCCATCTCTGTTGTGATGTTATCAGTCTCGAGATAGCTTCAAGATGTTCACGTGAGAAGCAACATACCGTGCTAAGGTGTTTGAAGCTGCACTGTGTGACAGTCCTTTGTGAAGAAGAAGGACTTTGATTTAAGGCTCCAATACATGTGTCAGGCGTACTTGTAACACCTCGCGAAACTCTATATCTCCATCTGCCCGTGATTTATAATCCGGGACGACGATCCCAAAACAGGATTCCCGAGCAGAATGAAGAGAGGAACACAAGAGGGCAATCGTTTTCCAGAAATCTTTGATCTGTCCTGCGTGGCGATGTGCTCGACGAAAACTAACGGCCCACGCCAATCAAAAACAGGCGTCACAGTCAGATCCCCCCCAATTAAAGCAATGTTTTCCCCCTATTTTTGCATATGGCCAATAACCCTGGGCAACCTGACAGACACATACAGTAGGGTTCCACACAGGGAGAGATCCTGCAGAAGAAAAGTCTGCAGCAAAAAAAGGAAAAAATGAAAAAAACGCCTCAAATGTCTTCAGAGAGAAAGATCAATGGCTTGAGAGCAAAGGATTGTGGGATACCTTCCAGTCAGCGTACTGTCACTCAAAATGGCCTCAAAGCGGCAGAGCGGGCACCAGAACTCTCTCAACTCCGTCAGAGAATCTCGTAAAATAGCCCGCGCGCCCTGTCAGATCTGTTTGGAATCCCCCCCACCCCAACTCAATACACCCACCCCGGTTCCAGTTTAGTATTTTAACAGCGCAGGCTCCAGCCATACACTCCTATTAATCAATCAAATGGGGATCGTTTGCATATTTCTCCACTAATGAAAGACGCAGAGATGAAAGGCCGACGGGTAGGTTGTTATTCAACCCGCAAGTCATTCTTTTCCACTTAAGTGCTGATGGATAGTTTACGGTTCTAAAAACAGATCTGCTGCACATTATACGTGTGGATCCGAACGCACTGCTCCTCCTTACATGCACCATACATGTCCTAATTTAACTGCGCTCTGGGGTACATTTGCGGTGAAGGAGGCTGAGGGGGGAGGGGGTGGCGGTGGTATAGAGGTATAATTGACTTCAGGGACGTGCAGAGAATGTTAGAGAGGCAGGGGCTGACACTTCTAAAAGATATCACACTGAACTAATCACTGGGGATGTGGCATACTGCATGGATTGGAGAGGGCAATTCTTTCAACATAAGATGCTGCATTCAAGTTCAGGAGAGTTTGGACGAGGCAATTCTCTTGAATGCAGTCTTCAGGTTAGCCTAGTAAACTGACTCCTCCCATCTTCTGTTCGAATCTCCCTCGCATTCGAATGAAGGCAGGAAGAGACTGGTTTACGAGGCTACCTTCAGGTATGGCATGGAAAGAGAGGGCATTTGCATTTCTTTCATCGTAGTAAAAACTGCATTCATGGTCTGGAGAGGGCAGTTATTTACAGACGGATGAAAGGGCAGGGGCTCAAGCCCCCTTTGATGTCTATGTGTTGCACGTGCCTGGTATAGTTGACTTTGAATGCTGATGGAACAAGGGGGGAGTCGGAGATAGGCTATATCAGACAAATAACGTGAATAATTATTGGAAATAATGTCCAGATAGATGGAGTTGTGCCAAATTATGAAATCATGCGCTTCTCTCCCCTCCTCCTCTCTCTCTTTGGTACATCACCCGGCTCATTATTTGAAGTCATGCTTGGAAAAACAGGTGTTTCCAATACTGGGTCTCTGCTGTCTCCACGGTCCCGGACCCCCTTCATTTCATTTTCTGATGATGGTTCAGATATGATATTTCATGGCTGGAACCACGCACATGATAGGAAGTGATTGGGGGGAGAAGAAGCCGTGCACTTCAGAGGACATGCGTGTAATGGATGCTGATTGGCCCGCTCAATTCATGAGGGTCGGTGCCCGGTTAACAGGGGCGGGGGGGGGGGGGATTTTTGGGTGGCGGGAGGCTTTGCGCAACCACAAAGTAATATTCATAAATACTGTGTATTTCCTCTCTCATTCTCTGTCGACTGCGATGGATTTGTGGGTCGCCTTATAACAGGGACAAGGTACATTTTCAGCGGTGTAACCGTTCCTCATTTTGCTGGGGACCCCCAGGAACCAGAGCTCAAGGACCCCCGGGGGTCTCAGGACCCCCACTTTGAGAACATATTCCTTAAAAACAGACGTATATTTTCAATGGTGTAGCTGGGTACAGCTGTCACTTGATTCCTGTAAATAGAAACAGAAAGGAGAACGAAAAGGAAAAAAAAAAGAAATGTTCACTTCTTCGTGGTCTTTCCTTCTAGTTTCCTTTCAGATGGGTGCGTTGCGTCATTGTACAAAACCCATGCAGAGAACAGATGTGTGTGTGTGTGTGTGTGCGTGCGTGCGTGCGTGCGTGCGTGCGTGCGTGTGTGCGTGCGTGCGTGCGTGCGTGCATGTGTGTGTGTGTGTGTGCGTGTGTGCGCGTGCGTGTGTGTGTGTAGCGGAGAGCATTCTACTGTGTGATTAATAATGGTGTCATCCCTGAACATTGTTGTTGCTTAGCAACTGTGATTGACTGGCAAATCAACTTCAGCAGTTTTCACTACATCTTCGCTGCCAGGTCTCTTGTTTTGGAGTCAAATTGTCTTTTTTTGTGGTCTTTTTTAAGGCATCGTTGGTATAATGCAATCATCTTTGTTCACTTATCATGGAGAGCAGAGATCTTTTGGCACATTTTAAGATTTCAGCTGATTAAATGTTTGTGAATATTAAGTATGTTTAGCAAGACAAAATCATACTTGTGGCGGGGCTGTCATGGAGGAGAACAAAATTCAAAACCATGTAAATGAATTAAAATGTTTATTGAGATTTTGTGTGCTTGGCACCTGTATTTACAGTTTTTTTAAAAGGCCTTCCCCAAAGAATAGTTTTGCTTTAATTTCCTTCTTTTCACACATTTGTTTTCATAATATAGATTGGCCTGTAAAATTGATATATTGCTTGGCACTTAAATACACTTATCTACAACACACCAAAACATACTTTAATTACTCTGTCTTTCCTATTGCTTCTTTATAACTTCTTTTCACACAACAACTGTAAAGCTTACGTTTTTTTTTTCTCTTTTTGTCATTTTTGTTTGCATTCGCCATTTTATATATGCTTAAAAAGTAATCCACACAAGATTATTGAAGCCAATTCAGTCTCTCTGAAGAAGGTATTGATAAGATTGTGTGGTGATTTCCTGAATTGGCCCGTTTTCCACTACACAGTAAAATCCTAGGTGCTATTTTAGCTCAGAGTGTACAAATGCAAATAAATGTTTCCGTTTGTTGTTTTCATTTCCATTTGTTCACTCTGAGTTAAATGAACACGGAGGAGTTCAATGTGTAGAGAGCCGACCGGGCCCCTGTATCACACGTGTAAAATCAGTCACCTTGGCTTTTTAAGTCTTTGACTTAATCTGTCCACAATGTTGTATTGACCCTGTTTGACACATCCAGCCACTGACCAGCACAGCATTCTAGGTACCAGAGAGGGGCCATCAGTCATTTGTTCATCTGTAAACCAGTTTCTCTTTCCAAGAAAAAAGAAATACGTCAGACTGTAAGGGCCGTCGAATCCCAATCAAAAGGTCAGGAGTGATACGGCAAGGCAAGTACTTGTTGCACAAAGAAAAGAGACAAAACATTCTGTAGCGCAGAGAGAGAAGGTGTCTTTGTGTTTGTGGAGCGACTGGCCAGCGTTCAACTGAGTCCACCAAAAATACAAGGATGAGTCATTGAGAAAGGCTGTTGTTGATATTGCACCATACCAGATTGATGAGTTCACACCTGAAAAAAATAAGATCCCCCGGCCCGCGACCGCAGCACCCTCTTAAAACCCTGACTTACTTCATCTCCTCAGGGCTTTGCTCTCAAAGTCAGCAAAAGGAACCAGGATCTGTTGTCCCAATTCATCTGCGTAAGTAACACGCAAAGGTCCTTACGTGTGATCATTAAATAGTTGTCTGTGAGCCACGGAGTCTATATTCAAAGAAAAGAAAAAACAAAACAAAACAAAACACAAGATGAGTTCCTTCTTTAAGGAGATGATTCATTTTGTACCTCCTTGGGGTAAAAACTCTTCCTGTAAAAGCTCCGTCTCAACATCGTAAACGTGTTTAAAACCACGTTGTAGATTTACAGATTCAGCTAACGAGACTCTCCAAATGCGGGACACGGGCGGGTAGTCAGTGAGGCGAGCGTCTAGTTGACTATGATGTCAGAATCTTTGGGGCGGCTGGGGCTTTGGGTGGGTGGGTGGGGGGTTTCTACACCATGTGCATGGACATCTGAGAGGAGGAGCCATACTGGCGTCCGTCACAGGAGCCACCGCCGCCCTGCTGGCCGGCGGTGGGATTGCCGCCGATCATGTGCATGGCGTCCATGCCGCCGTTGGACAGGTACTGGCGCTCGGCGAAGGCGCCGGCGGGGGAGGAGGAGCAGAGCAGGCCTCCCTGGGGCTTCTCGGGGCTGGCGGCCAGGCGAGGGGAGGCGGGGAAGTTGTATCCGTACAGGTTGTAAGGGTTGTGCAGGGAGAAGGCGTTGTAGGAGCCCTGCTGCACGTGGTGTGCATGGCTCCCGCTGAACATGTGCGCCGAGGAAGGGGAGGAGCCGGAGGAGGAGGAGGCGGAGCCGGACCCGGAGCCCACGCCCCCGGCCTGCATCACGTACTGCAACTGGGAGGCCGGGAAGGAGCCGTGCAGCTGGCCCCCGTAGGCGTCCATCTTGGCCCCAGCGGCCCCGCCGCCTCCTCCTCCCTGGGCTCCGCCCATCAGGGACGACGTCCTCTGGGGCAGGAAGGATTCGGAGGGCGGAGCGGAGGCCACGGCCCCGCCCCCCGCCGCCTGCAGCCGACCGTAGGAGCCGTCGGCCAGGCCGCCGTAGCCCTGCAGGGCGGCCATGTTGCTGCGCGCGCAGGCCGGGTACTCGGACAGGCCCAGGTTGCACAGCTGGCTCTCTCTGCAGCCCACGTTGAAGGTGTTGGGCGCCAGGTGGAAGGTGGGCGGCGAGCAGGACGGGGACAGCAGGTGAGCCGCCGCGCTGGACGGAGACGGGGTCCCGTTGCTGGAGGTGGTGGGGGATGTTCCCGTGCTCCCGCCTGGAAAAAACAAGCACACATAGCGGTAAGTAGGGATGGAGCTCAAAAACAAGGGCCCGCTACAAACTCGATAACAAATGTATTGAGTGCCCAGTATCAATAAGCTTTGGGCTTATCAAGCTTGTTATCAAGCATAGTGGCCCATGACGTCATGTTTAAACAATCAAGACAAGAGGCAATCAAGGAATTATTACAGTACTATTCATAATATAAAGCCATTTAACACGTATTGCAACTAATGAATGATTGTGTTAATGATATTTAATGATAATATTTGTTACTTTGGTCAGCTGTCATCTTCATAGATGCTGGTCAACCACAAACTCACAGTCACAACAACTGGCCAATAAAAAAAGTTACTAGTTCTGCTCAGAATCGGTCTTCACATCTTTCCACAAAATATTTGAAAGCACTCAATAGTGGGCTCGATAAAAGCCCGGCTCAATAAGCAGGATCGATAAGGTGCTCATTATCAACAAAAATTAACGAGCTCCATTCCTACACATAAGAGATGTGGTGAGTCTGAGATACGTAAGTCAGCATAACTTAATTCTTCAATGTTTGAAGAAATTCAAACATTGTCCAAAATGCCTGTAAGAGGGTCTGTGTGTTTGTATAGAGTAAATCTAGCAGACTACCGGACAGCCACGTGTACTTCAGCAGGCTCACATGAAGTATTATTCACACCTGTACGGATTCTCCAAATTTGAGCAAATTTGAGAGCCCTGCCATGTAGCTCCGGTGTCCACACACACACACACACACACACACACACACACACACACACACACACACACACACACACACACACACACACACACACACACACACATCTTTAATCCACTTTAGCCCTATTTTATACCTAGGCTATTTGAAAATAGCCGATCTACAAGCTCACAACGTTTTTCATTGCGACGCATTATGAGCTTGTAGATCTGCTACTTTCAAACATGTTGTACTTTTACTTTTGGTACCTTAAGTATAATTTGATGCCAATACTTTTGTACTTTTACTTGAGTATATTTTGAATTCCAGACTTTTACTTGTAAGGCTGCCCTCACACCAAAATACCTATGAGAGTGTTCCCCCAATGCATTTCAATGAGCGTTTTTTGCAGAAATCCTCTGCTGGCATGAAACCGCTTCACTCTCATTGAAATGCATTGGTGGAACGCGGATTCCACTCTCATAGGTATTTTGGTCTGAGGGCACCCTAAAAGAGTATTTCTGCATTGTAGAATTGATACTTTTAAGTTCAAAATGTAAATACGTTTTCCACCACTGCATGTACTCAAGTACTGTACTTAACTCATTGCATGCCAGGCCCGATAGTCCCGAGATTATTTCAATGTCTTTCCCTGCCAGGCCCGATTTCCGCCATAAAAAAAAAATGTTTTCAATTTTTTTTTCTGACCCCAAAAAATGTAGTAGGCATGATAGAAATCGCGAAATTGCATGTTTAACCCCCATAGCAACCCCATCTATCAAACATGGCAGCCATCTTTGTTTACATTTTAGGAAAACATAATGGCTTCTATCTCATGAATGCCTGAACGGATTTCCATTCGGATTTTTTTGTTTGAAAGCTGTGAGCAATGTGGACACACGTGGTGCATTATCTAGGCATGGGTGTGCATGATCCGTGCACTATGAATTACATGGAAGTCTATGGAGACCAGAGGCACCGTAGAGTACGAAGGTATGTTAAAATGGCGGGGAATGTGTTAAGTACAACTTTGAGGTAATTTTACTTTACACACATTTAGGCTTGTCACGATACTGGATTTTTAACTTCGATACGAGATAAAAAAAAAAAAATCGATACTCGACACCATTTTCGATACCACCCAACCACGGCGATTTCAGTGCAAAAATATTACAGAACTTCTTGAGGTAGATGGTAGTGCAGTCTTTAAAGGCCTGCCTTTGATGTTTTCACATTCAAAGTACAAATAGGCCTTTAAAATAACTAGGAATAAGCTAAAGTAGGAAGGATACACGTAAAAGTAACGTTGGCCTAAACCAACGAGAGAGGTAACAACTGAGTATCGATATTATCGATACTATGGAAAAGTCAAATTGAAAATCGATACTATATTCAAAATCGATACTTTTCGATAAATCAATATTTTTGACAACACTACACACATTAACCATTCAGCACTATACATTTGTCCATTTGAAATGAGCCGATCTATAATGAAAATGTGAATGTAGAACTGCTATTTTCTAAATATTTTTATACATTTGGCTTTCTACTCGATACCAATACTTTTCTACTTTTACTAAAGTAAATTTTGAATTGCAGACTTTTACTTGTAACAGACTATTTCTACATTGCAGAGTTCACACTTTTACTTAAAGTAAGTAAAACATTTGTGTATTTTTCCACCACTGTCATTAGGTAATCAGTGTCTGTGTCTGAGCCAGATGATCTCTACTGGACCTAAACCTTCACTTACTGTAGTTGGGTTGTAGCAGGGTCCATATACAGTAACCATGTTGTTTCTGCCATGGTTACTGGCAATAGTTGTCTAGTGGAAATTGTATGAATGTGTTTATTATTTGTTTTATTTTTCTGTAGATCTCTGCTACCCTCACCGCAGACATGTGGCACTCAAATGGTGCCACAAAGCTGGGTCATTTCACAATGTGCTCCATCCGGTAGATTTGTATAGGATCTTCAGGAATTCATCATATGTAGGTTACTGTACTTTATGTTGATTCATTCACGACAGCGTAGCCTGTCTGTGACACAGGTCATATATATCTATATTAGGAAGATGATATGCGTCAGAATTCAGGTTGTTGCCCGGAGGGTATGAATCCATGCTGCCGCCCTTCTCCTTAAAATACAATTATGCAATTGTTAACATATACCAGTCCGTGGCAACCTTCTTTTGAGCCATTCGCGGCAAAGGAGACACACTATAAAACACCCACCTGAACACCCACCACCAGCATCAACCTGCGTTTGCCTTCAGAGCTGACTAAACAAGGTATCCAGAGATTCCAGACACAGGAGCGGACCACTGCTATAGAGCCAAGATGAATCTTCACATTCTTCTAATCGTCGCTACCATCATAGGAAGAAGTAGTCAGCTGACAAGGAGTGAGTGTGCTGCAATTGGACAAGACAGGCTTCCAGAATACACCGACATCGCAGTGATATGTGGTACCAACACCATCTGTCTGGAAATCCAAGCCTGCCCTGTCGTCTACACTGGCTACAACCACTCACTGTTGATTCCGAACCATAACACAGACCCAGCCTGCAGCGGAACCCTGGATGACACTGTATCTCCACCCGTGGTGCGTTTCTGCTTCCCCTTGAACAATACCCATGCCTGTGATAGTATCTTCAGGACCACCAGCGCTGCCGGCACAGGGGTGTTCTCAGACTTCTCCAACATCCAGACCGTCAACATCAGTGGCATTGTGCGATCCTCTGATCCCACCACAGGGACAATCACCTACAATGCAGAGATGAAGTACTACTACTCCTGCGCCTACCCCTTAGAGTACCTGATCAACAACACCCAGATCGATGTGTCAGCCTCCTCTATCGCATTGAAGGACAAAAATGGCAGCTTCGTCAGCACCCTGCGCATGGAACTGTTCAGCGATGCTGCGTACACAACGCCCCTGGTGCTGCCTGCGAATGGAATCGAGCTGAGGAAAAAGATCTACGTGGAGGTGAAGGCCATCAACTTGACAGAACAGTACAACGTGCTCTTGGACCGGTGCTACGCCTCAATCTCCCCACTTCCTAGCACACATACCAATTCCAGTTTCTTCAACCTGATAATGCCCTGCAACAGGGACCCGCTCACCAACATGATCGAGAACGGCGTCAGCCAGAGTGCCAAATTCTGCTTCCCGGCTTTCCGCTTCATGGAGCAGCAGAACGAGACCGTCTCCACCTACTACCTGCACTGCATCACCCGGCTGTGTGAGGTCAGCACCTGCCCCACCTTCCTGCAATGCCACACTGGCAGGAGAAGAAGAAGAGCAACAGAGGAGGATGACACTGCAGACTCCCACCTCCACACCATCACCTCCCCAGAGATCGTCACCCAAACGACACCAGAAAACGGCCACCCACTCTCAGCCCCACTGATGAAAACCCGTGAGAATTCGTCTACTGGGCTTAGTGCAGCTGTAGGAGTTTTAGCCTTCGTGTGTATTGTTGCCCTGTGTATCGCTGCCGTCTTTTACAAAAGGCTCAGGAACTAAAAGCAAACCTCCTTGAGCTGAAGGCGGGATAATGGGGCATCAGGCAATAGGCTAAATATTGTCTTTTGAGGAGTACCATATCCACCAGCTTGTCTAAGTTTTCTGGTGGAGGACAGTGCTTGGTTCAACTCATTGTTGTTTGTGGGGAGATCTTTGTTTGTTTGTCGTCCAGACAGACAAACAGCTAAACCGTGTAGGACTATTCAAATTGTAGATGAAGAAGCAATATGATTTATCGTAGATGTTTAGATGCTACAGTATCAATCAATCAATCAATCAATAAACCTTATAGTCACAACAGCTAAATCACATTGTATGTGCAATTATGCATTCAGAATAGTGCAAGTCGAGCATAGGCGTGTAGGTGTATATTTAATGTTAGTGTTTTTAATAGCAAATGCACTGAAAGTGTTAATGCACGTATGCGCTATGTGCATGTAAGCTTTTAAATTAGTTATATGTGAAAGTCTGTAGAAATTGTGGAATATTTTGAAAATGAAATCAATGTACAGTATTATTGTTTAACCTATTTAATTTATCATCTTGCTTGAGATAATAAAATAAAGATTTGTTTCCCCCTCCCACATCTGTTTGATTCTTTTTGAAACTTAAATTGTGTAATAGTTGTAATAGTTGAAATTGTGTAATTTGATGACTGACGTCACATGCTGCCAGTGGTGGAAAAAGTACTCACAATTTTTACTTAAGTAAAAGTATCAATACTGGAATGTAGAAGTACTCTGTTACAAGTAAAAGTCCGGAATTCAAAATTAACTAATGTAAAGTCCAAAAGTATTTGCATCAAAATGTACTTAAAGTACCAAAAGCAAAGGTACTCATTGTGCACAATGTCTCACTTCAAGTTTTCAAATGTATAAAAATCTTTTGAAACTACAATCACGACACATCGTGAGCTTGTAGATCGGTTATTTTCAAATGGCCAAAATTGATATGTGGCTGAAGTGGTTAATGTATATTTTGCAATAATAATACAAAACTACAAAGTAACTAGTAACTAAAGTGTTCAAATAAATGTAGTGGAGTAAAAGTACAATATTGGGATCCGAGATGTAGTGGAGTAGAAGTAAAAGTACTGTAAATCGGAAACACTCAAGTAAAGTAAAAATACCTAAAAATGTTATAGAGGGAGAATTACCAATCTATTGGCAGTTTCCGCCATGTGACATTATAGAAATGGCTTAAAGGAGTAGTTCACCCAAAAAATTAAAATTACTTATTTTCTACACACTCCATGGGTGCCTGTTGGCCTACCGGTCCAGGCACACACCACATAGGCTCAGTGTAGCCTGACAGTGTGTCTCTGGTTCGAGTCCCGATCTCGACTACCTTTGCTGCGTGTCACTCCCCGTTTCCTGTCAGTATACTGTCCAATCAATAAAGGCATAAAAAGCACAAAAACATATCTTTAAAAGAAATTACACAGCAGATGAAGCCTTGAATCAATGCAGATTTTATTTTGTCTTTATCACATTCCTAAGCCAATAATTTGATGACCAGCGGACACTCAAAGAGTCTCCTTCAGAACGATGATCAAATTATTGACTTAGGAATGCGACCAAAATTAAATCCCCTTCGTGGGGTGTGTAATTGATAGAAATAAGTCATTCTTTGGGTGCACTACTCCTTTAAGTGGATCATAACTCACTGTAACAAAGCACTACACATAACAGAACAGAGATATTCAAACTGAAGTCCACGTAAATTCAAAAACAAACAAATGACAGGCGAATGTTACAGCAAAACAAGCAAGGGAAAATGTCCCCAACGAGCACGGAACCCCAAACATTTATAATAAAGAGGCTGATCTATGAAGACGTGTTTTTAGATGCTGCTTGAAGCAGTTAGCAGATTAAAGGGCCAGTTCACCTCTGGGACAACCAGATCTTATTTTATTGAGTTTGGGACACGATCAACACAATCCTGAGTTATTTTTTGTGTTCAATCTGTGTTTTGAGAAATTTTTGTATTTCAGCATGAATGATGATGCATTTTGCATCATATGATGCAAAATTAATTAATTGGGGGTGACGACTCCAAAGTCTAGCGGGCAAATCCACAAAAGCACTGCAGTCACACTCAGATTAGAAGCTGGAAGGAGCAACGGATAAAAGATCTCGGTCAGACGATCGGCAATAAGCGGTCTGGTGGCGGTGACGGGTTGTGAGCTTGTAGATCAGCTATTTTCAAATAGTCAAGGTATAAAATAGGACTAAAGTGGTTTATGTATGTTTTATAATATTATAATTTATACCTGCAAAGTAACTAGTAACTAAAGTTTTCAAATACATGTATTGGAGTAAAAGTACAGGATGTAGTGGAGTAGAAGTAAAAGTATTGGAAATTGGATATACTCAAGTAACGTACAAATACCTCCAAATTATACTTAAGTACAGTATTTAAATAAATGTACGTTGTTACTTTACACCACTGCTCGACAGCTCTGTTACGTAAGCTGGAGCCGGGACATACTGTATATGGCAATGTTTCTCAACCACTGGTCCATGGTAGGGGTGGGCGATATGGAAAAATTAAATATCACAATATTTTCCCAAGCTGTATCACAATACACAATATTATCACAATTCTTTTTCATGTTGGTTTTTATGGTTAGTTTTCAAGTTACTTAACAGTAGCCTACAACCACCTACAAGTTAACAAAAACTAAAAGAAAAAGGAGTAACAGACTATTTAGACCAGTGGTTCTCAAAGTGGGGTCCAGGGAGACTGGGTTCCTTTTGGGAGTTCTAAATGGACCCTTACAAGTATGTAACTCTGACAGTATACAAATGAAATCAATTTGGTTTCATTTGTAAACTGTCAGTTAACGGGAGACCTTGACATTTTAACGTTTGAGAACTACTGATTTAGACAAAAATGTGTGTTTAAATGAATTCTGCAATGAATCTCTGTATTAACAATTCAAAAGGATTTTTCATAAGGCTCCCTCATTGTATCACGATATATACGATATCTATGAAAAGGCATATCGTGGAGACATTGTATCGCCTCAACGATATTTATCACCATATCGCCCACCCCTAGTCCATGGATCACTTCTGGTCTTACCTTTTTTAAATTCATCAAAAATATCGATAATAAATATCGATAATAATAACGGATATGCTATGAGTACTATTCATAATATAAAGTCATTTAACACTTATTGCACACTAATGAATGATTGTGTTAATGATATTTAATGATAATATTTGTTACTTTTGTCAGCTGCCATCTTCATAGATGCTGGTCAACCACAAACTCACAGTCACAACAACTGGCCAATGAAAAAAGTTACTAGTTCTGTTCAAAATTTGTCTTCACATCTTTCCACAAAATATTTGAAAGCACTCAATAGTGGGCTCGATAAAAGCCCGGCTCAATAAGCAGGATCGATAAGGTGCTCATTATCAACAAAAATTAACGAGCTCCATCCCTACACATAAGAGATGTGGTGAGTCTGAGATACGTAAGTCAGCATAACTTAATTTATAGATCGCTGCTTTTCTGCATGTCATTATAAGTAAAAATGTTCAAAAATATATATAAGAAATTCAAACATTGTCCAAAATGCCTGTAAGAGGGTCTGTGTGTTTGTACAGAGTTAATCTAGCAGACTACCGGACAGCCACGTGTACTTCACCAGGCTCACATGAAGTATTATTAACACCTGTACGGATTCTCCAAATTTGGGCACGGATGATGTGATTGTGATCAGAGCCCTGCCATGTAGCTCCGGTGTCCCCACACACACACACACACACACACACACACACACACACACACACACACACACACACACACACACACACACACACACACACACACACACACACACACACACACACACACACACACACACACACACACACACACAGGTGCCGCTTGACACCGCAGTTATGGTTGCCGCTCTCGGTCTATATTCTGTACAGTAAGGTTAAGTGAAGGGTGTTGGAATGTGTCCGAAGCACTGGCCAAATGTAAAGTCACACGTCATAGATATATTATTGCGATATATTATCAGCTTCTCACCCATAGGGCGTCTTACTGGTAGATGAATCCATTGAATTTCCACATGGAGTTAGTTTTAGTTTCTCTAGTGAATAGTGTTGAATGGAAGAAAAACAAAGTGAAAGGAATAAAATAGTCATTAGGCAGTGGTGTAAAGTAACTAAGTAGATTTACTTAAGCACAATTTTGAGGTATTTGTACTTTACTTGAGTATTTCCAATTTCCAATACTTTTACTTCTACTCCACTACATGTCAGTGGCAAATATTGTAAAATGATTTGAAAACTTAAGTTACTAGTTACTTTCACAGGTATAAATGATTATATTATAAACCAGTAAGACTCCCTAATCGGGAGATAAGCGACCGTCAGGTCGCAACGTGAATTTAGGCCAAAATGTGTAGGAGCAGTGTCCAAAAATGTGTTTTAAAAAAACGGCCTGACGATGGCGCTAAATGGGAGAGATCCATGTTGATGAGATTAGTGTAGAGATACTGTGTACCGATTTGCGTGATTTTAGGGCAAAATCTGTAGGAGCAGTGTCCAAAAATGTGTTTTAAAAAATCGGCCTGAAGGTGGCGCTAAATGGGACAGATCCATGGTGATGACATGAGTGTAGACATACTGTGTAGCGATTTGCATGATTTTAGGGCCAAATCTGTAGGAGTAGTGTCCAAAAATGTGTTTTAAAAAATCGGCCTGAAGGTGGCGCTAAATGGGACAGATCCATGTTGATGAGATGAGTGTAGACATACTGTGTACCGATTTGCGTGATTATAGGTCAACAATTGTAGGAGCAGTGTCCAAAAATGTGTTTTGCAAGAATCGGCCTCATGGTGGCGCTAGAAGAGGGCCATGTGAGAATTGATGGGTGGAGGTTGGGCAGGCAAAGAGTGTGTGAGCAAAATCTGGCATGGATCGGGGCAACGGTTGCGGAGATATGAGCAGGGCAAAAGTGTGACGTGACGGACGGACGGACGGACGGACGGACGGACGGACGGACGGACGGACGGACGGACTGACTGACTGACTGACTGACTGCCTGCAGACAGGTGGTGGAGGTTTTGATAGTAAGTGCGACCTGACGGTCGCAAAAACACACATTAACCCACTTTAGCCCTAATTTATACCTTGGCTATTTGAACACAGCCGATCTACAAGCTCACAACGGATCGCATCGCGACGCGTTGTGAGCTTTTAGATCTGCTATTTTCAAACATTTAGTACTTTTACTTTTGGTACTTTAAGTACATTTTGATGCCAACACTTCCATACTTTTACTCAAGTACATTTTGAATTCTGGACATTTACTTGTAACGGAGTACATCTACAGTGCAGTATTGATACTTTGCAAAATGTGAGTACTTTTTCCACCTCTGGTATGCATAGTGTGTTATTTACACTACAGGCCACAGGCATTACAATACAGGCTACTGTAAACAGAGGTGTGTGTGCAGTGTGTCAGAAGGGCCCATGGGCCTTCTCTTTCTCTTCTTTATCACACTTTCTCTTTATCCAGCGTCAGATGGAGTTTAGGTCACAATGGCTCTCAGAGCATTATCTGCCCGTCTACCCAGCACAGTGCACTCACCACCAACTCACATGGGACAGCTATCTATCACACAGAGTAATCTCATACCCATCCACACGTCTGTTTAGTCTACACACAAACCAGCATTATACACATCCATAAATCTTGCAGAGCTGCAGGCAACACTCACTGGCGTATAGGTACAATATATAGACACATTTCACACTTTCTCTCTCTTGATCACACACACACAGACGCACGCACGCACGCACACACACACACACACACACACACACACACACACACACACATACACACACACACACACACACACACACACACACACACACACACACACACACACACACATACACACACACACACACACACTAGGGCATTAACGACTTGTGATTTTTGCAAGTCGACTCGACTCAGTAAAAAGTTGAGTTGAAGTCGACTTTATCGTTTGATGACGACCCCTCAATAATTTTGGGGGGTCCCCAGATGATTAACTTAATGGGCAACATTGTTTTCTCACTCAACTGTAAACCAGTAAGACTCCCTAATCGGGAGATAAGCGACCGTAGGTCGCCTATCTCCACAAATAGGGCAAAAATATGTTTTTCCAAAATCTGATCCATGTTGATGAGATGAGTGTAGACATGCTGTGTAGTGATTTTCGTGATTTTAGGGCAAAATCTGTAGGAGCAGTGTCCAAAAATGTGTTTTTAAAAATCAGCCTGAAGGTGGCGCTATATGGGACAGATTCATGTTGATGGGATAAGTGTAGACATACTGTGTAGCGATTTGCGTGATTTTAGGGCAAAAACTGTAGGAGCAGTGTCCAAAAATGTGTTTTAAAAATCGGCCTGAAGGTGGCGCTAGAAGAGGGCCATGTGAGAAATGAGGGGTGGGGTCTCCGCGTTGCCTTGGCGGACGAATAGGTACCGGCCCCGGCTCTCCCGGACGCTCCTAGCCCGAGTTACGGCATTTTATGTGAGCTGCAGTGGAGGGGGTTCTCCACTGGGGGCGCCACCACTTTTGCATCCGTTCTGGAGCACCAGGAGTGGGTGGTCCCCAGGAATTCCCCGTGAGCAGCCCCGTTGGGGTGGTCATTTGGTCATTTTTGCACATTTGGTCATTTTTTACACCTGGGGGTCCCCCAGGGACCTGGGGGTCCCTGGAGCTCCGGGGGTCCTTGGAGGTTGTAGTTTGCCAGGTAAGGAGTGTGTGTGCAAAATGTGGCATGGATGGGGGCAACAGTTGTGGAGATATGAGCAGGGCAAAAGTGTGACGTGTGACGTCTGACTCACGGAGGGACATTTTTTTACACCTGGGGGTCCCCCAGGGACCTGGGGGTCCCTGGAGCTCCGGGGGTCCTTGGAGGTTGTAGTTTGGCAGGTAAGGAGTGTGTGTGCAAAATTTGGCATGGATGGGGCAACGGTTGTGGAGATATGAGCAGGGCAAAAGTGTGACGTGTGACGTGTGACTGACTCAGGGACGGACGGACGGACAGCCGGTGGAGGTTTTGGTAGTAAATGCGACCTACGGTCGCAAACATACATTAATCCACTTTAGCCCTATTTTATACCTAGGCTATTTGAAAATAACCGATCTACAAGCTCACAACACGTTACATTGTGATGCATTATGAGCTTGTAGATCTGCTACTTTCAAACATGTTGTACTTTTACTTTTGGTACCTTAAGTATATTTTGATGCCAATACTTTTGTGCTTTTACTCTTGAATATATTTTGAATTCCAGACCATTAGTCCGAATTTGTTAAGAATACTAAGCCTAACTCTAACCCTAACCCTAACCTTAACCTCAGTTGCCCTAACTAAATTCGGACTAATGAACCTTCGGACTAATGAACCTACGGACTTATGAGCAGTCCCCTGCATTGTAGCATTGATACTTTTAAGTACAAAATGTAAATACGTTTTCCACCACTGTATGTACTCGAGTACTCAAGTACTGTACTTAAGTACAACTTTGAGGTAATTTTTGCGGTAATTTTACTTTACACACATTAACCTTTCAGCCCTATACATTTGTCCATTTGAAATGAGACGTTATCTATCTATAAATGCGAGAAGTCTCTGCGTGTCTGTCTGTCTGTCTGTCTGTCTGTCTGCGTGTATGTAATCCGCGTATCTCGAGAACCGTTCGTCCCACCGGCTTCAGATTCGGCACGCGCGTTCTCCGCCGCGGCGCGGAGTGCAGTGCCCGGCCTCGACCCGACCCGACGCGCGTTTTCTCCGAAACGGCGCAAAACGTTCGGAATCTCCTTATGCGGAGCTGATGCTACATATATGGGCATATGGGCACTGCTGACTCATATGGGCATAAAGGGGACACAGATATATGGGCATAAATGGACGTATCGGCACAAGGGCTGACTCATACAGAGATCTCCATATATGGGCATATGGGCAGATCTCCATATGGGCTACATATATGGGCATATGGGCAGGGCATATGGGCAATCTGACATCGGCGCAAGCACTGACTCATTGTGACATCACTTCATAAAAGGCTCTGACATCACGTACGCCGGCGCGAAACGTTCGGAATCACCATATGCGGAGCTGATTGTTGACATCAGGTGTTTCGGAGGAAACCGGCGCAAGCGCTGACTCATTGTGACATCACTTCATAAAAGGCTCTGACATCACGTACTCCACATGAGTCAACAAAAAATCTCTGTGAATGTGTATGTATGTATGTAATCCGCGTATCTCGAGAACCCTTCTTCCCACCGGCACGCGCGTTCTCCAGATATGGGCATAAAATGAATGCCCGTATGCGGAGCTGATGTCTGACATCAGAGTTTTCCGCAACCGGTACTGTGTGTGCAGAGATCTCCATATATGGGCATAAGGGGACAAAGGCAAACAGATGGTCAAAACGGGTCCTATGACAACAGGTATATTGGGGTTTGCATTAAAGGGTGGGGACAAAGGCAAACAGATAGATGGTCAAAACGTGTCCTATGACAACAGGTATATTGGGGTTTGCATTAATGGGGTCCGCTCCAAAAAAGATAAAGAAAATAAAAGAGACAAGACAAACATAAGACAAGCAACAAAGCGTGGGACTGGAAGGATGACTTGAATGATGCAGATTTAAGCAGGCTGCGTATTCTGCTTAAAGAAGAAACAAACAAAAAGCGACAGAGATCTCATATATGGGCATAAAATGGACGCATATAAACAGATATCTCCATATGCTTAAAGAAGAAACAAACCAAAAGCGACAGAGATCTCATATATGGGCATAAAATGGACGCAGATAAAAATATATCTCCATATATGGCATATAGGGGCATAAAATGGACGCAGAATCACAAAGATCTCCATATACGGGCATAAAGGGACACAGACAGACAGATACAGAGATCTCCATATATGGGCATAAAATGGATGCAAATAGACAGATATCTCCATATATGGCCATATATGGGCATAAAATGGACCCAGGATTATATCTGCAGTGATCTCCATATATGGACATAAAATGGACGCCGACAGACAGACAGATACAGATATCTCCATATATGGGCATAAATGGACACAGGCAAACAGATGGTCAAGACGGGTCCTATGACAACAGGTATAATGGGGTTTGCATTAAAGGGCGGGGCATTCATTCCCTATTTACATCGTTCCCGAGTTGGCCAGGTCGCCGACTAGACGCTGGGCCGCCCAAAGGGCGGCCCAGCTTCTAGTATAATGAAAATGAGCCGATCTATAATGTGAATGTAGAACTGCTATTTTCTAAATATTTTTATACATTTGGTTTTCTACTCGAAACCAATACTTTTCTACTTTTACTAAAGTCAATTTTGAATTGCAGACTTTTACTTGTAACAGATTATTTCTACATTGCAGAGTTCACACTTTTACTTACAATAAGTAAAACATTTGAGTATTTTTCCACCACTGTCATTAGGTAATCAATGTCTGTGTCTGAGCCAGATGATCTCTACTGGACCTAAACCTTCACTTACTGTAGTTGGGTTGTAGCAGGGTCCATATACAGTAACCATGTTGTTTCTGCCATGGTTACTGGCAATAGTTGTCTAGTGGAAATTGTATGAATGTGTTTATTATTTATTTCATTTTTCTGTAGATCTCTGCCACCCTCACCGCAGACATGTGGCACTCACACAGTGGAGTTTACCCACACAGTGGAAACCTTTTGACCGATATGTAAAGTTTGTGTCAATAAAGCTGGGTCATTTCACAATGTGCTCCATCCGGTAGATTTGTATAGGATCTTCAGGAACTCATCATATGTAGGTTACTGTACTTTATGTTGATTCATTCACGACAGCGTAGCCTGTCTGTGACACAGGTCATAGATATCTATATTAGGAAGATGATATGCGTCAGATTTCAGGTTGTTGCCCGGAGGGTATGAATCCATGCTGCCGCCCTTCTCCTTAAAATACAATTATGCAATTGTTAACATATACCAGTCCGTGGCAACCTTCTTTTGAGCCAATCGCGGCAAAGGAGACACACTATAAAACACCCACCTGAACACCCACCACCAGCATCAACCTGCGTTTGCCTTCAGAGCTGACTAAACAAGGTATCCAGAGATTCCAGACACAGGAGCGGACCACTGCTATACAGCCAAGATGAATCTTCACATTCTTCTAATCGTCGCTACCATCATAGGAAGAAGCAGTCAGCTGATAAGGAGTGACTGTGCTGCAATTGGACAAGACAGGCTTCCAGAATACACCGACATCGCAGTGATATGTGGTACCAACACCATCTGTCTGGAAATCGAAGCCTGCCCTGTCGTCTACACCGGCTACAACCACTCACTGTTGATTCCGAACCGTAACACAGACCCAGCCTGCAGCGGAACCCTGGATGAAAATGTATCTCCACCCGTGGTGCGTTTCTGCTTCCCCTTGAACAATACCCATGCCTGTGATAGTATCTTCAGGACCACCAGCGCTGCCGGCACAGGGGTGTTCTCAGACTTCTCCAACATCCAGACCGTCAACATCAGTGGCATTGTGCGATCCTCTGATCCCACCACAGGGACAATCACCTACAATGCAGAGATGAAGTACTACTACTCCTGCGCCTACCCCTTAGAGTACCTGATCAACAACACCCAGATCGATGTGTCAGCCTCCTCTATCGCATTGAAGGACAAAAATGGCAGCTTCGTCAGCACCCTGCGCATGGAACTGTTCAGCGATGCCGGGTACTCAATGCCCCTGGTGCTGCCTGAGAATGGAATCGAGCTGAGGAAAATTATCTACGTGGAGGTGAAGGCCATCAACTTGACAGAACAGTACAACGTGCTCTTGGACCGGTGCTACGCCTCAATCTCCCCACTTCCTAGCACACATACCAATTCCAGTTTCTTCAACCTGATAATGCCCTGCAACAGGGACCCGCTCACCGACATGATCGAGAACGGCGTCAGCCAGAGTGCCAAATTCTCCTTCCCGGCTTTCCGCTTCATGGAGCAGCAGAACGAGACCGTCTCCACCTACTACCTGCACTGCATCACCCGGCTGTGTGAGGTCAGCACCTGCCCCACCTTCCTGCAATGCCACACTGGCAGGAGAAGAAGAAGAGCAACAGAGGAGGATGAGACTGCAGACTCCAACCTCCACACCATCACCTCCCCAGAGATCGTCACCCAAACGACACCAGAAAACGGCCACCCACTCTCAGCCCCACTGATGAAAACCCGTGAGAATTCGTCTACTGGGCTTAGTGCAGCTGTAGGAGTTTTAGCCTTCGTGTGTATTGTTGCCCTGTGCATCGCTGCCGTCTTTTACAAGAGGCTCAGGAACTAAAAGCAAACCTCCTTGAGCTGAAGGCGGGATAATGGGGCATCAGGCAATAGGCTAAATACTGTCTTTTGAGGTGTACCATATCCACCAGCTTGTCTAACTCTTCTGGTGGAGGACAGTGCTTGGTTCACCTCATTGTTGTTTGTGGGGAGATCTTTGTTTGTTTGTCGTCCAGACAGACAAACGGCTAAACCGGGTAGGACTATTCAAATTGTAGATGAAGAAGCAATATGATTTATCGTAGATGTTTAGATGCTACAGTATCAATCAATCAATAAACCTTATAGTCACAACAGCTAAATCACATTGTATGTGCAATTATGTATTCAGGATAGTGCAAGTCGATAAAGCATAGGCGTGTAGGTGTACATTTAATGTTAGTGTTTTTAATAGCAAATCCACTGAAAGTGTTAATGCACGTATGCGCTATGTGCATGTAAGCTTTTAAATTAGTTATATGTGAAAGTCTGTGGAAATTGTGGAATGTTTTGAAAATGAAATCAATGTACAGTATTACTGTTTTCATTGGAGGATGGATCGCACACAGTGGCAAGAGTTGTTTTTTCTTTCTTTATTATTACATGGATGAGAAACAAACGTTTCGGCTATCAGCCTTCTTCAGTGTATCAGTATTACTGTTTAACTTATTTAATTTATCATCTTGCTTGAGATAATAAAATAAAGATTTTTTTCCCCCTCCGACATCTGTTTGATTCTTTTTGAAACTTAAATTGTGTAATAGTTGTAATAGTTGAAATTGTGTAATTTGATGACTGACGTCACATGCTGCCAGTGGTGGAAAAAGTACTCACAATTTTTACTTAAGTAAAAGTATCAATACTGGAATGTAGAAGTACTCTGTTACAAGTAAAAGTCCGGAATTCAAAATTAACTAATGTAAAAGTCCAAAAGTATTTGCATCAAAATGTATTTACAGTACCAAAAGCAAAAGCACTCATTGTGAACAAAGTCTAACTTCAAGTTTTCAAATGTATAACTACAATCACGACACATTGTGAGCTTGTAGATCGGTTGTTTTCAAATGACCAACATTGATATATGGCTGAAGTGGTTAATGTATATTTTGTAATAATAATACAAAACTATAAATTAACTAGTGACTAAAGTGTTCAAATAAATGTAGTGGAGTAAAAGTACAATATTGGGATCCGAGATGTAGTGGAGTAGAAGTAAAAGTACTTTAAATTGGAAACACTCAAGTAAAGTAAAAATACCTAAAAATGTTATAGAGGGAGAATTACATTGGCAGTTTCCGCCATGTGACAGTATAAAAATGGCTTAAAGGAGTAGTTCACCCAAAAAAATAAAATTACTTATTTTCTACACACTCCATGGGCGCCTGTTGGCCTACCGGTCCAGGCACACACCACATAGGCTCAGTGTAGCCTGACAGCGTGTCGCTGGTTCGAGTCCCGATCCCGACTACCTTTGCTGCGTGTCACTCCCCGTTTCCTGTCAGAATACTGTCCAATCAATAAAGGCATAAAAAGCACAAAAACATATCTTTAAAAGAAATTACACAGCAGATGAAGCCTTGAATCAAAGCAGATTTTATTTTGTCTTTATCACATTCCTAAGCCAATAATTTGATGACCAGCGGACACTCAAAGAGTCTCCTTTAGAGTTCAGACTGATGATCAAATTATTGACTTAGGAATGCGACCTTCGTGGGGTGTGTAATTGATAGAAGTCATTTTTTGGGTGCACTACTCCTTTAAATTTAGAACGGGTACACATTATTGTGTATCATTATTTTATGCTTTAACTATTGAAAAATAGCAGATATACAAGCGCGCTGCGAGCTTGTAGATCTGCTATAAGTGTCTTATGAATCCTTCTAAGATTTTTTGAAAAACCTGTTTGTCTATGTCAGCAATGCGGCCAGCCATCGTCAAAGAAAAGGTCCTTTTCACTTAACTGGAGCTCAGTTAGTCTGTTCTTGAGAGACTACCATGTCAGTGGTTCACAAACCTTTTCATGTGAAGGACCCCCAAAATTATATTTATTTGGCCACGGACCCCCATCTCAAAATATTTAGTTCCAGGGACCACCCAGAAGCAATATTTTAGTTACAAACGTTCGCTTTGAAAATACATATATTCAAAGATTTGCACACATTTTCACGACTTTTTCAAAAATAGCAGATCTACAAGCTCGCAGCGCGGCACTCAGTGCCGCGCTGTGAGCTTGTATATCTGCTATTTTTCACTGGTTAAAGCATTCAATAATTCTAGGCCTAAATGGGTGGATCATAGCACTACACATAACAGAACAGAGATATTCAAACAGAAGTCCGCGTAGAATCAAAAACAAACACATGACAGGCGAACGTTACAGCAAAACAAGCAAGGGAAAATGTCCCCAACGAGCACGGAACCCCAAACATTTATAATAAAGAGGCTGATCTATGAAGACGTGTTTTTAGATGCTGCTTGAAGCAGTTAGCCGATTAAGCTGATCTGATGGATTGGGGGTGACGACTCCAAAGTCTATCGGCCAAATCCACAAAAGCACTGCAGTCACACTCAGATTAGAAGCTGGAAGGAGCGACGGATAAAAGATCTCGGTCAGACGATCGTCAATAAGCGGTCTGGTGGCGGTGACGGGGCTCGACAGCAGTGGTGGAAAAAGTACTCCCATGTTTTACTTAAGTAAAAAGTGTCAATACTGCAATATAGAACTTCTCTGTTGCAAGTTAAAGGCCGGAATTCAAAATGTACTTGAGTAAAAGTATGAAAGTGTTGGCCAAATGTACTTAAAGCATCAAAATTAAAAGTACTAAATGTTGGAAAATAGCCGATCTACAAGCTCACAACGCGTTGCGACGCGTTGTGAGCTTGTAGTTCGGCTATTTTCAAATAGTCAAGGTATAAAATAGGACTAAAGTGGTTTATGTATGTTTTATAATATTATAATTTATACCTGCAAAGTAACTAGTAACTAAAGTTTTCAAATACATGTATTGGAGTAAAAGTACAATATTTGGATCCAAGATGTAGTGGACTAGAAGTAAAAGTATTGGAAATTGGATATACTCAAGTAACGTACAAATACCTCCAAATTGTACTTAAGTACAGTATTTATATAAATGTACTTTGTTACTTTACACCACTGCTCGACAGCTCTGTTACGTAAGCTGGAGCCGGGACATATACAGTATGGCAATGTTTCTCAACCACTGGTCCATGGATCACTTCTGGTCTTACCTTTGTTAAATCAAAAATATGGATAATATCCGATAATAATAACGGATATGCCATGAGTCCATCAAATGTACGAATTTTGAACTATTAGGCATAGTGTGGGGGGAAAGCTTGAAATGAAATGGTGAATTTTAAAGGCTTGATATACTTTGTTGTATGCAGTGCCGCCCAACAAACCGATCTACAGACTCACAATGTGTCACTCTATGACACATTGTGACCTTGTACCTAGGCTATTTTCAGTGCTGTAAGATTATTATTGTTAAATATGAAATAATTTAAATAAATTGTTATTAAAAAAACACACACAGTATTAAATTAATATTTTTTTAAGATAAGTTTCGATGAGATAAAATGTAAAATAAAAAATAAAATACAGTGTATTAACAGTTGTATTTGTTTTATAAGAATGAGCTTGAGTTCATATACAATCTGTAACTCTTTGTCTGCAAGAGATTTTTTGAACCCACATGTATCGCTTCAACCTCTCAAACCAATCGCACAAGACAAAACGTCGACCCCCCATAGGAGATCTGGAATCATAATCATAAAAATATCTCGCTGTCACATTGTTCTGCAGTTGAATGTGGATTCAGTTTTGACCACGTCTGGTAAGCAGACCCTCCCATGCAGCCCCTTACTCAATAAAAGAAATCATGCACTCATGATCAGTGTTGGGGAAGTTAAAGTTACATGTAACTGAATTACGAAACTAAGTTACATTTTGCTGTAGTTACATTCATATTTCTGTAACTCGCCAAGTAACTGAGATACTTTTTGGGTCATTTATGGCTCAAGTTACAAGAAGTTACAAGCGAAGTTATAATTTCACATTTAAGTTTAGTTAAGACTGACGATCAAATGTCCTCAGCAGATCATCATTTTCTTATTTTTTAACTTTATTTTAGGAACACAGATGTTTACTAAAGAAAATGTCAACCTTTTTTAAATAAAACATAAAAAGTTGAGAGGCATATTTCTGCTGGCATGTGACTTTTTTTGTAGGATATTATATTTTGTTCATGTACACCAAATGTACATTCTGAATTTAACGCTGAAAAAAAGTAACTCAAGTTACTCAAGTTACTTTTTCTATGTAACTTGAAACTTTATAAGTTACATTTCTCCAGGGGTATAACTTTAACTTGATCAAGTTACTGCCATGTTGAGTTACTTGTAACTGTACAAGTTACGCTTTCAAAGTAACTTCCCCAACACTGCTCATGATTCTCTCATCAAAAAGTACTGTTAGAGGAATCTAAAGCAGCAAAACTACACGGACGCACGCACGCACGCACGCACGCACGCACGCACGCACGCACGCACGCACGCACGCACGCACGCACGCACGCACGCACGCACGCACGCACGCACGCACGCACGCACGCACGCACGCACGCACACACACACACACACACACACACACACACACACACACACACACACACACACACACACACACACACACACACACACACACACACATACATACATATATACATAAACACATACACACATACACACATACATACGTGCATACAGTACATACAGTATATACATGAAGCACTTGTTGGCACAAATTGCATCCAGTATGTCTGGCTTTGAGGAATGGGGGAAGGACAGCGGCATGATATCAATCACATATTTCTTTATTAATGAGATTTTGGCCTCCGTTCATCCTCTCGCTGTTGGAGAAATTCTGTTTGAATCCAGAATAATAAAAAAAAAAAAGAAGAAGAAAACGGGAGACGAACGGGACGGGTGGGGAAAAAAAGGCATAACTAAATAATCCACGACACTGTTGGCTTGGGTTGTGATTTTGCACCATATGCCTTCGATAATATCCACTAGGTCTGCTGGCTCTGGTCTCTTACACTCTGTGCACTGTTACTTTAAAATGGCCACAATCCACCTAGAAGCATGAGTGTAAAAATGAACACTCAAAAAGTTTTCTTTTTTTACACAGGAGTTTGCTGTGTTCTGGATGGAAAGGAGATGGATAGACTCAAGGTACCTACGTAGGTAGGTAGGTAGGTAGGTAGGTAGGTAGGTAGGTAAGTAGGTAGGTAGGTAGGTAGGTAGGTAGGTAGGTAGGTAAGTAGGTAAGTAGGTAGGTAGGTAGGTAGGAAGGAATTTAGGTAATATAGATAGATAGATTGTCTTAAAGGGATATTTCACTTTCAAAAAACTTTTGGTCATTTTATCATCTAATTAGGCTTTTATGAACACCCTGAACAGTTTTTAATTTGCTTGATTCAATATTTAGATATTTGATGTAAATGTTTCCAGGCCCTCCTCCTCTAGGGCTTCTCCCCAAGTCCCCATACACACCCATTGTAACTTCAAACTCCATTTTAACCATGATAGATTAATCCAAAACAATCATTACTTTTTCTGGTGACTCATACTACCCTGCTAATACGTGAGCAGGCCGCGTTCTTTCCGATAACTTTTTTAATTTATTTTTAATAATATTTTATTGTATTTAATTTCTTTCCATTTTCCCAAAGAATTATTACAAATAAATTAAAAAAGTTATTGAAAAAACAGAATGAATCTATCATGGTTAAAATGGAGTTTGAAGTTACAATGGGTGTATATGGGGAGAGGCCCTGGGCCTGGAAACATTTACATAAAATATCTAAATATTGAATCAAGCAAATGCCTTAACCTAAAGGCCTGTCCATACTGTCTCCGACCACCAAACTTTTCTTCTGAAAGGTCCGGTTCAACTACAAAATGACATCACTCGCATATTCTGAAAAGCATTAACCCGAATTAGAGTTCAGAAAGCTGCACGTCGGAAAGTCGGAACTCTCCAACAAAAAGTTTGGTGGTCGGAGACAGTATGGACAGGCCTTTAAGTTAAGGCATAAGAGCTGGTACTTAAGACCACAGACATAAAAAGGTAGACGCCTCTTCCGGCTCTCTGGTACCCGTCTCGCCTTGGTGGGCATTTTTGATTGACAGGCTTGGAATTCTTATGTGTGCGTAAGGTCGGTGGGCAGGTTTGAATGGAAAAGTCCCGGAAAAGACGCGTTGTGATTGGCCAGTAGTGTTTTTGAGTGGCAGCCTGCCCTCGACACTTCCTCTTTTGAGCCCACCAAGGCGAGACGGGTCGCTCCAATCAACTGCAGTGGGTCGACGAGGTATCTAGCTTTTTATATCTGTGCTTAAGACAACCAAAATAGAGCCCTCAGACTAACAGAGAGAGGGAGAGAAAAGGACACACAGACAGAGAGACAGAGAGAGAGAGAGGACGATAACGTGGTGATGTCATGTTTTCCTAAAGCAGCTTCAACACAGCAGAACCATGAGGGAATAACTGATTAGGGTCACACCACACACACACACACACACACACACACACACACGCGCACACACGCACACACGCACACACACACACACACACACACACACACACACACACACACACACACACACGTTTGTTTTTAAGCTGTTCACAACAGTACTTTTTCTTTTTCATGCTTCCCTGTAACTTGTATCTTTAACTGCTGTGCCGTCTCTGGGCGACTGAATCAATCTACACACACACACACACACACACACCACATAAATACACGCACGCACGCACGCACGCACGCACGCACGCACGCACGCGCACACACACACACACACACACACACACACACACACACACACACACACACACACACACAAACATATAGTATATATATGCTATATATGCATAATTGCATAGCATACAAACACAATCACACACATATACACCAACTAGCTCTAGAATCACATGTTGGACATTGCTGTCTGTGAACATTGCTGTCTGGCAAGTGTGTGCGTGCGTCAGTGCGTGTGTCCGTCCATGTGTGCGTGCGTGTCTGCGGAGATGGTGGGAGGGGGGGGGGGGGGGGTGTCTTGAAGTTCACTCGTGGTGCGAGAACTTTAATTAAAGCCTAATCGCTTTGGAGAAGTCCAATGATAACAAACAGATGTCCACACCCCCCTCCCCCCGACAGAACACAAGGCTTCACGTCATCGCCACGGTAACCTCCAGAGGTACGAGGTACACAGGGGCGTGAGGATATCCACTTGTTTTAAGCAGGGAGGCCTGTGATACGAACCATGACAAAGACATGTGTGTGCGTGTGTTTCTATGTATGTGCGTGCGTGTGTGCGTGCGTGCGTGCGTGCGTGCGTGTGTGTGTGTGCGCGCGCACGGGGGCTGACGTGATGATGATGACTCGCGTCAGCGGCGGTGTCCAAAAGCCGCGGGGTTCGCCGGTTTAATGATTTTATTTCCAAGGCCTCCGCGCGCCATGTGAAAAGTTCAGCAGATCTGGAGCTCTCTCTCCCTCACTGCCAGAGAACCGCATACATGGTCAGACTCAAAAACGAAGGTCAGGCCGAGAATTGGGACAACGGTGACGTAAGCAGGGAAGGCATGCGGGGAGAGAAAGAGAGTTCAGGCGAGGTCATCTTATGATGGCTCGTGGCTTTGGATGACTTTTGAGATGATCCAATCAAGTCTGTACTAACAGTAATGTCATTTTATCAAAATGCTCTTGCTATTTTGTCCATCGGCTGCAGTGGTCATATTTTTTTCCAAAGGCCGTTTCCAGATGTCTGCTATAAAGAGAGAAGAGAGAAGGCTTTTGGATTCATTCTCTAAAAGCTACAGCTATAAGCCAGGTCTGAACCAACAGCTAGATCCTTCCACCTTTCCTGAGATGAGTTGTGTCTGTTCTGGTTGTAATGTTCAGTTGATGTGGGGAAACACATGCATTCCTGTCATGTGGCCTCATGGAACGTTGTATTCTGTGTGTCTGGCTAACCTATAACATTGTACCACCAGTATATATACAGTATGTTTTCATGCCGACTTGTTTGTCTAGGTTTCTGTCACTGTACACTTCTTTAAAAATAAAAATCTTGTTTTTTCAAGTTTACTTACTTTGTTATAATTGGCGCCAGCGTTTATTATTTTATCATTATTTACGATGTTTATTATATTTGTAAGTATTTACGATGTGGTTGCTGGGATTTTACACGTGACATTTGCGTACGAGATTGATTGTCGTTGGTTGATTGGTTTAGGCCACATCTCTGATGACTTACAGCTGAGACAGGAGATGAAACCAACTAGACGTGGGTTCCCCGCCCCTTCAGGATAGAAGCAGGTCACCAGTCTATTCATTCAAGTGAAAGTGTTGGCATAATGCTTCATTCTGAAGAAGACTTTTTAGTCAAAACGTCAATACAGCTTTTTTGGGCCCCACAAGCCAGTGTGCAGACTTTTACTTTTGATTGAGAAGTGAACGTGAGCACATATTATGACAGATTTGTTCACCCCATAGTGACTGATATAAATATCAGTCGCTTGCGGATTACCACTCAGGACTTAATGGTGTGCTGTTGTGCAGGGACGTCCAGAGAATGTTAGAGAGGCAGGGGCTGAAATTTCTAAAAGGGCCTTTTGGTGAAAATATCGAAAATAGCAGACATCCAAGCTCACAACGCGTCGCAGCTTGGAGGTCGGCTATTTTCGGTACTTGACCACACTAAACTAAGTGTAAAAAAGTCAATACTGGAGATGTGGCGTACAAATGGATTTCTACACAGAGAGGGCAATTCTTTCAACATAACATGCTGCATTAGGAGAGTTTGGACAAGGCAATTCTCTCAAATGCTGCCTTCAGGTGTGGCATGGAAAGGGGGGCATTTGCATTTCTTTCACCATAGTACAAATTGCATTCATGGTCTGGAGAGGGCACTTTTTACATACAGATGCTGTTGTGACAGCAGTCTAAAAACAGCGGTACTCGCCATTTGGGTTCTGTTCGTTCGTACACTCTGTGGAGCCCCCCTCCCCTCCAGGACCCTTGGGGGGTCCCCGGACCACACTTTGAGAAGCACTGGTCTAAAGCAGTGGTTCTCAACCTTTAAAGGCAGAGACCCCCAAAATAATCATAATTTAACTGGGGAGTGGGGACCCCCCCACCCTGACGAGCACGAAGAGTTGAGGCATTACATTTTGTATAACACGGTTCTATTGTGAAAATAGCAGATCTACATGCTCTCAACGCCTCGCAACGAGGCGTTGAGAGCATGTAGACCGTCTATTTTCACAATTTCCGCCTCAATTTGGCCAATGAGGTATTAAAAAGTCCTTAAATTGTCACTTTACAAATGCGCATAAACCCTCTTTACGCTTAAACTTTACGTTGGTTTGTTTACTGTCGAGTGAGAAAACAATGTTGCACATTAAGTTAATCATCTGGGGATCTCCACAAAAATAATTCGGGGACCCCATCTGGGGCTCCCGACCCACAGGTTGAGGAGCACTGGTCTAAAGAGGAGGGTTAGCCAGAGGTTCCCTCCTAGCCTGCTGCTGCTGCCTGCACCAGTGCTCATATCACACAGTTTACAGACGTCCTGGGTTTGGTTCTGACTGATCTGTGTTGTAAGCCCTCCCTCTCTTTCCATTCTGTCTCCCCTGAACTATCTAATATAAAGCAGAAATGCTCCAATAAGATGGAAAGCTACTCGTCTACACATGGTTGAGACTGTCCCGGGACATGGGAATGGGAAATGGGTGCACGCTGTGCACACCTGCGCACACACACACGCGCACACACACACACACACACACACACACACACACACACACACACACACACACACACACACACACACACACACACACACACACACACACACACACACACACACACCTTGTTGTTTCTGCATTTGGGTGAAATCCTCAAATGTGAGCGTCCTCACAGGTGGTCTCCAGAATGCGTACGTCTCCATGATGGCCTCCAGGCCGGTCCTGGAGAGAGAGAGAGAGAGAGAGAGAGAGAGAGAGAGAGAGAGAGGTGGGTTAATATTGGAGGAGAAAAATAATTCAAAACCAGAATGTACATAAAATATAAACTCTGAAGGCAGAAGACGTGATTATACAGAGAGACATGGGAGAGGGATGGAGAGAAACAGTGGCAGAGAGAGAGCGAAAGAGAGGGAGAGAGAGAGAGAGAGAGAGAGAGAGAGAGAGAGAGAGAGAGAGCGAGAGAGAGAGAGAGAGTGGGGGAGATGGAGAGAATGCTATGAGAGAGAGTAAGAGGTAGAGAGAAAAAGAGAGACAGTGAGAAAGACAGCAAGAGAGAGAGAGAGGGAACGAGAAAGAGAACGAGAGACATTGAGAGAGACAGAGCAAGAGAGAGAGAGAGAGAGAGAGAGAGAGCAAGAGAGAGAAATAGAACGAGAAAGAGAGACATTGAGAGAGACAGAGTAAGAGCAAGAGAGAGACAGACAGAGAGAGAGAGAGAGGGAGAGAGAGGCAGAAACCAGAGTCAGACCCGGAGGAAACTGGAGCCATTAAAAAGGAGCAGGTTTTTACTGTGCACATAAATCTGGGTGACGTTTCATCTCAAATCTGTACACGGTTTCTCCTTCCTGCGTGATTTACTTCCCCGCGCGCCGCCAGGCCCTGTCCTGAGGAAACGAGCGTCCACTACCTCCGCGTGTGTTGTTTTAGGGCCGCTCATAGCTCCAGCTCGTTAGCGCGCCGCGCTAATCACACCGCTAGGCCCCCCTTCCCCATCAGTGTGCTCATTCATGCCCTCATGCTGCTCACAGGACCCAAACCCAACAAATGAGCTAGGAGACCCCCCCCCCCACACTCCCCCCTTCCTTTCCCCGTCTCGTTTTATACCTACCAAAAGCGCTGTAAAGCCGCGTCACGGGAAAAAAATACTAATTGACGACACGATCGTAACTTAGCTTAAAGACTGGCCGCCCTTCTATATGAACATGTACTTTCGTTTAAAAAAAAGAAAAAAAGGAAAATAGAGAGGAAATAAAAGAAAATAGAAAAACAAACCGGCGCTTAAATTTTGAGAATTAACAGCGGTGGCATTGCCCTTTTTCATTACGTTTTTATTCGGGCTACACGTGGAATGATTGGGTAATGCTTCGGTCGGGACGGTGTCTGAGGGACTGTGAGCTAAATGGAAGGGGATGTACGATACGTGAGGATAAATTCATTTTCTTCCCTTCCTATAAATATCTTATTCCTGCGTAATCTTTTCATCTGTAGTTTTCGGCAATGAAATTCTAATGCCAGTTCATAAATCAAGCAGTCTATTGTTTGAAAAATGAAAAAAGATGTCTCAAATATCTATGCCAATAATGTGCACCAGATGCGGGGGGCTGCTTTCATGTGCTGAGGGTCTGGTTCGCTGTTTCCCCCCGTTATGTATGATAATTCAAGAGAGAGCCAGAGAGAGAGAGAGGGGGGGGGAGAGGGGGAAAAAAGGAGAGAAGGGGGGAGAGAGGAGTGCAAGAGAGAGGGTATGTATCCCTGTACATATAGTGTTTTTATAACCGCGATGATTTTTGAGTGTTTTATTTCTATTTGTTATGTCCATGAATTGAATACCCAAGGACTTCCGACGTAAACAAGACCGTAAAAGGACTTATTTTGGATGCCCCTTTTAGGCGGGGTGTTTAACTGTACTACTTTTTTTATTGTATTGACTATACTTGTACTGTTCTCCATTTTTGTCTAATAAAATATTCAATCAATCAAAAGGAGAGGGGGAGAAGGAGAATGGAAAAAGGAAGGGAGATGGAACTGAAAGAGAGAGGTATAGCCGGGGAGACAGAGAGGGTGAGAGTGAGAGACAGACAGACAGACAGACAGACAGACAGAAAGAAAGAAAACGAGGAGAGAGGGAGCGATGGATAGGCTGGGAGGAAGACTAGAACAGAGAGAAGCGAAAAGAAGTGTTTAGCACAAGGTTATCCTCAGAGTTACTACAGGGGGTCCTCCAAATCTTTGTGTGATAGAAACCTTTTTCTTCTTTTTTATATTAACCACTTGAATGAATCCTAGCATCCCTATTCTGAGAACTTTAGCCAAAAATAGCAGATCTACAAGCTCACCGAGGCGTTGTGAGCTTGTAGATCGGCTATTTTCGGCAAAAACGATTGGTGTAGAGGGGAAAAAGTACAGAGTGAAATATCAAGTTATGTATTGACGATTCAAGTGGTTAAATACGTATCCGAAAACACAAACTGACATGAATCCAAAATACACTGATGACTGTGCTGTCAAACAATGAAACTATATGGAATCTATGAACAGGTTGTGGGGGGGTCCCTGCTTCATCTCTCTCTCAACTAAGGGGTCCTTGACCTGGAAACGTTGAAGACCCCTGGTTTAGCACAGAGTATACTACGCAAAGCTAAGCGGAGCGCAGGAGGAAAAGGGAAAGACTATAAGGGGACAGAAGATAAGAGAGATGTAGATGTGGGGTGGGGGTGTGAGGGGAGGGGGGTTGGGTGGAGGGGTGGTGTACAGAAATGACCCCATCCATTCTCCAGAGTCTTAACGCTCATCAGCCTCCAAAGAGCTTTCTCTTGTCGAGGTCTTGGGGGTTTTATGTGTAGCAGCATATGGGATTAAGTTCTATCTCCCGGGGATTATTTCCATATTACTGACCGACCGCGCCTGAGAGGAAAAAAAAGGGTCTGATTTATACCTTTGTTGCACGCCGGTGCCGCGCACGGCCGAGAATAGCAGACCTAAAAGCCCGCGCAATGAGCCGCGGCAGGATGCGCAGTGGGCTTGTGGATCTGCGGTTCTCTGGGCGCAGGGCACGGCGCGCAAGCATAGTATAAATCAGGGCCCAAAAGAGAAAGGATAAACTTGTGCAGCGTAGCGTAGCGAGTGCTACGACAGGTTGCATTACATGGTTCCTTCACATACATGGCAGCTGTGGATAGCTCTCTCTCTCTCTCACACACACACACACATACACACACACACACACACACACACACACACACACACACACACACACACACACACACACACACACACACACACACACACACACACACACACACACACACACACACACACACACACACACACGTGTACAGAAAGAGAGGAGATACGCTACCTGTTCCTGCCCGAGTCGCGGAACCCTTTGGCGAACGGGTTGCGGTCGATTTTTAGTCTGGTGATCTGAAACCAAAAAAAAAGAGTGACATCACAATTAGATGAAAGGTACAGGCATGAAGTGAAAGTGAACAAAGCATTTGATCTCCAAAGAAATATGGAACAATGCCATCATCTACCGCATCAAACGCTTTGATTAGACAAAACATTGGTTTAGGTAACTGTAATATATAGCAACGATGATATTTGTAAATGTCCTCAGCTACGCATTGAATTAAGGAAACATCACTTTAGTTTGAAATTGTGCTTTTGTCCAAAAATGCAAACTGAGATAGAGAAAGATTTTGTATTTGACAAATGAATTATAGTTTTAAATGTCAAAACACTTTGCTAAGAGCTAACAATCAATACAAGTCCATAAATTGAATACCAGGGACCTCCGATGTAAACAAGACCGTAAAAAGACTTATTTGGGGTGTTCCTTTTAGGAAGGGTGTTTAACTGTACTTGTCTTGTACTGTACTAAAAAAAATATTGACTATACTGTTCTCCATTTTTGTCAA
>NC_137829.1:19753233-19765733 GCF_963921795.1 Nannobrachium achirus
GTAATAATAAGAGTTTTTGAAAGTACACAGTGGGATTTTGAGTGGTGCTTCAAAGCGGACGAGATCCTCACACGTGAGGGGAGGGTGATATATTACAACGCGACGGATCGTTGAACAACACCAACTGAGCAACTGTTAAAAAACTTTCGGGCACTCGATTCTAAACGTCAGTGTTTTATTAGCCTTTCCCATGGCGCAGAGAGAGAGAGAGGGAGAGAGAGGACAGACAGGAAATAGAGGGAAAAGATGTGTGACCGTTCAGGGCGGCTCTGAACCCTGCAAACTCCTCCGTCTGTAATGAAGACACAGTATGGAGTCCATGGAGCCTCAGGCACCTCAGCCCAGCCGACCATCAAACGGACCCCACAGCCGCTACGATGCAGTGGTGCAAAGTCACCAAGTACATTTACTTGAAGGGGAGAACCACCCATTTTCAACAATGAATTATGTAATTAAATAAGCCATTTACCATGAGAGGGAGTGGGTTGTTGGCTGATTTACCACTGTTTCAGGGTTGTGGCACGAGGCGAAGCCGAGTGCCAAACAACCCACGACCCTCGAATGGTAAATTGCTTTTCTACCACTTCTACCATATAAATGAAAGAAAACACAGTTGTAACTTGCAAGGTTATTTAGTTATACGACTGCAACACAACAGTGGGCGGGGTCCATAAGCCAACTCAAGGTTGTCGACTAATTTACCACTGTTTTAAGCCAATCAGAATCCAGTATCTGAACATGTGACCACAAAAAGTGGTAGAATATACCTTTGAGTTGTTATGTGGAAATAAGAAAAAAGTTCCCCCCCCCCCCCCTTCTGTGTTGCCTAAAACTAATGACATAGTTCAATGTTGAAAACGGGGTGGTTCTCCCCTTTAAGTACTGTACTTAAGTATAACTTTGAGGTGTTTGTACTTTACTGGAGTACTTCCAATTTCCAATACTTTTACTTCTACTCCACTACATCTTAGAGGCAAATATTGTACTTTTACTCCACTATACAATTATTTGAAAACTAATAACTAGTTACTTTGTAGATTTTGATTGTTACAAAACATACATTAACCACTGCAGCTCTGTATACATTTTGGCCATTTGAAAATAGCCGATCCACAATGCTTTGCGATGCGACGCATTGTGAGCTTGTAGATCTGCCATTTTCAAAAGTTGTTTTGAAAACTTGAAATGGGACTTTCTGCATAATGAGTACTTTTACTTTTGGTACTTTAAGTACATTTTGCTGCCCTTTTGTACTTTTACTCAAGTACATTGTGATTTCCGGACTTTAACTTGTAAGGGAGTATTTCCACATAGCAGTATTGATACTTTTACTGTCATTAAAATGTGAGTACTTTTTCCACCACTGGTGAAGCAGCTGCCCGATGCTCCAGCAAAAAGCACTGATTATTATTTGAATTTTTTTATTATTCATTTCTTTTTTTAAATTATTATTATGTTTTTTTGGGAGGGGGGGGGGGGCGATAGTTAATCGTAAAAAATACAATAAAAAACTATTTGTGGTGAGGATTCTTTTAGGAGAGGAGGAGGGGGGGCGGGGGCTGGAAAATTGGTAAAACTGTAAAAATATATATCAGTCAAAAGACAGAAAAAAACTGCCTGTCAGCAAGTGGTTAGACCAGCTTGTCTGAACAATTGAACTGAGAACTATTCTGTTTCTTTTATTGTTATACTTTTCATTGTATTTTGAGATTATGTGATTATTGGTTAAAACTATACCAAACAGCCACTAACTGCACACAAAAAGGGTGAAAAAAACAAAACAACCCCTAAGGTACAGTATGGCACCCACACTGTAAATGTGCCTCCATTTACATTGAACGTCTTTGTCACTGTCTGTTTTACCCTCGATGTTGCTGTCCTGCTCCGACCGTGACATGTACGCTGTCTGATCCACACCACAAGTGGAGGAGACGTGGCGGCGATGAGCGGCTCGGCCTTGAAGCAACGCCTATCTGTGGCGAGGCTTATTCCCACACAGGAAGCTCCAAAAATTAATTTCCTCTCGGCCTCCCGAGGAACAAAAGCCCTAAAAACTGAGCAGCGGGAGCCGGAACACGACCTCCCCTTGCTCTTAAAAAACAGGCCCTCTGTGTGTGTGTGTGTGTGTGTGTGTGTGTGTGTGTGTGTGTGTGTGTGTGTGTGTGTGTGTGTGTGTGTGTGTGTGTGTGTGCGTGCGTGCGTGCGTGCGTGCGTGCGTGCGTGCGTGCGTGCGTGCGTGCGTGCGTGCGTGCGTGCGTGCGTGCGTGCGTGCGTGTGTGTGTGTGTGTGTGTCCTCGCCCACCAACACCCACATGTTATTACATTTGTCAGAAGTGAACTGCGATAGCATCGGCCACGGCCCCTCGACAGCCGCGAGATCTACCAACCCCGCAGAGTTCTCCGCATAGAGACGGCAGGCGGCCATTTTGTCGGGTTATTGCAATGATATGATACGTCCCTCGGATCCGGGACGGCGTTGTCTTCTTCTCCCTTCTCCTTCTTTCTATAATAATAATCCCATGGCCTGGCACCCCGTGCAATCAATCTGTGGGCTCTGTGGGGAATCGATTTGCACCGGCCGCCTCTGCTGTACCCGCACTGTTTTCAACAGCATCTGGGCTGGTGCTAATGGAAGCAACGTGGCCCCCGGAGCAGCTCTGGTGTCATGAGAACCACCATCTTGTGCCATCACCGTCTGGATGGGAAGGGAAGAAGAGCGAGTAGATCCTCTCCTCCCCATCTTCACCTTCCTTCCAGACATGCACAGGTACGACAAAAATACCGTAACCTCCATTATAGGTTGCAAGTAGTATATTGTCGTTGTCGGGTGAAAACCTTGTATGTCCAAAACCGTTCGTTTTGCATTTATCATTTTAAAAATGATTTAAACTAGTGAAAACAGCAGATCTACAAGCACACGGTGCGAGGCGTTGTGTGCTTGTAGATCTGCTGTTTTCTCTACCTTTGTGCGACGGCCTTGTATGATGAAGCAGGGCTTTACTTTGTGAAAGAACGTACAAATTTGAAACTTGGAGATACGAGGTTTCCACCTGACAACGGCGATATAATGATGCTATGAGAATACTCCTTAAAAAACCCAGAGGGAGCAGTGCTAGGCAGATGTTTTGTCACCGCTGGAGTGAGGACTTTTAAAGCACTTTTAAGAAACTTAATGTTCAAGTTCATGCAACAGTTGGATGTATCTACTAACAGCATCACTGTGACGCTTTCAAGCCCCATTATGAGCAGTTCACACTATACATGGGTCAGTGACGTGACGCCCCAAAAAATGTGTTTTTAAAAAAACTTTAAATTGCAGGCATAAAAGTTATTTACTTTTGTTCTACTCACTCTCAACCTTATGGAAATACATTTTGTTTTTAGATATTTTATTGGAATCAGACTTTATTCAGCAGTTTGTTGTACTTGTGCCTAAAATCGTCATATGGTGTGACATGAAAATAATTGTTCATAAAATGAAAATGGAGTACATCTTTCTTAAGTTACTCACTTTATCAAAGTCCTTTATCATAACTAAGCAGTGATCCACTATAGTTTTTTGAAAATTAATTATATCTGTATATTTTTTTCATAATCGACACTCTGTGTGAGGCCCATGTTCATGATCTTACAACATATTTTAAATGTATTCTGTCAAAACTTTCTCTAAAATTACACAAATATTTGTGACTCTTCCTGATAATATTCTCTATGTAATCCATAAACATTTTTTTGGTTTAATCATTAATAAAGGTATGATTTTTCACTATTTGGAATGTCACACCAAATGATTTAGTGTCACACCGTATGATCATATCTTCATGTGTCAAAGCAAACTGTGTTTTAACCTACCTATTAGTGAGTACTGAACTTTACTGATTGATTAAACAATTACCCAGGATAACATGGCCTTAATATTTCTGAACAGGATATTATTGTAGGGCTTTAACATGGGATAAGAAAGAATTGTAGTTGTAGATGGATGATGAGGATGTGCACAGGAATGCTACGCACACCTAAGTCTTCTGCCGGTCCACGGCAGAAGGATCCTAAAGAGACAATAAGGCGCATAGCCACACTTGGAGCCAAGGCAACATTTTATTAACACCAATTAGTGGAAACAGAACTCAGCATTCAGGTAAATTGCTTTTTTCCGAAGTCTCCTGAACTTGAACACAGCATTTTGTGTTGAACAAATGTAATTAGGAATCATGACATTACACCACATCTCCACTAGCTAAAGAGTGCTGGGTTGCGCAACTCCGAAAATAGCTGATCTACAAGCTCTCGCAGCACAACGTGTTGAGAGCTTGTAGATCAGCTATTTTCGCTAGTTTTGTCTCGGGTCCTACCTTAACACTGTCCACTGTCCAGTCCAGTGAGTGAAAGTACAAAAGTATTAGATCAGATTAGATTATACATTTAGACTGTATTGTACATCAGCCAGTCGTATTTGGTGAGGGTAGCAAACCGGCTGCCTTGTTGCGGTTCTGCTATGCCACAGACAACCTCCTGCTCTTCGTAGAAAATGCAGTCTCGCCCCTTTGGCTCCTCTCTCCTTGCTGGGTCATTGTTTAGTTTCTCCCTGTACTTTCTCGTTCTCTCAGCACTTGTCATTTTCCAGCTGACAAAAGAAAATGGAATGTATAGTTTAAGACAAAGAGAAAATATTGTTTAGATTGAAACAATATGTTAAGGTTTCTGTGAAGGGGTTTCTGCTCTGTCTGATGAATTTGAAGTATCACTGAATGAAGCTAAATTACATTTTATGTAAAAATGTTTAAAACAAATGTTTAAATGTACAAAAGAAACATGGAACTTTGTTATTTATTGTTATATCTGTAGTTAAATACAGTATAAATCATATGGTGTGACAATCAAGTCATATGGCGTGACAAGCAGACATGTCACACCATTATGATTAAGTGTCACACCATATTACGTTTTCTGCATTTAGGTTTACCTTGAGGCTACTATGTACACATTAGCATGCTAACAGCATGCTAGCTATAACAAAGCAACCTAGATCTACATGGAAATATGACCAAAACTTCAAATAACTTAAGCTTTTTTTAATGAAAAGGTGTCACACCAACAGACATCCAAAGTGGTGAGTTTGTCAAAGTTTCAACAAGATGGCATTTCATGAAAATGTTAAAATCATAACTCACCTCAGACACCTGTCTTGCAGTTGTGCTGGGAGTGCTGAATAGCCTTACAGAAGAAGGACCTCTCTAGCCAATAGGTGTCCAAATAATTGCCTGTTTAATTTGTCCAAACTAGTGTCACACCAAATGATTTTGGTTTGGGGGACAAAATGTTTTTGATCAGAAATGACTGAAAACATTATGCTTTGACTTTGAAAAGATATAGGCTCACAAATAGACATTTTTTTTGCCTAAATTCATTTTCAAATGATTTTTAGCAATTCTTTTTCTTAGTTTTATTCAAGTTCCCACTTTGAGAAACAAGGTCAGGACAGTCACACCATATGAGTTTTGCCATGTTTGGTTGAAAATTCTGAAGAAATGAGGAATGAAATGTTTTAATCTTGAGTAAGTTCACATAAAGCTTAATGTCCTGCACAATATTCAGAAGGTTTTTGACAAATATATTTTTTATTTATACATGTTTGACACCGAGGACAGCGAAAACGTTACGTCACGTCACCCACCCACATCCAGACTAAGGGTACACAGGAATTTTAGCCTGTGTTTTTCCTGTGGGTTAAGTTATGTACAATTTATTTCACATTTTCGTAATGATTTGTATTGCCTGTCGTGTTTCTTTTATCTTTATTCCTTGTACCCTGTTTATGGACCTGAGTCCGCTAATAAAGATTGAATTGAATTGAATTATACAACAAATAGCAGATCTACAAGCCTACAGTGCATTACGTGGCGATGTCTTGTGAATGCATCGAGATACTTTTGCTGTTTAAAATTTGAAAAAATAAAAAATAATTTGTCCAAAATAGTTTACTGGCGTACAATATAATTTGAATATAATTGTTAAATTGTGATATTCAGTCAAAATATAACAATATGAAACATCTCAGACGGTCTACATTTCCCAAAAGGAAATGTGCGTGCATTCAATTCAGTCTGACCAGAAGCAGGGAGAAAACATCAAAAGCAGAGACATGGAGCAAATCCAACCAGGCATATGAATTTTACACTTGGATGTGTTTTGGAAATCCAATATATCGTCGTTGTCGGGTGGAAACCTTGTAGGCCTATGTCCAAAACCGTTCGTTTTGTATTTGGCGTTGTGTGCTTGTAGATCAGCTATTTTCACTAGTCTTGTGCGACAGTCTTGTATGGTGAAGCAGGGCTTTACTTTACGAAAAAACGTATACATTTGAAACTTAAGAGGTTTCTGCCGGACAGCGACGATATATGGAAGGGCTAAAATCATCCATTGGGTGTTTTTTACATAGACCATAAGGCCCAGTGGTGGCTCTCCATAATAAGCTTGCCGGAAGTAGGCCTAGAGTGCATCCGTGGCCTAGAGTATACCCGTTTCTTATTACAAAAAGTGCTGCATGACATGCCCTCTCTCTTATATCAAGAATTTCTTTTGTCCTTCAGATTAATGGGGAAATATGGGGTTATGTCTACAGTTCACTACTCCAGTGGTTCTCAACCTGATGAGAAATGGGGGTCCCAAGATGATTAACTTAATGTGCAACATTGTTTTCTCACTCAACAGTAAACAAACCAACATGTGGTTCAGGTGTATAGAGGGTATCTGCACATTTCTAAAGTGACAATTTAAGGACTTTTAATACCTCTAAAATAACAATTAAACAAATTGTCAAATATTAGAGGCAGAAATTGTGAAAACAGCCGATCTACATGTTCACAACGCCTCGCAACGCAAGGCGCAACGCAACGCGAGGCGTTGTGAACATGCAGATCTTCTATTTTCACAATAGAACCGTGTTATACAAAATGTAATGCCTCAACTCTTAGTGCTCGTCAGGGTGGGGGGGGGGGGGGTCCCCAGTTAAAATATGATTATTTTGGGGGTCGCGTCCTGAAAAGATTGAGAACCACTGCTCTACTCTACAGTTCATGTCAGAAGCAAAGTTGTCTTGTGTTTGGGAACATGATGCAAAGCAACAGGTGCATGGGTTCAGGTCCTGGACCCCTCCTACAGTGTGTAACCCCGACCCTAAACCTCATTTGACACTTCATGGCGTGACAGTAGTGTGTCGCTCGCCCACAAGCATGATCAGCAAGCTAACAGCGTAACGCACCCACAGAACAGTGTTAAAATGATGGAAAGCCTGACTGCCTCAATGACAGCAAATACTGTCGCGTGTGTAGCTCCCTACTGTTAGAAAACAAACATACATACTGTACTGACAAACACACACACACACACACACACACACACACACACACACACACACACACACACACACACACACACACACACACACACACACACACACACACACACACACACACACACACACACACACAGGCGTACACACATGCACACACGCGCACACACGCACACCCACCCACCCACCCACACACACACACACACACACACACACACACACACACACATGTGCACACGCAGACTAGTAAGAGCAAGCAAGTGTCAGAGACAGAGAGGGAAAAAGATAGGATCTGCAGTGCTTTCAGATGAAAGCCTTTTATGTTTATTGCTTTCTAATTGACATTTGTATAAAGTGACAGCATGGGTTCAGAATGTGTCTCATGAGCCACATGATCATAAACTTTAACTGTGCATATGTACAACTTCCTTTTGAACCGGAGAAAATCTGCTCAACTGAAGTCACAAGCTTTTTGCAGCACTGTGCAACATACAGTTCTCTATGCTGTCTTAACAGATTCAGGTAATGTACATTGTAAAGCTAGCTGGACTACATGACGATAAAGATAAAGATAACGATAATTATCTGACATCATGACGTGATGGCACGGAAAGTGGTGTGGATGCTGCCATCAATCCACAATTTAGAACGATATTTTTTGTCGCGCCCAGTGGGAATGGGCCTTAAAGGTCCTACACCATGCATTTAAAAATAATTTATATAACACTGTTTGTGTCCCAAAAACGTTTTTGAAAAGGTTTGAGGCTAAATTACCACTCCTGAATACAGAGCCCCTGTCATTTCTGCCTGGCTTTCAGAGCATTTTCAGCTGCAGTACCACCTTGTCCTGAGTGGGAGGACTGCGCTATTGAGCCAGTTTTGGCCCCACACTCCTCCCCACCTCCTGCTCAGCAGGCCTGCCCACCCCTCCCCAACCCTCTCCCAGCTCCTCCTGCCTCCTTCTCAGGCCTGCCCAGTGCCCACCCCTCCCAAACCCTCTCCCAGCTCCTCCTGCCTCCTTCTCAGGCCTTGTGACAAATCTGATATTTCACAATCAGGACCGTTCTGAGACATGCTAACATAGATCTGCCCATAAACTGAGAAAGACACAATGGTCAGAAATAGGACTTTGTGAGGATAGAAGTTGCTGGTGGGACACCAAGAAAATACATAAAAATTGGAAAAATGTAAATTCATGGTGTAGTCCCTTTAAGGATCGCAGCTTTAAATTCCGAAGCCATTTAACCATTTAACCATGTTTTTTTTCCTGATAGTGTGTGTGTGTGTGTGTGTGTGTGTGTGTGTGTGTGTGTGTGTGTGTGTGTGTGCGTGTGTGTGTGTGTGTGTGTGTGTGTGTGTGTGTGTGTGTGTGTGTGTGTGTGTGTGTGTGTGTGTGTGTGTGTGTGTTTCCGGTATAGCACTACATTGTATTGTAAAAGAAAATAAACAGACCAGATCGGTTCTTACATGGCCCTGGTCGTCCAGCTCGTTGTTGGTGAGCTTGAGCTTGTCGAAGCTGACCACCTGCCTCATCCAGGTGTCTCCTGAGGCCAGGGAGTCGGGGTGGATGTACACCCTGGGCGGGACGGGGGAGTCAGCGTTCCCCGCCACCATCCACTTGGAGCTGTGGTACACGTACCTGCAGACACACACCGGGAACAGAGAGCGCATTAGGGATGGGACGATATGAAAATGTCATATCACGATTATTGTGACAAAATAAATCGCGATTCACGATATTATCGCCATAATCAAAATCCATTATCCTGGGGCAGAACGTTTGCCAAACAATAGCAGCTATTTTTTGGCAAAGACATTTGATAGAGAGTGAAAAAAGACAGTATCAAGTACATATATTATAAGTACCTTTTACCAATTATAGAGGGATTAAGTGGTACCGGATATGCAGCTCGGCAAATAAAAGGTGAATTGATCCCAGTGCATGACGGAGGACAATATCACGATCAATTAAATCCCCACAATACGATTATCATGAGTGTCTTTTATCACAATAAACGATAATATCGCGTATTGTCCCATCCCTAGAGCGCATACTGTAATTAGCATGGATGTTTTCGCCAAACAACCTTACCGCTATTATATAGGGTCCATGTGGTTAACTCACCGACTACCAAAGCCTGATCAAGACCTACAACCCCACCCGTTCACTCAGATCAGCTAACACAGGGATGCTCACAGAACCCTCGCTAGAAACCCCTGGACAAAAATCCACTCGCCCAAGACAATTTGCCCCCTTGGCCCCCAAACTGTGGAATAAACTCCCTGTCGCACTTAGAGACTCACTCCCTAGCTTCCGTCGTGGCCTGAAGACTCACCTCTTCAGACTCCACCTAAGCCCATAGCACTTACCGTAGCACTCGCCTACTCTCAATGACCATACATCAGTATCGGCAGATAAGCGACCATTTGATGTATTGAAGTTGATGTACTGATACCTTGCTTATTGTATTGATGTATTACCTTGCTTATTGTAAGTCGCTCTGGATTAAGAGTGTCTGTTAAATGCCTAAATTGGAAATTCTAGACAAAAATAGTCCTGGGAGAAATGTCTTTAAGCGGACAATTATGTTTGGTCAATGTTGGCTGATGTTTGTTGATATTTTGATACCTAAAGATAAATCCATGAATGGCATGTACAATTTACTACATGGCCAACCCTGTTTGTAGCATGTACTGAACGCGAAAATCTTCAAAGATTTTCAAAACTTTTTCTGAGCTTGTAGATTGGCTGTTTTCGCGATTTCTTTTTATTGTATGTTTATAAAACGTGTCTGTCATGTAGAAACCTCATTATGTCCAAAATTTGTCAGGATTCTAATTGAGAAATTGCTAAAGTAGCAGATTGACAAGCTCAAGGTTGCAGATCTGCTACTTTGGATGCTTTTGTATTGACGATGAAGCAGGGACCCCCACTACATATTGTAAAAAGAATTGTGTTGCAGATTAAACTTTTTCATAGATTTCATAGACAGCTTCATAGACTTGTTTGACAAAGCCTACATGTACATAATCTTTTCGGTTACTATAGATTGATCTACAAACACACAACTCATCACGCTGCAAAGCGTTGTGAGATTGTAGATCTGCTATTTTCGACTAATGTTCCCCATCACACAAAGATTTGGGGGACTTCCTGTATAGTTACTCTGAGAACCCCCTAGGGGTCCCGGACCCCCTGTTGAAGACCCCTGAAGTAGGGCATTATATTTACGAAAAGTTAAAATATGGAAATACAGGTTTCTGCCTACCAGCGAGGAAAATAGGCCTAATGGTTAAAAGCCAGCAAAACGCTGTCATCCCAACGGAACATCACCAACAATAAAGAAGGAAGCAAATCATTAAAATAAAAATCGAGACACCTACAGATCCATCTAAAAAAGAATATTGTGTAAAAAAGCATTGCAGATGCCATAGCTCCCCAAATCATAACTAACCAGAAAATTCACACTGGACTTCAAGCAACTCTGACTTCAGAAAGTTGAAAATGTTCTATTGTAAATCCTTGTTTTGAGTGGTCTCGTGCAATATTGTAATATTTTGAAATATGGACTTTTGATATTCATGAGAGTTATGCCATATAAATTCAAATTTTTAACAAAGAAAGGTTTGGAATAATTCACTGAATGTGCAATGTATCTAGAATCTAATTTTATATGAAAGTTTCAAGAAATATATTTACAATTTACTTTTACACAATATTCTATTTTTTTAGATGGTTCTATATAAGAAATAACACCAGGCTTGCAAGAGTTTCGTAATCAAATCTGGGCGAGCGAGAAATGACACAAAAAAAGAAAAAAGAAAAGAACTCAGCCATATTGACAGAAAACCATCAAACACGCAGATGCCAATACCACCAACAACACACAATATAATTTCCACACAACTCCACGTTACGACTGGAGCCGTTGGGCTGCATAAAATGTCCCATATGCACTCACACGCACAGGCACAGGCACACGCGCACGCGCGCGCACACACACACACACACACACAAACACACACACACACACACACACACACACACACACACACACACACACACACACACACACACACACACACACACACACATACAGAGAGAGAGCGCACAACACATGCACAGCTGCATACTTCCAATTAAAAGTCAGTCATAATATTTGATGTGGAGTGTGAGTTTGGGTAACAATGGGTTGTCCCACCCATCTCACAGAATTCCCCTGCTGCTGACTGAAGGAGAAATGAAGTGGGACGGAGATAGAGGAAGACAAATGACACAAAATGAGAAGGAAAGACGGAGACAGAATGAGTCTGAGACGGAGAGATAGAGAGAGAGAGAGAGAGAGAGAGAGAGAGAGAGAGAGAGAGAGAGAGAGAAAGAGGCAGAGAGAGAGAGAGAGAGAGAGAGAGAGAGAGAGAGAGAGAGAGAGAGAGAAAGAGGCAGAGAGACAAAGAGCGAGAGAGAGAGGGGGGGAGAGAGAGAGAGTTAGGCTCCATGCTAGCCTGAGGCACAGCTGTTTGCCTTTAGTTCTGGCCATGCACGCAGTTGAAAGTGCTTAGCTGCAACGCCTCTGCCAAAGCCATCACTCAGCGGTGAAATGCGGACAAAACTCTCATTTGGCTCTTTTGTTATTGCTTAGGAAGACTTGCACCACCCTGTCTCTCCCTCTGACACACACACACACGCACGCACGCACACACACACACACACACACACACACACACACACACACACACACACACACACACACACACACACACACACACACACACACACACACACACACACACACACACACACACACACACACACACACACACACACACACACACATTATGTACATGCAATATATACTGTACAGTATATCGTTGCTGTGGAAATGGAAAAAGGGACTGTGAGCTGTGTTCCAATTGTTCCAGTGTAGTTACTATTTAGTTAATACTTTTCATTGGTTAAAGGAGTAGTTCACCCCCAAAATGACTTTTGCCCATACAAGACTAGTGAAAATAGCAGATCTACAAGCACAAAATCGTCTATTTTCACTATTTTACATTTTTAAAATGATAAATACAAAACGAACGGTTTGGGACATACAAGGTTTCCACCCGACAACAACAAAATACTTATGCATTCCTTCAACACAAATTA
>NC_137829.1:19768233-19770733 GCF_963921795.1 Nannobrachium achirus
CTCACAAACCCTCATACGCAAATCTAACACATACAGTACAGCATGCACGCAAACACACACAGAACCAAACAATAGCACAGCGAGGAGCAACGAGGTAGTCTCAAATTAGCTTGTTTTGCTGCAGATTGAGCTGCTGTAATTTGTGTTGAAGGACTATGTCTTGGTTGTTAAAAAAAGGTCTATTGTGTGTAGACACACACACACACACACACACACACACACACACACACACACACACACACACACACACACACACACACACACACACACACACAAATAGACTCTATCTCAGTGCTTCTTCCCAGCTGAAAGCGCAAGGCACTCATATAAAAAGGTTTACGAATTGTAAAAATATTTAAGCTCTCGGCGAGCAGATAAAAACGGCACACAGGAAAGCGGAGCAGAGACGCTCAGTGCCTCGTCCCACTGTTGGCATTTCCAAAACGCAACGCTCCGTGGTGGCCATGGGCCTTACGTGCACGCAGCTTATTGTGGACAACAATAGAGAGGCATACACAGACACAAGTAAGCATGCATGCACGCACGCACACGCACGCACGCACACGCACGCACAAGCACTCACAAGCACACACACGGACGCACATACACACGCACGCGCGCATGTGCACACTTGCCAAACCCAGGCTGTATATTGGGTTAACTTACTGACAGAGTAAATATCACTATAAGAGAGTACCATAGAGAGTTGACTGGTGTGTGTTCTTGGTTTGTATTAAGACCAAACCTATGCACACCCTTGTGTGCGTGTGTGTGTGCGCGCATGTGTAAGTTCCGGCTCCACATCAATGTGTGCACACTGGTGTGTCTGCGTCCTCGTGTCGAGTGTCTTCCCACGCAAGCGTGTCTGTCCGCGCGCGTGTCCATGTGTGAGTGCGCACGCAGCCCCTGAGTGGCTGTGTGTGCATGCGGTATCCCGATACATCTATTTTGACACAGCACTATAAGCCATGAGGTACGCTGGAAGCCTCCGACAGTGCTGGTCTCTGCACTTTTACTCTGCGACTCAAAAGCCTGGGCGCTAACCGAGCGTCCACATGAAAGGCCCAGTAATATATGGGCATTTAACGAGTCCGGTACCAATGAGACGTTCCTAAAGACAGGGGCACTGAGCCTAAGTAAAGCAACCAAACTCCAATAAAGGCCATATTTCCAGACCCCCAACTCCTCGGGATTGTCAGCCATCCCAATGACAGCTTCCAGCTCCGTTAGCAAAGCCCTGCGGTGAGATTCCCCCGGCCAGGAAGAAAATCCTATTTAATTTTACAAGATCTTTTGGCTTCTAAAAGTCCTAGCCGTGATATTTTGGTTCACTGGCACCATTCTCTAAAGCGCGTGCGTGTTTGTGTGTGTAAGACTAGAAAGAGAGAGTGAGAAAGACAGGGAAGGAGACGGTCTCGGACGGTGGCAGTGCGGAACGCCTAACCCGCCGTACATTCGGTGGAAAACTCCTATATAAATAAACAACTGTATAAAATGAAGAATGCGTGAAGCTGCGATTGGAACTACAAAACACATGTGTACCCGTACACATGGCTTCAGATTGCGGCCCAGATGGCCACATTTTGTTTTCACCACAGAGACGGGAACATATCTGTGGCCTTGAATCAAACCTTGCTCACTGTAAATATGCTTGATTTGTTTCCACTTCTCTCCCGAGCGCAGCACTTGTTTCAAAAAGGTGCATTTTGACATTCTGTCAAGATAGCCAAAGCTAAACTGGTGGACTCCATTACACAGTGACAACGTTACATCTTCTTAGTACACAGTAAAAATCCTCAGTCTTCATTTAACTCTGAGAGTGTTCAAAAGGAACCAAATGGACCTGTAAGGGTCCATTTGGTTCCATTTGAACACTCTCTGAGTTACAAATGATTAAATGAACTATAAGGATTATTATACTGTGTGTATAGTAGACTCAAAGCTAAATTAATTTGAATTCAATTCAGTGACACAATAATACAGGCCATGTTAATGGCTTTCGTTTCACTGCAAACAAACATCCTGAAATAGAAAGTAATGGTAGGTCTTATCTGGGTCTTATTTATAGATACGACTAAACACCAGAGGTGAAACTCGATGTGAGGGATGCAGAGCGGCATTTCACAAGGTAGCATCAAGGTTTTCTTTAGCCCCAAAGTAACTATTTCACAAAGGCCTTTTCATGGCCACTCATTTCACTCATATAGCAAATGGTAACTTTGCGTGCAAATTCTAGCTGCAGAACAGCTTGCACGTGTGTGTGCGTATCCATATCATGCCGTGCAAATAAATAAATGAACAAATAAATACATTTTAAATCTATATACCGGTATGAATCAAGTTTAATCCTTGAAATCATGGGAAAGACAGCTTAGCTGCACACACACACACACACACACACACACACACACACACACGCACGCGCACGCACACACACACACACACACACACACACACACACACACACACACACACACACACACACACACACACACACACA
>NC_137829.1:19773233-19870733 GCF_963921795.1 Nannobrachium achirus
AAGGTTAAAACATGATTCATATCATGTTTATTGTGACAAAAGAAATCACGATTTACAGTATTATCGTGAAAATCTAAATCCATTATCCTGGGGCGGAACATTTGCCAAAAAATATCAGATCTACAAGCTCACAATGCGTCAGACATTTGATAGAAAGTGAAAAAAAAGAATCAAGTATGTATATTATAAGTACCTTTTACCAATTATAGAGGGTTTAAGTGGTACCGGATATGCACTCGGCAGTGGTGTGATATGGATTTTAGAAGTGGTGCCCCTCTAAATTTGTGACGTGATGATTCATGTGCGTGCATGTGAGGCGCTCGTGCGTGCAGCTAAATAAGTCTGGGCTCGCCGAGCCCAACCGAGCCCACGGCATCTCACCCCTGCAGCTCGGCAAATAAAAGGTGAATTGAACCCAGTGCATGACGGAGGACGATATCACGATAAATTAAATCTCCACGATACGAATATCATGAGTGTTTTTTATCACGATAAACGATAATATCGCTTATCGTCCCATCCCTAATATAGAGAAAGGAACACACAAAGTGCATAAACAGCTGCAGGTTATGAAATCACAGTGACATGGTGCATGGTTAAAATATGATGCTGACAATCAACCCTGTGTGGATTAATTTAACTGTGAGCCTGATGTAACATGTAACCAAATGTGTAAATTAAGCCTGATACCCTAATGGTTTTACTGTGTATAGCCTATATCCTGTCCATCCATAAAGTTTTTGTTTTTGTCGACAGAATATATGGAGGATATTATGGGACAACCACAGCTGCGCGGTGGGAAGATTTCCTCAATTGTTCTTAAAATGTCCCTGAATTGGTTTGAACTGCAGGTTCGAAACTATGTCACTGACAACCAGAGGGGAAATGGACAAAGACAGTTAGTAATTTTCTGAGAGTTAATTGTGCAAAAAAGAAAATTCACTAATTGATGAATTACTGTAACACTCCGGATTTCGCATAGAAATGTGACACAATTATTACACCTATACATGAGTTTGCATGATCTTGATCAAGAAGAATTTAGACTTTTAAAATACCGTAACATGTTGATATGGAAATATGGGGAAAACAAAAAGAAAAGATTGGCATAAGATTATTTCATGAGTAGGAATTTGAGAGACATGAAATATTATTGCATTTTTTACAATTATTTACCAGGACATATTCAACACTCCCATTTGCTTGATCTAAATGCTATGGGTCAGGACAGGCGAAAGGATGATTTGCCATCTTGACATGGCTTTTGTTGAATGTGAACAAATTGCTGCATGGGTGACCATGCAAAATGTTAAAACAATAACACTTGTGTGTTTGTACCATTGAGCGAACCCAGCTGGATAAGTGCCAGAGTGGCAGTGCCTTATTTTACAAAGGCCCACTAAACTGTGTCGTACACAGCAAAGTTCAAGCATTGTAGTTCAAATCCTGACTCCATTTTTGCAAACAATAATACATGAAGATCTCCCAATGAATTATTCTACTTTCAAAAGGTATGAATGAATACATTCAAACACAAATAACACAATATTGCAATAAGTATTAAACTATTTACGTTTTGCAGTGAATTATGTGAAGCAATATGAAGATTTTAATTACGGTATTATGTGCATATATAACATGGTATTAATGTGTACTTACTACTTACATTATACTTCCATAAAACACAGGTGAATACACTGGAGTGAGGGCTAATAAAATGTTATGTGATAACAATCTCCCGAATAATTAATGTAGGCCTACTTCCATGCTCGTTTTATATTACAGGTCAATACATATGTTAAGCATACTCACTAAATCCCTCTTATTTTTAAGTGCACAGTAGGAACCAAATGGACCCGTACGTGGTTCCATTTGCTCCCTGAGAGTCAAATGAACTCTGAGGATTTCACTTTACAAGACTCTATAAGCTAACGTGTGTTGTTAGAGACAGACCACACTCTCAACACCCAGGGGAGGGGAGGGCCATGACAGAAATGATCAGCCAATGTGTACTCAGCAAGATGAGGTCATGAAGGACCCCCCACGACAGACACCCACACGCGCACGCGCGCACGCACACACACACACACACACACACACACACACACACACACACACACACACACACACACACACACACACACACACACACACACACACACACGTAGAACCAAGACATGTAGTTAATCTTATGATAATTAGACAGTGGATGTCAACCGTGTCTTCACTTTTATATGCTGTTGTCTGGACTCCCCCCCCCCCCTCCCTCCCCCCCAACATTTGCCATCTCTTAAATGTATACGTACAAGAGTAGGCCTATGTCTATTTATATTCCTATTATTTACTTGGTGGTGATTACAACTATATGTGATAGATATATATAGGCTATAATTTGGCGAGCCATCCGCCCAGTGATGCGGTTATATTTAAGCTGGAAGATTCCTTTCATGTATATATGATTCTTCTGTCTGTGATCTTTGCGGTAAATATTGTAGATCATATAGCGCATCTGCAGGAATATTTGTCTATTATCTCTATTGCCGACCTCTGATACTTGTACTGACCACTATATAAGTGGTGAAAAGATACCCGTAAAGAATGTGGAATTATGCATTTATTCAGAATCTTACCAGCGAATAAAATGTACTGCAATATATATATATATATTGGACACATTGAAGTGCTAAGCACGAGAAAAAATGTATTAACCTGGACAGTGCTTTCTTTTTTTTTTTTGCAGTGCTTTCTTGATGATAACATATTTATATTTGGAAGGGACCCCTGGGACCCAAACTTACAAGAATAGATTAAGCCCTATTTTTTTTTTTTTTATCTACTATTTCTGAAAACATTTGAAATTTTAATTTCAATAAGCTATACACTGATATTAAAAAGAAAATGTTGGCTACTTCGTAATAAAGCATGCACTTTTGAATAATAATATAGCAAGTATGCTCAAAAGTAGAATTTTGATTGAGCAACTTTCACTTGTTGGGTATTTGACCAGGAGTAGCCTATACTTTAACTCAAGGCTTGAGCAGCCTACTTTCTTCCATTTGTGTCGGCATGACAATAAGTGAAAGGGGAATTCAGGCATATTGCATTGGTGCATGCTACATCCCAATTGGTATAGTCAGCAAAAAAAAGTGGAATATAAATATTAAATATGAAAATGGGAATGTAAAAGCATGTTTGACAACTCTATTAATATGGGTTTATAGAGTGCACGAATTCCACCTCAAAACTGTGCACAACTGCTCAAAAACAGAAAGCCGGTGCAAGAAGCATAAATAAAGGTCTAGGCTACTCAGAGAGGGAGACGTTTGGAGTTAATTCCTCGTTTTGCACTTCAAACGCTGTTTTTTTTCTCTCCTTTCTTTTCATTTAAACGTCATAAATCTGGGCCTTCATAATGAGAAAAGAGGGCTGTTTTCTTACTTCCCCTCTCCTCTGAATTTATAGGGTTATTATTAGCAAGGGCATGAAATACACACAGCTATACGGCCTTTACTACACTATGCTTCAGCGGAGAGGGATGGTTACGAGGCCATTACCAATTTAAATCTAATTCATAAAAAGGTTTATAACGAAAGTATACAGGCCTACGACGAGGAAGGATTGTTGTTTAAGCCTATAGTTTGTTGTGAATATTCAGAACAGAGAGAGATTTAAATTTAAGCCTAATTTACTAGCCTATTCAATACGGTACAGTGTCGCTTGCAAAAAGAGAATAAATATAGACTATAAAAACTAATGACTCTTGATGAAGCTTGTAGATCTGCTCTTTTTGACAAACAAATCCCTCCCGATGGCGTTACTAGGCTTGACCTATTGAATGCGTCATTCAACTTCTTTGAAGTTCCCTAAATTAACCCAGTAGCATCAAGAATTATATTTTATTTTATTATTATTATTATTATTATTCCTGGACCAAATTGACACGTCACCGTCGCCGAACGTCTTTTTGAAGCATTCCCGAAGCCGTAAACTACAGTTAGTATAGACTATATGGACCTATGCATATATGACTGAATAATTTTGTACTTTGGAAAAATAGACGCCGAGTCTTTAATCGTAAAAGTCGTGTGAGCCGCAGGCGTGGAGGGGGGACAGAGAGAGAGAGGAGAGAGAGAGAGAGAGAGAGAGAGAGAGAGAGAGAGAGAGAGAGAGAGAGAGAGAGAGAGAGAGGTGTTCCCTCTGAGAGCGGTGCAGGTCAAGTTATATGCTCGGTTTGGGTTGTAATTGTTGAGAGAAAACCAAAAACACGTTTGAAGGCAGATTAATTAGAAGCAGGTCGTCACATGATGGAATCCCCTAGCTCGCACTCACACGTCATGAAGGAAGGCTCCTGCAGGCCCCGTGATTATAGCAGCGTCCGGAGCCCTGCCCTGTGCATGTGCAACACATTAGCACCCCTCCAAAACATACCGTGCAGCGCTCATTCCCGCGTGCGCGCGCGCGCGTGCACGCTCGCGTGGGTCTGTGCAGTAAAATCCTCTGCAGAGTGTGTTAACACCGAGGAGGAGCCCGCAAATGAAACCCAAACGGTGCGCGCGTGTGTACGCGCCTCTGCTCTTTATGTTCACCTTTAGGGCCCATCGTGCCCCCTTTCTTATCAGATTTTGAACTAGGCTCAATTCAAACCTTTAACTTGCGACACAGGCTTGTTCATACTGAACTGCATTTTACGCACGGTCGACTGCAGTGGCGTCAGCTAAGGTATGGCAACATGACTGGTGTCTTGCACGCGCGCGAGGGCGAGACACCAGTCATGTTGCCATACCTTAGCAACAGGCACGATGAAAAGTACATTTTATTATTTCCCCCTGTAGCCAAGGTATGGCAGCTGCCATAGCTTGCCATACCCAATTGACGCCTCTGGTCGACTGTGCGTAAAATGCGCAGTGTGTGCCATATGTCCACTGCGATACCTCACGTAAACTCTGGATTTATTTTTAGCCACCACGAGTAGTCTAATATGCACGAATAGGCGGTGGCATCCTGGACCTACAGCAAAATCCTCAGTGTCACTTTTAAATGTACCCATTTCTTTGCAACAGTTGGTTAGGCTATAGGCTACATTTCCTACACTAAAAGAAAAAGGTAGGCCCAAAGTGTGTTGTTACATGTGTGTGTGTGTGTGTGTGTGTGTGTGTGTGTGTGTGTGTGTGTGTGTGTGTGTGTGTGTGTGTGTGTGTGTGTATGCATAACAAAGCTTATTAATTGAAATGACCTTCCGATAAAAACCTATATTAATTAGACAGTGAATTACCTTCCAGCCTTGGTGATGATCATCTCGGTGCCAATCTCGTGGAAGCGCTTCCACAGGTCCGCGCACTGTAACTCCACCTGGATCTCCTCCATGGAGGCCGGGGGCGAGGGCTCCCCTCCGCCGGCGGGGGCGTGCAGGTCCGCGGGGGAGCCGAAGGAGCACGACGTCCTCTCGGCCAGACCCTCTCCGTCTGAGCCGGGGCTCGCCTCTGAGTCTGGGGAGGAGAGATCAACGAGATTAGGAAAATAATGCGCTGCTCTCAAAAATATACGGCGTTTATGCAAGGAAACTTGGCGCAATATAGTAGCCTATAGTGGCTCCCGCGGTTGAATCCAAATCACCTGCAGCCTATAAATTGGGGGCAAAGTGCCGCAATTTGACTCGCTTTCTAGTCCACATCTTGGCTATTTAGGTTCTATTTTAATAATTTGTATCATGTAGGCTAAGGTTTATTCTTGAGTGTTTATAGCATAAACAAAAGATGTCTTTAGAATGGAATTCAGTAAAATCTCCACAGCATGATTACAGACTATAGGCCTATATTAGCTTATTTGCTAATCATCATTCTGTTGAAAATCTCCAAAATCATTAAATATCCAATATCCAAGCGCTATAGGCCTACAACACAGCCAAATTAAACGGATCCTCTTGGACAATTTAAACAAAAACAAATAATTTCGCAGCGCGCCATCTCTCTTTCTCAGAACCGAACCGGGGACGGCGGGGAGGAGGACCAGAAACTAATAATGTATTATTTATTGAGGGCTCTGACTCTGACATGTATGATGACTTGGCAGGCCCGGCCCGGCCATACAAATAATGGTTATGCAAATTCAAAGCTGCCGACACACACTGGACAGCGTCCCAGGTTCGGTTCACCCACCGAGCTGGCGCGCACACACACGCCGACCAGGACCGCTGGAAGAGCGGAGGGAATGAAGACACAGCGCCGAGTGACGGGAAGAGGAGGGGAGGACAGACCGGAGAGACCGCAGAGAGAGAGAGAGAGAGAGAGAGAGAGAGAGAGAGAGAGAGAGAGAGAGAGAGAGAGAAAGAGAGAGAGAGAGAGAGAAGACCGGAGAGACCGCAGGAAGAGGGAGAGAAAAGAAGAGACGGGGCCCAGACTTTTCATCGTGTTCTTGAGAGATCTTTTCAGTGCCATGGCAGCCCTAAAGCCTAATTTATAGTTACTCATAATCCATAACAGCACAACATAAAGAACAGCCTATAGCTTGTAGATCTGCTCTTTTTTGGCAAGAAGATAAATTATACTCATAGGCCTACAGTAGGCTATACAGACAATCCTCCCGCCCTCTTGACTATATCCTTGTTTTAAAAGTAGACCTAAGCTGTGAAATGATGTCCTACAATGAGCTGCTAGACATTTGCATATGATTTCAATATACTGGAATTACAAACGATAAGAAATAATGCTGGGCCTAATTTTTAAGTCTGCATTTACCCAATAATGCCGCTGACAGTCTGCACAGTCCATAGGATTTATACGTTTTCAGAATCAGAATTAATATTCACAAATCAGAGTTGCTTCATCTTATTTTTGAAGACCTTGGTGCAATGCAACACCTCAATTAAGACAGATGTCTCAATGGTGTCCATGTGCCACGCACACACACACACACACACACACACACACACACACACACACACACACACACACACACACACACACACACACACACACACACACACACACACACACACACACACACACACACACACACACACACACACACACACACACACAGAGAGAGAGAGAGAGAGAGAGAGAAAGAGAGAGAGAGAGAAAGAGAGAAAGAGAGAGGGACAGGGAGTTGAGGCTCCATCCATGCACATCCCAGACACACTGAAGATGAGTGCCAGAGCCACGGTTGGCTTCCTCAAAGCCTATCTTCACTCTAATAATAGCTTTGGTTCATTGAAAGTCAATGACACAAAGATCATGTTGGCATCAAGATGCTGAGACCAAGCCGAGAGCCCAAGGTGCCCACATTGTAAGAGTCAAATCATTTACTTTTTTGTTTCATGAATCATCATTTAAAATGATAGGTTACTGCCTTATTTACCAAGGTTGCTATACTCTTAATTTGTTGTTTGGAATAAACACAGGATACAAGCTGCACAGTACATATATTGCATAAAACAGAGTCAGATTTTATCAATATCAAATATAATATTAGAAAATTGGAGATCAAATTTAAGAAAAATTCAGAAGGTCTAACAAAAACAACGGTGGTCTGTTGGGGACAGACTAAAATGTGATTCTATGGTATATGAGGGTTCTCATGTTAATTATTTTCTCAAATCTTGAACGTGCGTTGCTCAAATTATACTTCTCTCTTTTGTATATCTCATTTTAAAAGTAAAAGTTATACTGCTATGTTGAGTTACATAAGTAACATTCTCAATGTACTTCTGTTAAATTAAATTTTATTTAAAAGTTACACATTCTGTGCCCTGTAACTTTATTGTATAACATTACTTTTGCTGTACTTTCACAAAACACCCTCAAATGAAGTACAATGGTATAGAACATCTATACGAGAGGTGAGAAGAATGCTGTGTTGATGTTATGATGTTGACTGCATGTGAAGCAGCCTGGCTTTGAGGAGAAAATGTGAAAGAGGAAAAACTAAAATGACTGAAATAGAGAAAAAATGGAAGAGGCTGAGGTTGGGGGGCTTGAGGTCAGGCCTATATAGGACACACACACACACACACACACACACACACACACACACACACACACACACACACACACACACACACACACACACACACACACACACACACACACACACACACACACACACACACACACACACACACACACACACACACACACACACACACACACACACAGATTTTAGTGCTGGCTATTCAAAAATAGCAGAGTTATCCCAGAAGCTCTCTTTTAGAAACAAACGAGAACATTGTTTCAACAAGGCCGCTTGAACTATGGGGCAAACATGGGAGAGGCTGTTGACCATGAGGCTGCGAGGCTTGAGGCAGGGCCTTCTGGAGGTTGACCCATGCAGGCGGCAGGGCCTATAGGGGCTGGGCGCTGTTGGCCTGCCTGTCTGTCATCAGAGCAGAGGAGCTGTCTGCTGCCACTCACCACAGCACATCACTGCAATGCGCACGCACACAGAGTTTACTGTGGTATTCTGCTTGTTCCCAGTTTCACTGTTCCGAACTGTGTGTGCGCGCGCGTGCGTGTGTGTGTGGCGTGCATGCGTCTGCGTGTGCCAGTGATAACCAGGGATTCAAGAACTTCCATGTCACGTTCAAGAGGGGGAGGGACTCTCACATCCAATAATGGGAGGGGAGAAAGAAAGGTCTGACACATGAAAATATGACGCTTGTAAACTGGTAGAAAAAAAAAACATTCATTGATATATATCTCTAAAAGAAAGGACGGGGGTTGAGATTTTCAGAGGGAGAATTTCGCAACGACTGAACAGACGCTGACATTTATTGATGATGAAAAATGTGTCCAGTCAGCAAAGAGTGCTGGCCTGACATCTGCTGTGGTTAGCTCCATGGACCTCTTTCACACACACACACACACACACACACAACACACACACACACACACACACACACACACACACACACACACACACACACACACACACACACACACACACACACACACACACACACACACACACACACACACACACACACACACACACACACGCACGCGCACACACACACACACACACACACACACACTTGCACGTACGTACTGTATAAGCCAGGGTCTGGGAAAAAACACGAGTGCATTTACGCACACATACATAACACTGTAAAGATCCAGAGCACTCCAGAGAGTATAACCCTGAGAGTGTAACTTAAGGGTCCATTTGGTTCCATTTGTTACACTCTCAGGGTTTAAACAAACACGGGGGATTTCACTAGTGATACTGTATAACTTGTGTGGTTGGTGGCTGCAATCAGTTCATGCCTGGCCTAATTAAATAGGGGTGAACATCCAATTCCATTTGCCACTAATTGGGCCCTGAATTTAATCAAGTCAATAACTCCCCACAGTCCTCTTTGCTACATCGTAACATCCATTAGCGTTCACATCTGGACCACGATGAGTCAGGCAGGCCGGGGCAGCTGGAGCCCCTGTATACGCGAAACCCAAATACAACCCACCGACGGCACCCTATATGAAATGTTGCCTTTCAAAACGGAATAGAAAAAATATATATATTATAGCGGCAGAGACCAGGTAAAACAACACATCTGTGTGTGTGTGTGTGTGTGTGTGTCAGCGAGAGAGAGAGTGTGTGTGTGTGTGTGTGTGTGTGTGTGTGTGTGTGTGTGTGTGTGTGTGTGTGTGTGTGTGTGTGTGTGTGTGTGTGTGTGTGTGTGTGTGTGTGGAGAGAGAGGATAATCTCTTCTTCACAGAACTGTATTTTTCTGATAAAGGATTCTTTATACACAGATAAATGTATGGAGCGCAAGTTATCATAAACTGCCTCCACTGTTCTGTTATACTGCGAATCCTTTCATAAGGAATATGAAATGTATAGCCTGTAGATGAAAGAACAAGAGATTTTTCAACTCTGCTTGTACCTGCAGTATGAGTATATATAGTGTAGCGACAAGTAGGCCTATACACCCTCTCGACGAGAGTTTTCAACTGGGCGCTATAGAAGTTACTGATAGGCTATCATGGTGAAGTAAAGGCCTACATGATCGACGTATTAGATCATCATGATATGGCCTTTTAGTCTATAAATGTGCCGGAAATAGATGATTTACTAACCGATTTGCTAATTTCAGATGCAGGACACCATTATACGACAGACCTTAAATTAAGCAACATGGTTTTAACCCAGTAAAACCGGGAAAGCATCTGTGTCAATTTACAATTTAGGCATTTAGCAGACGCTCTTAATCCAAAGCGACTTACAATAAGCATGTAATACATCAATACAATAAGCAAGATAATATGTCAATACATCAACAACTGTGTCCTTTAATATTTTACCATCGGCTATTCGAAAATAACAGACGTACAAGCTCACTTGGTGACACGCTGCGAGCTTGTACGTCTGCATGCTATTTTTGAAAATGTTATTAGAAAAATCGTGAAAGTGTGGGAACTACTGATTTAGAAGGCATTTGCATAGAATGGGCCTCAGCTCTTGATGAAGTTTTAAAGTGGCCAGCAGTTATCTTTGCCAACCATGACATTGCTAAAGTAACCCAAGCCACATTGACCACCACCTGTTTCAGCTACATGTGATTGAGACCCGGAGAGAGGAGACAATCAGGGGTGTCGCACCAAATTCTGGGCCTGGGTACAAGGATTCACTGCGGGCCCCCCATTGAATGTTCTTCATAGGGGGAGAGGGTTTAACCCATTTACACTGGGAACGCATTATTACACATTATTTTGTGCTTTAACTATAGAAAAATAGTCAGTGCTCAAACGTTTTCATGTGAAGGACCCCCAAAATGATATGTATTTGGCCACGGACCCGCCATCTCAAAATATTTAGTTCCAGGGACCCCCCAGAAGCAACATTTGAGTTACAAATGTTCGCTTAAAAAATACATATAGGTCTATTCAACGATTTGCACATTTTTTCACAACTTTTCAAAAATAGCAGATCTACAAGCTTACAGCGCGGCACTCAGCGCCGCGCTGTGAGCTTGTATATCTGCTATTTTTCAATAGCTAAAGTATAAAATAATTAAGGACCCTCCAACTTGGACCCTAGTAACTCAGTTCCACTCCCCCCCCCCCCTGTGACGCCCCTGGAGGCAGTAAAAAGGTTTAATCCGCCTCGTATAATGTGTTCAACATCTCTATTATACAGCTACTTCAGTACATCTTTTAAGTATCTGTACCTTATCTGAGTATTTGTATTTTTGGATATGACTACTCCACTACATTTCAAAGACAAATAGATGTTATCTTTTACTCCATTTAAGGGAAAAAGTATATAGGCTACATTATGAATTAACGTATAGCCTATAAGCCCTATTTGCATGCATATAGTGAAAATATACAATCTACAAACAGAGAGTGTTGAGATGTGATGTGAGCTTGTAGATCAGCTATTTTCCACTGTTATGGATATTTTTTCTACTTTGTAAATTGTACTTTGAATACTAGGCATGTATAGCCTGCTTTTTAATACAATTCCAGAATTAACTCAAGTACAAATTTGTCTGGGCAACTTTAACTTGAGTAGGCCTAATATTTGACCAGGAGTAGGCCTATCCTTAGACTCAAGTAGCCTACTGTCTGGGGTTGAGTACTTTGTCCAACACTGTTTAAAGCCATATAGCAGTTGGTTATATAAACGTGCACATGCTAAAGTAATTTATGAAAGAAATTGGCCAACCTAGGCTAATTAAAACATGTTAACTGGCCTATGTGTTCTTAATTGACGTTGTAGAGTTCAATGGCACCCACACAGTAGCGCCTATGTGGAAATGAAAAAGTGTCTGCCTTGTAATGGTAGGCCTATACCACAAAAAGCAAAGAAATAGTTTGGAAGATTATTTGTGAATAAAGAGATGTCTGATTTTGTGATTCCACATTCTATTCTTATTTATCCGTCTGTCTTTCAATGTTATATGAGATACATTATATAAAGGGATCCTGTGTAAATATGCCGTAAAACTTACTGGGATCTCCTTTTAGTTGACCTTGTACCAGTGAACTGTATATGAAACTGTACTTTTTCCTATGCAACCTTCTAATAAAATGTTCAATCAATCAATTGGTGGCACTGCAAGATGTTGGGCCATAATTATCATTTATATTAAATGTAAAATATGTATAGGCCCTACAAGGCTATTATGTGCTGTGCCCTGTAGGTAAACGCTGAAAGAAATGTGTGTTGTGAATGTACGCTGTCTACGCACGCATGCACGCGCGCACACATAAACGATCGACTCGACACTCGAGTCTAAATGCTAAATGAACTGGTCTAAATCCCACACAGGAAAGGGAAGAGATCTGCGAGTGAGGAATGTAGATTGGCTTGCACTTATTTGCATTTCTCAGATTTTTCAATTGAACTCTCCCTCAGTCCACGACTTGTCTAAGGCTAATAAAGATGTTATATGACCTGTCAACTCGAAAGAGGAGGGGGGGGAAAAAGTCAATTCAGTGAGAGAATTCTTCAAAAACCACATAATCTGACCGCAGAGACTCGCTTCTTTTCAATGACGCGTCAAACGGAGCCGCGCTCTCGGCCGGTGAACCGCGCCGTGCGCTGCCTGCCAGGAAACTAGCTGCTAATAAGTTGGACCTCGGAGACCCGAGAGGACCGTGCTTTTCAACCAGTGGAGCTGCGGCACCCCCTTAAAACAAGCCCGTGTCAAAGTCCCAAGGACATGCAGGGGAGCCGCGGCCTGCATGTATGGGGCCCCCAGCACGGGCCCCATAATAGGCTATAATTCAGTGCTGCTTTTGAATTTTGAATTGAGAGGAAAAAAGGGACCCCAATTTAAACAAGCCCATGCAAAATCCTTCTAGTTGACCTTGTTATCAGTGAACTATAGGCCTACTGTCCTGTTTATGTGCAAACTTCTAATAAAGTATTCAATCAATCTTCTCAGCCAAGGACCCCCGAATATGTATTTGACCACGAACCAATAGTGTTGTGCCATGCAGGGACCCGCTACAAGATCAAAAATATTCTACGTTTTTGCACGTTTTTTTCCAATAATGCAGGGTTAAAATTGCCAAACTGATTTTGATATACTATATTAACACATTTAGCTATATGGACCCCCCATGGACCCCCCTGGGGGGAGGGGGTCCCCAAGGCCAATATGGCCTGGCCTTGGGGTAACTGGGAGGGACCCCAAGGCCAATATGAGAGCCACTGTCTACTTATAATCAATACACTACTTACTTATTTTGCACAGCACAACCCCGAGTATTCATTTAACACCGACAAAGTAACCTTTTATTAGATCCATTTTATGATTATTATTTTCTGTCTGTGTATAGGCCTAACGCCGTCGACAGACTGACTGACTGACTGACTGACTGACTGACTGACTGACTGACTGACACTGTCAAACGTTTGAACTTTGAAGGGTCGTCTTCGCAAGGCGAAAAAGAACATGTCTACAAGCTAACAACAAGATGTGCGTGCATCAAGACGCGTTGGTGCGTGTGTATAGCTTGCAGATCCGCTATTTTCGGCAAAAGACCCTTTCAGAAAGTCCACCACAGTGTTCGGAAATTATATTATTTTAGACCTGCAATTTCACATTTGAAAAAAAAAACAAGGTGTAATGAATTATGATTTACACTATTATAGATGGAATAGTTTATATTTAAAAATATCATGAATGATAATGATATAATTATTATCATATAATTATTATCATTAGGCCTATAACTGTGCTGTAAACTTGAGATATGTGCAGGTGTACGGTCGCATGTTAGCCTATATTGCTTATAAATTAAAGCTTCGCTACCAAAATGCATGAAGTGTTTTCTTCGTGTCTAAAGAGAATAAAACAACCTATAGCCTACACAGCTGCTTTATGCGTCTCAATTAAGCTCCAAATAAAGCCAACGATGCAGGGGTGAGAAGTCAACATCCTGTCTGTTATGTTATTGAAATCATTCCTTTCGCCTCTGGATTCTGTCTGAATGCCGCGCGCATTCAATCCCTCTCCAAAGACAAATAAATTAGCTTCTGATTTTGGAATTGTTTGAGATAATAGCCAAAAATACATGTATCTTAACTCCAATTTGTATGGGCTAAATTAATTCAAATTTGGTAAACCAGCAGAACGCAATAATTCAATTATAATTATATATTTGTGTTACTCCTGACTGAGGCAAATAATACTGTAAATTGGGTCAAGCCGCTTAAATAATTGATATTAATATTTATATATAATGTATTATTTAAAGACGGCGTCATAATGCAAATATACAGTTTCAACGAACAAGTTTAGGAATTGTATATTTCAATTAAATAAATATTGGTCATGTTATACGCACGCCATTCCTATAGGCCCATACACTCCCAGGAAAATAATTTTTAGACTGTTTTGACTCTTATTTCCGTGCACAACGCCATGCATGCATACACAGGCCTACATAGTACCTATAGACATGGCCCGTGTTCTTCCCGTGGATTTCACTGACGTCTTGTTGTGAAAGGTCAGAGTATTAACACATACGCCAAGGCTTGGAAACAACAAAGCGTCGTGCGTATTCTTCGTAGTGGGATAAGATTAGAGAGCCTTCATCAGTGCCATTTCTGAGGATAAATACTTTCTCAGAATAATCAAGCCTTTCGTGTTCTGCGTGGAGAACCAAGCAGTGTGCGGTGCAAGAGAGATGCTTTTATTGCGCAATAATAAGTAACCTTTAGCGATCTGCTCTCAGCAAAGGGGAAATATAGCAGAATATTTACACTTATTCTATTATTGATGGATTACATGTTGATTTGCTGTCAATCAAGTGTGGAATTGAACAATATGTCTAATAGGCGGACGCGGTGTGGAATAATATAATGAAATATTACACCAGGGGCCACTCTGCAGGCCTGTATGTCAACTTATGGTTGGAATCAATCTTCTTAGCTTAACCAAAACAGTCGAATTGCGTTACAAGTTACCGTATCTCTTAAAGCAAATTAAATTGTTGTAGGCCTAGTTTTGGCATTCCCTTATTATTATTATTAATATTAATATTATATTCATATATCTCTTCAATATAATCCAAGCATGTTGATGAGTGGAGAACACGGAACTATACATTCTATCAAGTCGTGCTATAAAAAAAACTGTGTTAATTTAGGCTAGATGGGAGAAAGTAGGCTACAACATGTAGTATAGGCGTTAACTCTCGGTGTGGAAATGCAAACGCGTGTTTGCGCGCACTGACCCGGGTCGATATCCAGACAGTGCGCGGCCGGGTCCGAGCCGTCGGTGGCGAGGCTCTCCATAGACAACTCCAGCTCCTTCTCCTCCCAGCCGCGCAGCTTTCTCTTCTTGTTCGAGCCGATCAGGGCTTCCACCGAAAACGCGTGGGCTCTTGAGCTCAGAGCGGCGGCAGAGCGTCTCCTGTCAGTCATTATTTTCTCTCTTCGGCGGGACAAGATCCACCCGAGGGGGGAAAGGAAGGAGGAGAGGCACCCAAAAAACACACTAAACTCCCCAAAAGTCCACGCGTCCAGCAGCGAGCAGCAGCAAAAAAACACAACAGAAGAATACGTCACTGTTTTGTTTTTTTGTTTTTTGTTTTTACAGCGGGACCAAAACTCAAAAACAAAAAGTGTCCAAAGTAGTAATCCCAACTGTGACTATCAACGGTGTTGTGTACTTCTTCTTGTGAGCTTGGTGTTGTCGCGTTCCATCCCGGTGACGCACGGGAACGTGTCGCTCGGAGACGGTGTTTTGATGCTTTGCCTTGTCGCCCTCTTTGTCCCGGAGAGCGTCTGGGTCCCCCCCCTAGCTTTCTTTTTGCGTCTTTCGGTTCCCCTCTCCCTGACTGTCGCTCTCTCTGACTTGCTGTCTGATTGATACTCACTTCTGGAGAACTTTTTTCCCCCTGTTGCATGAGGGCTCACGAGAGCCGGCCCCCTCTCCGCTGAGCTGTCAAAGCCCGGCGCGTCCAATGAGGCGCGGGGAAAGCGAGAGAAGCCAAAATATATCATCCAATGGCTGACGAGGGAAACATGCTCGCCCTGGTCTGAGTGGAAGACGAACCCTAAAGTGGACTCTGGCTGCTGCTCGGCCAGTCCGCCGTTAAATTAACTGACTCGGAGGAAAGGTTGATGGAAAAAATGGCCCCCATCATGCACAAGCACAACTATAGCATTTACAGCCTATATGATCACCTCGTGAATTAAAGCACAACCTGGGCCATATCCGCAAAATGCAGTTTATAGTGCATAATCAATAATCCTATATAACTTTGTCATTGTGCGAACGTGTCGGTTGGTGTCCAGTTTGTTGGATAAAATAGCACGGTCACATGCACCATCCGTATAGGCCATGCAGGCAGGGCCTGGCTGCATGTGGCTTGGTAACGTTTGGAGGATCGAGCTCAAGGGTCTCCAACGTGCGGGCTCCATCGTGCGCCACGCTGGGGGACCTCAGTGTAGGCCCCAACCCCGTGGCGCCTATTTACCAGTTTATAAACCGTTATGACGTTGAATGTGAATGTCCAGCAATAATGTTATCGTTGTCCTGGCTGGCATCAAGTAAAGCGCTAGCCTGGCGCGTTTGTATAAAATTATCGAGGTTAATTGAACTCCGTCTCCGAGGGTGTACAATTTGTACAAAATGGAACCTCACGTGTCCATTTGGTTATATCTTATACATTCTCGGAGTTATAAGGGTAAAAATGAACACTAGTGGGGATTATTTAACGTTGTGTGTAGGCCGCTGTTGAATGCATCATTAGGGATTGGGGGGTAAAGTGGCATTACTGCGGTGCTTGCTATACTCAACAGCTGAGAGGCCACGCAAAGCCCCAAAAACACGACAGGTGGCCGTGGCCCGATCAACACCACATTATTTGGTTGAAGGGACAAAAAAGGGGGTGTATGTATGAAGTGTATGTATGGCATACACTTGATAAACTTTCCTTTGCGACGTTTTCCAGCCATGCATGCATGCATGTGCATTATTAGATAGTATTTGCATGCGGCTGGAAAACGTCGCGAAGGAAAGTCGTTTATCTTCCCACTTGAAGGAGCGCGTTTGCTGGGTTAACAGACGGGCCCGTGTGAGGGATCCGACATGGGTCTGGGGCAGGTCCGTGTGCGTGGAGGACAACAGCGCATATTATAGTCCTCCAAAGCCAGACAGTTTTGTTTATGGCCTACATCTGGAGTTTAATATAAATACGGCCTCATAACAGCCCGACACACGCAACCGTCTCCAATTCTCCAAACACACATGTTTTTATAGAGAAAAATAAAAATAAGAATTATATTACACCAAGATAATAATAATGAACTGGAACAATATATTTATATTACAAACTTGTATTTTTTATCACACCTAATATTAATAAAAAATAAAAAATGCATTACATAGCAAAGGGGGGGAGGGTCTTACGAACTACAGAAATACATTTTGCAAACTTGAATATAATTTTGTAGCCATGAGGTGATTCACACAAATAATTTCATAATTAGATTTACATAAATAAGGGCTGCTAAACTCGTAGCAAGTTCACATGTCAGCTGTCCCTGTGTTTTATACGTAGGCCTATATTGCGTTATTAATAATAACTAAACATGTATTCATTAACAATGTTGACCATAATGAGCGCTATTCTAGATTATAGTGGGTCAAACGTGCAAAGATCCGACACACAACCAAATTCAACTGGGAGAAAAGTTTAGCTATATTTTGAGTGTAGTAAAAATCCCCTACGTTTTGATTGATTAATTGAATATGAATATCTATTAGACAGAAATGTACAGCACGAGCCGAGGTACAGTCATTAACATGTTTTAATTTGTCAAAAGTCAGAGACACAAACATTTGCGCATTCTCAGAGTTAAATTAACAGTAGACTATTATTGCTGACACTTGATGCACAGCATTACAGAGTTTTAGTCATTGCATTAGATTCAGTCAGTCCACGTTGGAATTTCCTCGCGAACTTTGATTTAAAATACAATACCAAAATAGTCTGAATTACCTTTGTGTGCGAGTCCTCGCTGCATATTTCCAATGAAACGTGAACTATAATAGCACATGATATGTAGACCAAATGTCTCTGCTTTTGACAGTTCCCCGGCTATTAAAATAAGCGCACTAATCTCAATCAATCTATTCCATCCATATTGTGAGACAAAGCGTTTCTAATAGCTTCCTGTTGTCCGCCCATGTGCACAACGGCTGGCTGGACAACAACCCGCTAGATTCTTCCCCTCAACTCTTTCCAAGCACATGAAACAAGACCTTTGTTTTGGAGAACGATTGCTTATATATTATATTCTTCGCATTTAGCCTATATGCGCACATTGGACACAAAATAAACGGAAATAGCTGGATTCAGCTTTTTAAAATTAATAAATGAATGCATGTATTATTAATAACACACCTTTCAACAAATTGCTAATTAAGAATAGTTGTAGGAACAAATTGGCTCCAATACCCATGCCACGCGCTTTTAACATCGGATCTGCTGTGTTAAATTATGCGTAACTTTCCCATCGTTTCGGTAACACGATTTAATTCAGCAGATCACATCCGGAAAGCGCGTCTGTGTGCGTCTATAGCGAACTCGAGCGCAATAGTAAAAAAGAAAAAGAAAAAACACACAGCAAAATGTTCAATGCCACACAGTCCAGATTTTAACCCCCGGAGTCTGTAAACTAACGGAGACTTATTATGGCTGTATTATTAGGCCAGTTTACTTTATACACGAAAAGAGAAGTGTGTTGTGCAGTGTGCTAATGGCAACTGGCAAGTAGCCTATACCATCAACATGCAGTAGTGGACATAATCTCAGTACTTTATTAGATAGGCATGCTCCTGGACTGGTCAATTATTACTAGCCTGGCTTGGCCAGACTATAATGCATGCAGCTAACTAACTGCAGTATCTATCATCCCCTCCTTGTTTTAACATGGGTGGACTGTCTAGCAGAGCTAGGCTAATTATTACTACAACTTACAAAGTGCATTTTTTCCTGTTTAATTTCATAATTTAATAAAAAAATAGAAGCATTTACAGAAAATTAAAAATAAATATATACAGTAAATAATAGTGAAAATAGCAGCTCTACACGCTCACAGCACATCACATCTTGACATGTTGTATGTGAGCTTGTAGATCTGCTGTTTTCACTATTGAAAAAAGGGTTAAGTGGTTAATGCTGCCATGTATATACGTATATCAAAATAATGTGTCTTTGAGACGAATTAAGTGGAGTGCTATCCAAAAATCCAAATAGCCTATTCAAGTAGGCTAAAGAAGAAAAAAAAGGAAAGAAAAAAAAAGCAACTTAAATACAGTAAGTATTGTAAATGTAGGCCTATACATACTATAGCCTACTCGTCGTTACTACACTGCCACGTGCCATCATGTGAATGGTGTAGGAGGAAACAGTGAAATGCACCGTTAATATTCAATTAGTAAAACGCACCCATTTGACCTGTGACCCCGGGGGGAGAGAGAGCAAGCAGCAGAGGAAGCAGGGGTTAACGTAGCTCTGGTCCATCGCTTTCACCTCCCGCATTGCTCCCGGTGAAGCTCTGACAGACCCGTCGGGAAACGCATTGACTCGAGATTGTCGGCCCCGCCGAGCGCTCAATACTAGTGAAAATAAACAAAACCGTTTCACTACTCACCAAACCAAAGGTCGTTTTGCGCTTTTGAAAGTCTATTCTCCGCGGTGGTGAACCCCTCAGCACCCCACCTACTCTGTAAAATACATTATTTTTGTCATGAAATAAAGTGCATCCAACTCGACCGCCGCTTATTTCCGGGTTGTGAACCATTGTATCTGCGGTGGCCGCTAGGTGGCCTGAGGTGTGTGCGTTTTATTTCATGACAAAAATAATGTATTTTACAGAGTAGGTGGGGTGCTGAGGGGTTCACCACCGCGGAGAATAGACTTTCAACAGCGCAAAACGACCTTTGGTTTGGTGAGTAGTGAAACGGTTTTGTTTATTTTCACTAGTATTGAGCGTTCGGCGGGGCCGACAATCTCGAGTCCATGCGTTTCCCGATGGGTCTGTCAGAGCTTCACCGGGAGCAATGCGGGAGGTGAAAGCGATGGACCAGAGCTAGGGTTAACGTCACATCACCCACTAAAGCAGTGGTTTCTCTTAACGTTTCAGCTCCAGACCCGTCACTTTGCCCGGCCGGGACCCAAACTACTAGTGAAAATGATCTACGAGCACACAACGCACAGCTTTACAATGCTTTGTGAGCTTGTAGATTGGGTATTTTCACTACTTCGTTAATGATTATTATAGGCTATTATATTTATTTATGGTATTTCTCAGATTTGTTTGTTTGTTTTAAAATGTAAATAATTATTTAAACATACTTTTGAAATATTGCCTGTATCTATTTTTTTTATAATGTAGGAATATATATATATATATATATATATATATATATATATATATATATATATATATATATATATATATATAGCCTATATATATATATATATTTTCTTCTTTTTTTCTACCGGGTCGTGACCAATACACATTTGTCCATGACCGACCGACTGTATGAGAAACAGTGTATAGCATTCCTCCATATCCTTATGGCAGCTAATTTAACTCGGAGGTAGCCTATAGCCCGTCTAATCATAATGGTCACCCGGAGTTTAGGCTACAAATGGACAAATGAACAAACACTGAGGCGAGGAGTGTTCTCTTAACAGTCTCATGGACTAATAGTATAGGTCTATACATCTACGGTTTGTAAGCCTCATCTTTTCTGCACAGCAAAACCCATTTTCGGCAAGCGACACCGTATATGGCTACGAAAATGTAGCCTATATAGGCTATAATTAGCCGAAACGTTATGAAATAATTATTATAAAATTAGCTCGCTCTCGGAGATGGCTATAAAAGGGTCATAATTTGACCTGCCAAACTGCGTGTTTAAATGTTCAAATGTGATGTTTCGTTGAAAGTAAGACTTTTTAATAACTCCTAACTGCAGGCTAAACTTTACACGAAAAGATTTAGCCCCAACTAAACTCCTTTGATTGCGATAGGCAGACTGTGGGTATAGATTTAAACCCCAAAGTAGGCCTACTTTGCATGAAAAGAAAGTCGCAAAATATTGGCAAACAGACTTAATTATTAAACACATATCATTAGTTAAGAAGACTCGAGAAGAAGAATCAACTTTATTTTCACATCACTGGTTTAACTTTAGCAGATGAAATGGATGAAATTCGTGTTTTTGCTATTTCTTTCTTCCACTTTTCCCGTCTTCTCATCGCGTAACGGTTTAGTTCGCGACCGGTTTCCTTTCCTCTCTTCTCGCAAAATTAAATGAAATAAATCTAAAAGTCAATAAAGCATTGAGCTCGGGACTCCATATGGAGCGGATAAAAGTGTTTTGAGTGTTTCTCTGAAGTAGGAGGTGTGTGTGTGGGGGGCACACAGAATTGGTTTCTCGCTCCGGGCAATGGAAGACTGATGTTTGGGATGAGTTATACCACCCGTATGCGACACTCCCTTTAGCTCAGTCCTGCGTCTGACCGAGTAGACTGTGTAGGCCTAAAGTAGCCTACAATAAAATACTGGAAACCTATAGCCCATTTATTTAAAAGTAAAGATAGGCTACTTGAAATAAAAGTAGTCACCCACAAGAAAATCCGAAAACCACTTGAGTCAAAGTCAACGTAGGCCTATACCTGGCTGCATGGTGTTAAAATGTAGCCCGAATAGTCCACTCCATTCGGTTATTATATGACGACGAGTGACTATCTGACAATAATAGCCCATATTTATTTCTTCTTCTTCGCCAAAGTCAATGTTAAAGTGGTGATAAATATAAAAACTAAATTAATTTAAAAAAGAATATACTTAGGCTACACTTTACAGTACTGGGCATTGCAGGGAATGGGACATATCCACATTTAGCCCTATGGCTATATCCTATACGCACTATAGTTATATGCATGCAACTGATTGAACTGAACCTTACTATCCCAATTTCTTTATCAGCAAATATAGGCCTATATATGATTAAGAGGATGGCTAGGTTATAAATTGTACAAGTGTGGTGGTCCTCAATAAAAACAATAATATAGGTAAACATAATGTTATAGATACAAGAACAGGTCTCCGCCAGGCCGGGATGCCTACCCAGGGCCCACACATTTTGGAAGCTATATGGCCAATTAGAATGGATCTCTCATACATGTTGATCACATGAGCCCAGAGATACAATGTGTACCGATTTGTGTGTGTTGTGGACAAAATCTATAGGAGTAGTAGCAAAAGTGTGTTTTGAAGAAAACACAAAATGTATGGCCACGTGGAGGTGGGGATCCCCATATCAATGGGTTTCCTGTTTACCAGCGTTGCCATGTCTGCTTATAATAAGCTTGTTTTAAAAGTGTAGTTGCTTACACACACACACACACACACACACACACACACACACACACACACACACACACACACACACACACACACACACACACACACACACAACACACACACACACACACACTTCGCGGACCCCCATATGAAAATATTTTGTGCCATGGGGGACCCACATTTGTGTTGTTAAAATGTTTAAAAACTATTATATTTTCTTTTTCTTTTTTTGTTGTTGAAAATAGCAGATCTACAAGCTCAACGTGGCACAGCACATCGTGAGCTTGTAGATCTGCCACTTTCAAATAGCCATGTAAAGTGGTAAAACTTACATAACGTATTTGTTGCTTTTGGGCTTTCATAGGTCTACGTTTATAGACCTATAGTCGCTTTTTCTCCTCAAAATCCGGCAACACACTGATTACCTGCAAAGCTGCATTACACCAAAGATTGTCATGGGTTGCATTTGTAGTCCTACACCAGCCATGTTGAGGACCAACACAGGTGTTCAGATTGGCATAGAACATTAGTTCTATGGCAGTCAGACAAATTGAAACACCTGTGTTGGTCCTCAACATGGCCGCTTTAGGACTACAAATGCAACCCATGAATAGGATGATACACATTCCCAATTGGAGCCAATAATCGCGAAATGGTACACAAATAATACAAATGGTCTCCTAAGTGGGCGCTGGCGTCTGACTGACAGAAAATCGCATGTACTGGTGCTAGATCCCGTGATAGCGTGTTGCTGGGAGAAAGGTCGATAATAAAGTTGATTTTCTTTTGACTTCGCCTCTCTGAAAAATGTAATTTTAGTATGACAATTTTGGGAATTGTGTGGCTTGCATGTGAAGATCGGGTCCAATAGTTAGTTAAGTGACCATGGGGCTAAAGTGGTTCACACTCACTATTCCATTGGAAACAATATAGACTCCAACCTGCTTCCCATCTTCTAAAAGGGACGTCTGCCCACTTCACACAGATACAGGAAGTAAACCGGAGATGGCACGTCTTGCTAAGTCCGTCTTGGATTACACCTGCAGCCTAGTAGGGAGGAAGTGAAGAGATATTGAATGAAGCAGCAGAAAGGGGCAATGGCACTGCCCTGGATTGTGTCATGATCCAAGGAATCCAGGGGTAAAAACCCCTTTCTTATTTCCACATAACAACTGAAGCTGCCCTCGGTTTGTGAATGAATACGAAGCTGGATGGTCTTCTCAACGGGTGCTTTTATTTTGACTTCTTGCACATTTGAAGCATCGTCAAACACAGTGAAAACTATATAAAATGGAATAAATAGAATGGAATAATAGAACTGCACTCTGTCAAGGTGCCAACTTGTGCCTCACACTCAAGCAGGCCACACATGGCCTACTTGTGCGCAAGAAGAGCGCGCCACGAGGTGTGCACTGCTGGCCTCATGTCCCTAATGTCTTCGCCCATTAATGAAGACATTACCAAGATGCTCTTACTCTGCTGACATCATCATTAGGAATGATGGTCCCTTATTGGCTGTAGGGGGACACCTTACATACATTCCCAGCCATCCCAGGGCTACGGTCTTCAAAATCTGACAAGTCACCTACATACCAAAATACCAAACAATTACAATTAATTAATTCCAAATAAATCAACAATGAAACCAAACAAACATCCTGTACCTCACTCCGCTAACTGGGAGGTGCCAATTCTGCAGGAATGCCACCATGACACCTTGGCGTTCACCAAAGAAACACAGCATAGGCAACAGGTAGGCACTGTGGACGATAAACAATAAACTGCTTCAACATTCCTTAAACTGATTCAACCTTACTTCAATAATAGAGCCTGAAAGTTGCATTCTAAGAAACATTTACCTAGCCATGTTGCAGTCAAATATGCTGCTGTGCCTTCTCCACCTGTCTCACTCTAGCCATGCAGCCAGTGTGTTTGTGATTTCATGTGTGAACCTAGCAGGCATCAGTTATAAGGGTTCTGGAGCGGCAACAGGACGTTTCAAAATAAAGTGACAGGAAGTATCAAATAAAGTAAACCAAAATAAGCAACGTAAATGACAGAATAACTTCAAAATAAAGCCATTATTGAAGTTAAAACTAACAAGTGAGACCAGTAAGACGCCTAAGAGCGAAAGGCGACCTCGCCCTAATCTCCATCACCATCTGTCTTGGCCATTTATGGATTCTGTTAGTGTGGTTCTCCTAACAGGGCATCATCTGGGATACAATCCCTTTTATGTCCATATATGGAGCTCCCTAACAGAATCCCTTTATGCCCATATATGGAGATCCCTGTTCTGAGTATCTGACATCACTGTGATGTCACCTGTTTATGCCCATATATGGAGATCCCTGCTCTGAGTATCCGACATCACTGTGATGTCACCTGTGATGTGTCAGGGGAACAAGAGTCTCAGGCGTTACCCGTCCATTCACAGAAAAACTTTAACGGTTCTGATAGTAAGGGTGCAACAATTAATGACAATGAGTCGTTCTCCCCTTTAAACAGCTTGGGCATAAATGTAAGTATAATTAGACTGAGAATTTCTGGGTTCTCAGTCTATTTCTGGATTCTGCATTTCAACACAACCTCTGGGGGAGCGGGGATCGAACTGGGAACCTTCAAGTTGCCAAGCGGCCACTCTATCGCTGAGCCACTGCCGGCCCTGTCATATGATATGTCATAGATATCCTGTATTATAAATGAATCCAGTGACTTTCCACTTGGAGTTAGTTCTAGTTTCTCTTCTCTATTGAATGGTGTTGAATGTCATTAGGCAGTGGTGGAAAGTAACCATGTAATAAAGTACAATTCTGTACTTTAGGCAAATGTCGTATAGGCCTACTTTTACTCCACTACAATTATATGCAAACTGTAGTTACTATAGTTACTTTGTAGATTTTGATTATTACAAAACACACACTAACCACTTCAGCCCTATACATTCTGTCCATTTGAAAATAGCTTATCTACACACTCACAATGCGTTAGCATTGTGAGCTTGTAGATCTACATTTCTATACGAAGAACAAGAGAAACTAGGTGCTCACAGGAGGTAGCAGCAAAGTTAAAAACGTGTGGTGGGTGCTTCTAGGATCAGTTGGATAAAACTTGAAAGAGAGAGGAAAGATCGGAGCACTCAAAAAGTTAAAAGAGGAGGAGAACGAACGTAAAAACTCAGGGTCTTCATCAGGCCATATATATGAACTGATGAAGACCCTGAGCGGTCGAAACATGTTGGATTTTAATATTTTGTAATGAAATAAAGTACCCCGTTTTTACGCCTGTTCTCCTCCTCTTTTAACTTATTGAGTGCTCGGTCTTTCTACATTTTTATACATTTGAAAACTTGTGAAATGGGACATTCTGCATATAGAGTACTTTCTACTTTTGTTACTTTAAGTAGATTTTAATACAATACGTTTGTACTTCTACTCAAGTATAAATGTTGAATTCCAGACTTTTACTTGTAACAGACTATTTCTACATTGCAGTGATTACACCTTTACTTACAGTAAGCAAACCATTTGTGTATTTTTCCACCACTGTCATTACAGTAGGTAATCAATGTCTGTTTCTGAGCCAGATGATCACTACTGGACCTAAACCTTCACTTACTGTAGTTAAGTTGTAGCAGGGTCCATATACAGTAACCATGTTGTTTCTGCCATGGTTACTGGCAATAGTTGTCTAGTGGAAATTGTATGAATGTGTTTATTATTTACATTTTTCTGTAGGTCTCTGCTACCCCCACCGCAGACACATGGCACTCAGCTTTCCCACACATTTAAGGACCACAGTGGAAATTAACTAAAGCTTTTTTGTGTTTAAAACTTTTGACCGATATGTAAAATTTGTGTCAATAAAACTGTCAATATTGGGTCAATATGCTCCATCCGGGAGAATTATATAGGATCTTCAGGAATTCATCATATGTAGGTTACTGTACTTTCACGACGGCTTAGCCTGTCTGTGACCCAGGTCATAGACATCTATATTATGAAGACGATATGCGTCAGATTTCAGATTGTTGCCCTGAGGGTAAGAATCCACGCTACCGCCCTTTTCCTTAAAAGACAATGCAATTGTTAACATACACCGTGGCTGGGTGGTTCAACCTTCTTTTGAGCCAATCGCGGCAAAGGAGACACACAATATAAGGCTCCTGAACACCCACCACCAGCATCAACCTGTGTTTGCCTTCAGAGCTGATTAAACAAGGTATCCAGAGATTCCAGACACAGGAGCGGACCACTGCTATAGAGCCAAGATGAATCTTCACATTCTTCTAATCGTCGCTACAATCATAGGAAGAAGTAGACAACTGTCAGAGAGTGAGTGTCGTGCAATTGGAGAATGGAGGCTTCCAGAATTCACCGACATCGCAGTGATATGTGGTACCAACACCATCTGTCTGGGAATCCAAGCCTGCCCTGTCCTCTACACCGGCTACAACCACTCACTGTTGATTCCGAACCATAACTCAGACCCAGCCTGCAGCGGAACCCTGGATGACATTGTATCTCCACCCGTGGTGCGTTTCTGCTTCCCCTTGAACATAACCCATACCTGTGATAGTATCTTCAGGACCACCAGCGCTGCCGGCACAGGGGTGTTCTCAGACTTCTCCAACATCCAGACCGTCAACATCAGTGGCATTGTGCGAGCCTCTGATCCCACCACAGGGACAATCACCTACAATGCAGAGATGAAGTACTACTACTCCTGCGCCTACCCCTTAGAGTACCTGATCAACAACACCCAGATCGATGTGTCAGCCTCCTCTATCGCATTGAAGGACAAAAATGGCAGCTTCGTCAGCACCCTGCGCATGGAACTGTTCAGCGATGCTGCGTACACAACGCCCCTGGTGCTGCCTGAGAATGGAATCGAGCTGAGGAAAAATATCTATGTGGAGGTGAAGGCCATCAACTTGACAGAACAGTACAACGTGCTCTTGGACCGGTGCTACGCCTCAATCTCCCCACTTCCTAGCACACATACCAATTCCAGTTTCTTCAACCTGATAATGCCCTGCAACAGGGACCCGCTCACCAACATGATCGAGAACGGCGTCAGCCAGAGTGCCAAATTCTCCTTCCCGGCTTTCCGCTTCATGGAGCAGCAGAACGAGACCGTCTCCACCTACTACCTGCACTGCATCACCCGGCTGTGTGAGGTCAGCACCTGCCCCACCTTCCTGCAATGCACCCCTAACCCTGGCAGGAGAAGAAGAGCAACAGAGGAGGATGAGACTGCAGACTCCAACCTCCACACCATCACCTCCCCAGAGATCGTCACCCAAACGACACCAGAAAACGGCCACCCACTCTCAGCCCCACTGATGAAAACCCGTGAGAATTCGTCTACTGGGCTTAGTGCAGCTGTAGGAGTTTTAGCCTTCGTGTGTATTGTTGCCCTGTGTATCGCTGCCGTCTTTTACAAGAGGCTCAGGAACTAAAAGCAAACCTCCTTGAGCTGAAGGCGGGATAATGGGGCATCAGGCTATAGGCTAAATACTGTCTTTTGAGGTGTACCATATCCACCAGCTTGTCTAACTCTTCTGGTGGAGGACAGTGCTTGGTTCACCTCATTGTTGTTTGTGGGGAGATTTTTGTTGGTTTGTTGTCCAGACAGAAAAACGGTTAAACCGTGTAGGATTATTCAAATTGTAGATGAAGGAATATGATTTATTTGATATGTTTAGAATAGATGTTACGGTATCAATCAATAAACGTTATAGTCACAACAGCTAAATCACATTGTACGTGCAATTATGCATTCAGTATAGTGCAAGCTGATAAAGCACAGGCGAGTGTACAGTAGGTGTAAATTTAATCTTAGTGTTTTTAATAGCAAATGAACTGAAAGTGTTAATGCACGTATGCACTATGCATGTACTGTAAGCTTTTAAATTAGTTATATGTGAAAGTCTGTGAAATGTTTTGAAAGTGAAGTCAATGTACAGTATTACTGCTTAATTTATTTAATTCATCACTGGCTTGAAATAGAAATCAAATAAAGACTTGAAAGAATGGAGATTTCTTTGTTTTTGTTTGTCACAATAAGACAATAATTTGATGACCAGTGGACACTCAAAGAGTCTCTTGCCATTAATTGCGATTAGACGATTATGTAATAATTGTGACAGCCCTACATGGAATTAAAAACAGACATGACAAAGGTTACAGCAAAACAGCAGCCACTGCACCCCTGAGCCACTGCTGCTCCAATGTTAAAATAAAGTGCAGTGCTCACTGGGTAAATCCTCCCAAAACCTATACTATTGCAACAAATCACTTTACACGCCACTGGGAATAGACAGCTCATCCACACGATAACTATTGAGCTTCATTAAATCTTAATGCAGGGAATGGAAAAATACCATTTACTTACACAAGTAGTAGGCTAAGCTACGGAAAAGCGAATCCCCCCAGCAATGCAGGTTATGAATGATTGACACTACAGGCCGATACACACTAATACACAGAGATAGTAGATCCATATGCACACAGCACCTGCAAGCACCTCAAGGGATGTAGATATGACTTATGTGTACATACAGTATTTGCATTACTTACTTCTACTTAATATTGTTGACATTTTATCCGGTGTGTAGAGGCAGGCAGCAACTGTATTCACACACAATCGTCCTCGGGATCCACACGGGATGTCTTTGACATCTATGACTTCAACTGCTGTCAACGGTTCAACACAATGTTATAAAGCAGGGGTAGGCAACCTTAGGCACGGGTGCCAACATTGGCACAGGGGACGGTGATCACTGGCAAACTGGTTAAAGTGTTTTTGACTAAAATCAAATATTGTTTTAAACATGGTCAATTAAATCAAGTCACCTAATTTGCAGCAAATTGCATCCTGCACATAATTCTAGATTCATTAAAATGAATCTAATGGTCGATATAACATGTCCATCAAAATGAATGTCATTCAAATTGATGTTGACATGGCACACTATCTATTAAATTAAAACATGGCACTTCATTTCAAAAAGGTTGCTGACCCCTGCTATAAAGTGTACAGGTTAGGTTAAATGTTAGAACTATAATTATGCACACTGCAAAAACATCCAAAATTCACAATAATTATTCAATTTCTTTCCTGATAGCAGATCTTTCCAAGTTCCATGAATAACAGTTTGATGATTTTTTTTTGCTGCGAGTCTCATCATTAAAACGTTCAAATCTGCACACAGAATGGTTCAGTCACAGACACGCTTTTATGAGCCCATTTCATTTGATGGCAACAAATATCATCGCCGTCTCATTTAGCCACCAGAAACGTGCATTTCTCCAATTGGATTGTCATAACTCCGTAGTCCTAATATGACAGTACGTTTTATTGCTTAATATTATATTATATATGTTCCGTCAGCCCGCTTATGGCACCATAAATAGTAGACAACGAGGGAAGAAATAAACTCTGCTTGGACGCCATCGGACAAGTCCGTTCCCAGGTAAACACGACTGTGGAAAAATCCCACTCATGTCCAGCTGAGAGGAACAGATGATTTGCTCCATTAGCGGGAACAGGGGGGTCGGCTGGGGTGTTGGGGCGAGGGGGGGGATGAACCGCGGCCCAGCGGGTGATGATGAAAATATTATCCTTAGTGGAATGGAAGAGTAGGAGGGTGTGTTTCATGCGTATAGACCGTGTGGCCAACAGGTTTTCAAAGTGGGGGCCAGTTGCAAAGGAGAGGAAAAATGAAGGACACAAGAAGCCTTTCGTGCACACTCACAGTAGGACAAGTAAGACACTCCACCACAGTTTTCTAATTGGCCTCATGCTGGCACTATACCAGTCTACTTTAGGTTTGGCTATTACAATTACAATTTAGGCATGGAGTGGCTTTTTGTCCTGGGGTGTTTAGCGAGGGTTCTGTCAGCATCCCTGTGTTAGCTGATCTGAGTTAACGGCTATACCTGTAGCTCTTTCTTGAACCATAGGTCATACAGTCTAAGTACATTTCATGCAACTTCTCATGTAGGCCATGCCATTTTGCATTTTCCAAAACGTGCACAAATCGGTAGGCTATACATAATCTCTGGAGTCATGTGTTTAACAAAACATGTATCATTCAGATATGTCAATATTCAATTCCGAATGGCTGATTGCCTCCATTGTTCGATTGATTCCAAATTATTTGAATTTGAATCTCAGATTGAAGGGCTTCTATAAGGGCTTCTTATAACGAGATTTCACTTACAGTACACCTATAGGGGTCACCTCAAATGTGGACAGTATGAGAGAGCTGGCAAGAACGTCTGGGGACTCACATTAACACAAATGCAACAATTGTTTGTCAAAACATGGATTCTTTTCATATACAGTATGATTTACGAATCATGTAATACTGAGCATCAAACAGGACTTTGCCACAGTAACTGCCCGTAACTAGTTTCCTAGTTGTAAATGGGCTACTTTAGCTTTGTTTCTTTTTATTTACAGTAAAGCCATTTCGCAATGGGGGGGGGGGGGGGGCACTGCGCAGTTAGAGGCTATGGCTAATTGGGGGTCCTTAGAAATGATTGTGAACCCCTGGTGCAGTCTACAATAAATGCACCAGTCCATAGAATATTGCAATACACACATAATATAGCATCTCATCACATGTGTGAGTGCATGCGTGTCAGTATCCTATGTAATGTAGCATTACATAGGATATATTCCTTTCACCAGGTTAAGTTAACTCAGGGTAAAAATGGAACCAAATGCACCCATTTGTACACTCTCGAGAGTTGTAAAATACACCGTAAAATCCTCAGTGTCAGTGTATCAATTTATATTAAATTAACATTCAGGATTTTGCGTGTTACGTCTGTGCGTGTGTTCTTAAGTACTGTCCAAGGATGACAGTAAGGTTGAGTTGAAGCCAGTGGTCCATCCAGCGTCTGTGGAGGAAAACCCACATCTGAGGCAGCCTCGCTCCTGCTACGGTACCGGCCTCACAGCGGGCAGCTCGCCACCGCCCCGATGACGGGAAATAGGCCCTGTGTGTGTGTGTGTGTGTGTGTGTGTGTGCGCAAGTGTGACAGTCAGAGAAAATGAATAACAAAGACAGAGAAGGCAGTAATATGTGGGTATGTGTTGTGTGTGTTGATGTGCGTATCTATGTCTTTTATGTGTCCATGAGTGTGTGTGTGTGTGTGTGTGTGTGTGTGTGTGTGCGTGTGTGTGTGCGTGCGTGCGTGCGTGCGTGCGAAATCAGCAGCAAAAGTGTGAAAGTATGCAAGCCAGGTAGGTACAAAAATGTAACTACAGATGTTTATTGAAGAGGAAAAACCTATAATATGATAAATAATGATATATACAAGTAACATCCTTCTACACAAAGAAGGATCCTGAAGAATCTTCATGTCACATATTTCTCTTACTTACAAGACCTGTATACTCTTAACCGGGGACCCCCAGGGGTCTGTACTTGGTCCCATCCTTTTCTCCTTGTAAACCAAATCTCTCCACCGAAAATAGCCTCACATCGTGTCGCAACGAGTCATGTACACAGTATGCCTCTGCATGATATCCATGAAGTCCCTATTCATTAGAAGGGCTATTATCAGTTACTAGAAGCAGGGACTTTGAGTTTGAAGTTTGAATTTGAATGGAAGAAAAAATAATTCTGGGGTGCGCCTGATTTGAGTTAGGGATGTCCGATATTGTCTTTTTGATTGATATCCGATATTCCGATATTGCCCAACTCTTAGGGCCCCATTTTCATCCATGCTAAACCCTAAACTTCTTTGCCTTTTTTTACTATTTTGAAAAACGTTTTAAAATACTTCAAATAGCCGATCTACATCGAAATGTTGTGAGCTTGTAGATCAGCTATTTGAACTATTTATAAATGTTTTTCAAAATAGAAAAAAAGATTAAGAGGTTTAGGGTTTAGCTTGTCGAAATAGGGCCCTTAATTTCCGATACCAACCGATAACCATATATCACCAAAAGTCAACTAGACTGACCAACTCAACTACTTCTCCATTTTCCCACCCACTTTCTCAGCCTCTCTCAGCTCAATCCCACTCGACGCCGGACGTCCTTCAGTGCCGGAGAGGCCAGTTCCCGGGCCCTGAGCGTCCCCTGGGCCAACAGCGCCTCCAGGTATCCCTGGTCTGCCCTCAGCCTCTCTATCTCCTCCCTGATGGGCGTCAGTCTTTGGACGACCGCCTCGCACACCAGGCTCTTGTAGGCGCCCGTGTCCAGGCCCGTCGCCTGCCCCAGCACCTCCTCGACACTGATGCCCGCCATGGCGGCGTGGATGGTGACCAGGTTGGACACGCCCGGGCGCGCCTCTGGGTCAAAGGTCACCTCGGAGGTGAAGTCAGTGACGGCGCGGCGGATCTTGAGGGCGATGTCGTCAGGCGAGTCGGTCAGGTTGATGGTGGCCATCTTCTGCGTGTCCGACTTGGACATCTTGGAGGTAGGGTCGCGCAGGGATTTGACCTTTCGTGTTGAGCCTGTGGGAGAGAAGAGAAACGAAAATTGAGCAAGAGTCGTCTTAAATAACGCCACAGCTAAATCATCTGGACGGTTCGCAGAAAGATCTTTCAATGAACAACGTCACCACAAGAGAAAAACCTACACAGTAAAATCCCTTGGTCCATTTTGGTTACATTTGTACACTCTAAGACAAGTGTTACATTGACTCTCAGAATTCTGTATAATTCAGCATACTGTAGCTCAGACAGCATTACAGAGCTTCAATGAGTCAGTGCTGAGGCAGGTACAATGTACTTGTGGGAGCAGCCGTAGCCGAGCGAGCAGAGAGGCCGCCAGGGAATCGGAAGGTTGCCGGTTCGACCCTCAGCTCACCCAGCATACAAGTATGTCTCTGGGCACCCTGTTTTCCCATTCAGGTTAAAAACTAAGGCCGTTTTAAAACATGGCAGGCCAGAGTAAAGGGTTATTAGATTGTAAGTGTGCCCATGACCATGGGTGGCGTGCCAATGTGCAAGAATAGAAATATTGACACCTAAATGTTAGGTGTTTATTCATTAGATTAGCTGCAGCTGTACTGCTGTCATCACAGTATACTCTAAGGTCAATCTTATGTAGCCTAACTGATTTTTTGCCTGCTGTACATTTTAACCTGAATCGTAAAACAAACTACAAAATCATACAGCCTAGGGTTCCACCTATAACCCCTAGCAGCCCCCCCCCCCCCCAAATAGCTAATAGTTAGCTCACAACTTTCCACTTTTCTCTTTCACCTCAATCGCAGTAACATCCGTATACACCACGTCATCGCATCACCAATACTTTTTTCTTTTTTTTTCAAAACTTTTTTTTTTCCCAAATTTTTTCTCTCTCAAAAAAACCTTTTTTTTTCTCAAAAAACTTTTTTTTTCTCAAAAACCTTTTTTTCTCAAAAACCTTTTTTTCTCAAAAAACTATTTTTTCTCAAAAACTATTTTTTCTCAAAAAACTATTTTTTCTCAAAAAACTATTTTTTTCAAAACTTTTTTTTTTTACCCATATTTGGCCATTACACACACCACACTGCCGCAACATGGCGGTGAGGGCCGCGCAGCGGCCTGAACTCTAGACTTTTGCGGCCCAAAGGGCCGCAAACTTCTAGTTCATTATGAAGTGGTAACGTTAGCGTTTTCTCGTCATCAGTTGATGCTTCACATCCATATGGGTCAAGCTGCCATGCTCATTTGTTTACTTTTTGGAACACCGTTCTTGTACATTATGACACGATATTAAACACGTCTATGGGAATTCAGAATGGGGAGACGGACGTAGGATTCGTAATTACGTCAGACTTTGGTGCTCTACTGCTGTCTTTCATTCTTATATCACCACTTTCCTGCAGGTCTGCAGCTTGCCATACGTCCTTTGCTGTATTGATTGTCATACACGCTAACCCAGGACAATTAAGCACAGCCCGTCTCCCTCGCATTCCTTGTTTAGAAGAGAAACGTCAATAAACTACTGTTGCAATCTGAACGCAAATAAACACTGCCCTCTCTGGGGAACAATGGTTTCATTAGTGTACTGTCAGCGACTACCGGGTAGCGTGCGAGTGTTCAGATGACAAGCAGGCCGTGGCGGCATCGGGTGACTGTCGGGAAGCCAAGGATTCCTGGTTGTTTATCGGCCCCATCCTTTCTGCCACGGTGCCAGAACATCCAGTGTCTTTCTGTGTCATTATGAGCTGTCCCCACATCCTCCCAATACGTTCCAACGCTCGCCTCCGAGCCCGGGCCCCTCCCCACCGCCACCTCCACTCGTCAAATCTGCACCGCGTCATTTCTCTCCAACGTCCCTATTGTTCTCCCATCGTGGCCCTCCCTCCCTTCTTTATTCTAGGCAAAATTATTGAGGACGTCGTTGATTAGGTTTCAAAGAGACGCGCTGTGATCGCCGGGATCCACTCTGACGTCTCGTTGCTGGAGTTGAAGCGACGATGAGGGGAATCGACAGAGAAGGAACAATGAGGAGAGCTGCAGCGAGACTGTGTTACACACAGTTTGTGTTTGTGTGCGCGTATGCATGTGTGTGTGTGTGCGTGTTTGTTTTTGTATGACTACTTCTGAGGACATCAACATTTTAGAACAGCAATTCAATACAGTACATCTCATTTTTATCTTTTTTATTTTCCTATTTAAATCTAAGCCTAATGCCTGACTTATACTTAGTTGTGCGCTGGTGTCATAAACATTAGGCATAATTCCAACCTCAACCTAACACCTGAATGTCCGAATCCCAACCTGGATCTTTTCCTAATTGTAAGGCAAAATCTAAAAATAATCGTATTTACCGTCACCATAAAACAAACATTTCTCTCTGAGATACTTGTGGGGACATTTGGGGGCTCTCACAAGTATAGTAATGGAACTGCATAGAATATAAGCGCACACACACACACACACACACACACACACACACACACACACACACACACACACACACACACACACACACACACACACACACACACACACACACACACACACACACACACACACACACACACACACACACACACACACACACACACGCCAAATTGCTGCATGCACTGCACACACGCAGAAACCCCATCTCTGAAGTCATCTTGAGGACATCTCCCAAATCTATTATCACTCTATTATTCAGATATATGAGAGAGGGAACAGCTCTTTAATCAAAGGTCCCCTCCATGCATGGATGGCTACATCTTGTGTTTTTATGATGCCAGTAATTAAGGAGAAGAGGAACAGGGGGTATCTGAGTACAGGGGGGGTTCCCCCTCCGCATCAGAACATGCTAGCCATGTGTGTGTGTGTGTGTGTGTGTGTGTGTGTGTGTGTGTGTGTGTGTGTGTGTGTGTGTGTGTGTGTGTGTGTGTGTGTGTGTGTGTGTGTGTGTGCGTGCGCGTGCGTGCGCGTGAGCGAGCATGAGAGACTGAAAGGAAAAGCATTCAGGCATGTGTCCTTCGGTGTACTGTACACAGCTCATGTCTCTCCATGTCAGTGTAGGTTGTAAGACATGCATATGCATACAAGACATAGAAATAATTCATATATATATACCGGTACATACATTATATATATTTGGTTAAGTATCATGCATTATCAGTGTTGTACCCGAACGCGTTCAATGAACGATCGTTCACGAACACGTTCATATTTTGGGCGAACGTGAACTGAACGCTCTTTTGTTTCCGCTTGGTGAACGCTATTGTCAAACGCATTCATTCTGACGTCCATGAACGGCGCTCGTCGGCTCGTTCGCTCGTTCGGTCCGCGGTCTTCTGTCCTCGCGTCTTTCTTTTCATTCACACTTCACATTATGCTCCAAATAACACCCGCAGCTGCAGAAGACCTCGCGAAAATTGATATGTGAGCGGACAGAGGCGCGCCTCGGTGCGGTCTGCCTGGGTGCTTCTCTTCTTCCTTGTTACGTCTCGCAAGTTGCAACGCAAGTAAAGCCTGACTACTTCGCTGTGTTGCATGCCGAAAATAGCTGATCTGCAAGCTAACAACGTGTCGCATCCACAAGACAACGTGAGCTTGTAGAGCAGCTATTTTAACCAACGCTTAAACATGCAGATGGATGCGACGTTTAGAAACCTGACTTCACAATAAGCCCCTTTTCCACTGCAGCTTTAGCACCACACCACACCACATAAAAATATCTACATTTTTCATTACACAAAAGTAGCCCTATTTCTAAGAAACAAATTGACCCTTAACTGTGATTATAATACAATATAAATTTGTATTACAACTATCCTAAATTATAATACACTATAATGGATTATAACTGTGATTATAAAACACTAGGCAATAGTAGGCATATAAAGTATATGTATTACTATGATAATTATAATACACTATAACAGATTATGATAGTGGTTATAACACAATAGAATCTATTATCGTGTATTGCAACTATATCCTGCTGGTCTAAATGAAAAGTCAGTGAGTGGTCAGTCATTATGAGGGTGCAGGAAGACTGGGCACTATTGGTGGGCACCTAAATATTGTGGGCACTTCAATATTAAGTTGGATGAAATACAGTAATTGCTGTGTGTGGTTCTATTTGGGCTGTGTCAATAATTTTGACAAATAATAGCTTGCAGCAACGTAAAAAAACATTTGAATGGACAAAAGTATAAAAATATTATGGTTAAAAAAAGAACTAAAAAGAACTAAGTTAGTTCATTTTGGGGAACATGAACTTTAGTTCAAAATGTAGAATTATGAACTAGGAAATGAACTAGAAGTGTTGAACTTGAACTAGTTCATTTTGAAAGTGAACTTTCCCAACACTGTGCATTATATAGTGTAACGTGTGCATGCGTGTAATGAAGAGAGGATACATGTTGAAGACACACACACACACACACACACACACACACACACACACACACACACACACACACACACACACACACACACACACACACACACACACACACACACACACACACACACACACACACACACACACACACACACACACACACACACACACGTGTGTGTATGTCCCCACACATCCGACAGTCTGACTCCCATACACATTTGTCAAAACTCACCTGTTCAAACTGGCCTACTCACTCTAATTTACTCACATTTGTTTACTTATCATATTTTAGCTATATTGGTTTATATTGATGAATTCTTTGTCTGGTTTAATGAGAATTGGAATTTAATTAGAATTGTGCGGCGACCTTGGGTGTTCTGAAAGGCGTCTTCAAATAAAACACATTATTATTATTTTATGTGTTTTGCTGCACGTGTGTTTGTGTGTGTTCTGACTGAGCAGAGAGCTTGGTTCAGGGAACGTGTGTAGGGCTGTCACGATTATGACATTTTACATGACGATTCATTGTCACTCATACAATTGCGATTAATGATTTAATGTATTTTTGTTGTTGACAATTACATTTGTGTTTGGCTTGTAGACTCTGATGTTGCACATGGCAGATGTGACACATATAAATATATACAAAGAAATGGTTGACATATTTGTCAACTTTATACTTAAATGTCGATTGTGGAAATAGCCGACCTACAAGCTTACAACGCGTCGCTTCATGACACGTTGTGAGCTTGTAGATCTGCTATTTCCACTATTTTTTGAAAATGTTTAAAAATATATGAAATGTTTCAACATGGAAACGATTATGACAAAAATAATTGCGATTATGTCAAATAATTGCGATTAGACCAGGGGTTTTCAAAGTGGGTGATGGGGCACCCTGGGGTGCCGCGACGGTAGTCCAGGGGTGCCGCGAGATAATTTGATAATATTTGGAATTTATTTGGACACTTGAAAAAATATTTTGTATCATTTTAAACTTGAAGTACAAAGTTGTTTTCAGTCAGTTTTAACCAAAATGTCTATTATCTCAATGTTTTCCTCGCAACATAATCACTAAGATATCGTCACTGTCGGGCAGATACCTTGTATCTCCAAGTTTCAAATGTGTACGTCTTTTGCCCTGCTTCATCATACAAGACTGTCGCACAAAACTGGTCTACGATCTACAAGCACACAACGCCTCGCGATGCGAGGCGTTGTGTGCTTGTAGATCTGCTGTTTTCACTAGTTAAGTACATTTTAATGATTTTAACGGTTTTGGACATACAAGGTTTCCACCCGACAACGACGATATGCTATAAATATAAGGTGCTGGGAGTGAAAATTATAATGTAGGGGTGCCTCAGATTAAAAAAAATATTCATGGGGTGCCCTGAGACAAAAAAGTTTGGGAACCCCTGGATTAGACAATTATGTAATAATTTTGACAGGCCTAAGCGTGAGTGTTCTTACTGAGAAGAGCGCGTGGTTCAGGGAAGGTGTTTCCATAGCGGTGGTTAAAGATGCGAGCCAGGTCCTGGGCCAGCTCCAGGTGTTGGACCTGGTCCTCCCCCACGGGAACATGAGTGGACCTGATCCACAGCACAACAACAACCACAGGGAACAAACAGTACATCGTCACTGTCAGGTGAAAACCTCATGTGTCCCAAACTGTTACTTTTCGTTATTATCTCGCCACTGCCGGGCAGAAACCTTGTTTCTACCACTTTTTGTGGTCACATGTTCAGATACTGGATTCTGATTGGCTTAAAACAGTGGTAAATCAGTCAACAACCTTGAGTTGGCTCATGGACCCCGCCCACTGTTGTGTTGCAGTTGTAACATTTCCAAATAACCTTGCAAGTTACAACTGTGCTTTCTTTCATTTATATGGTAGTGGTAGAAAAGCAATTTACTGGCTTACAAATGGCTTACATCTTCAATAGGGATGGAGCTCGAAACAAGGGTCCGCTACAAACCCGATTACGAATGTATTATTGAGAACCTGGTATCAATAAGCTTTGGGCTTATCAAGCTTGTTATCGAGCATAGCGGCCCATGATGTCATGTTTAAACAATCAAGACAAGAGGCGATCAAGAAATTATTACAGTACTATTCATCATATAAAGTCATTTAACACTTATTGCACACTAATGAATGATTGTTTTAATGATATTTAATGATATTTGTTACTTTTGTCACTGTCATCTTCATAGATGGTGGTCAGCCACAAACTCACAGTCACAACAACTGGCCAATACAAAAAGATACCAGTTCTATTCAGAATTAGTCTTTTCATCTTTCCACAAATTTTTAGAAAACGCTCAAAAGTGGGCTCGATTGATTGATCAATAAGGTGCTCATTATCAATAAAAAAATAACAAGCTCCATCCCTAATTTTCAAGTTTCACATTTCTATGTTTTATTTTTGTAAATTAAAGGCCTACATTATAAAAAAGTGTCACACAAAAATCTTTGAAAATACAAAATAGCAGATCTACAAGCACACAACGCCTCTCGATATTGAATCATTTTTCTGGGGATCCCCTGAAACCCCCCCTCAAGGACCCCTGGAGGTCCCCGGACCCTAATTTTGGGAACCAATGGTGCATGTAACCATAAACAATGGTGTACTACATGCGCTGTGTTATGACCGGTTCTAAAATGTGGGCTTCCGGCGCCATTTTAGAGTTTGAGACGTTTGATTTATTCCATTTCATATAGTTAATATGTAAAAGTTGCTGCTAAAGAAAGTTGCTGCTGAGAAAACCAAACGCCCAAACAAGTTGATCTTAAAACCACCACCCTGACCACGCCAACACAAAGGCACACAACTGATCATGTGTTACTTTGGAAAACATGTAAATGTAAATGCTAAACACAAATGTTGCGTTTAGTTATTGTACAATATTAGCCACGCTGTACCTATGTACTTAAAATAAATCTGTTAATTTGTTCTCCAACGTGATCGTGATAAATGACTGCTTCTCAAATTCTGTTAATTAGAAAAACGAATGAATATAGACGTACGTGCCATAATGAAATAACTATAATTTAACATTCTGCCTCCAAACAGCATCTCTGTAAAATGTAGACTAACATGTTTTAATGTAGAATCAACATTTGGAATCAGTCAAGTACACAATGTTTAATACTCTGCACTCTGCAGTAAAAATCCTTCTCAGCCATAAAAACTAAGAAAATGCATATTCCAGCAACCAAGTACACTGCTGTACTGGCAACAGCACCAGACTGGATGTACTGTATATCGTTGCTGTTGGACAGAAACCACCCATCTCTGTTTTAACTTTTTGTGTTTTTTTGAAAATGAATGATTGAATGAATTATTACCCTACTTGATCACAATACAGCCTTACAGAAAAGCATCAAAAGTAGCAGATCTTCAAGCTCGAAACATGGCTTGAAGCGGCGCGTTTCAAGCTTGTAGATCTGCTTCTTTTGAATTTGAATCCCGAAAAGTTAGGTTTTGGACGGAAGGTTTCCACTCGACAGAGACGATATTATAAAACAATACTAAAGCAATCATACAAATATTGTAATAATCATGTCAAGTAGATCAAATTAAGGAAGATAAAGGCACATTCACTAAAGTGTCCGGGTGCAGTTCAAGACAAATTCAAATGAAGATTTTTATGAATAAAATAATAATCCATACACCGGTTGCAGATCGGCAATAAACCACTGGTGCATATGACCAAAGTCTGGACCATATTTAAGTGGATTAAAGTCAAACCAAAAGATAAACTGGACTGATAATGATGCATGTTTAAAAAAAGAAAAAAAGGTTCACTGACAAGGTTCACATAAACAGGTCACCATACAAAGCATCAACAGCAAAAAGTTGAATCTAAGAAAGTAACAATCACGTCACATTAAACTGTAGTAGTATTGACTAGTTTGTGTTCTGGCGTAGATCGTGGCATGCCGAAACGCAGAGGCTCGGAGAGCCGAACACGGATTATGTGCACGCTAAAAGACACATGGAAAACACAAACAATACTGTACAAAATACACACACACACACACACACACACACACACACACACACACACACACACACACACACACACACACACACACACACACACACACACACACACACACACACACACACACACACACACACACACACACACATCTGATGAACAGAGAGGGATAAAGCTCACTTGTAAAGCAGAATGTCAGCTGCCTGGAGGACGGGGTACGTGTACAGACCCACACTGCCTTCACCCTTCTGCTTGCTCTTCATCTGGTGAACAACACAGGACGGAAGGAAGGAAGGAAGGAAGAGAGAAAGAAAGAAAGGAAGAGAGAAAGAAAGAAAGAAATAGGTTTTGTTCCAGGGAGGGACCCCAGAAGAAAAGATTTTAGATTAAAAAAAATTCAAACAATATATAACCTACAGTATATTCAAAGATTTGCACACATGTTCACGATTTAAAAGAAATAGCAGATCTACAAGCTCATAGAGCGGCATGAAGTGACACGCTATGAGCTTGTATAGCTGTTATTTTTGAATAGCCAACCAAAATCACACTGATGCTTTCACAGTTTTAATGCATTCATTAATTCTTCATGTAAATAATATATAAGAGCAAAATGTACTTTTGTACAACTCCTCTGACATTGCAGCTCCTCAGTAACACCGATAAGCAACACTAGCGATAAAAAGAATACATCATGAACCCTAGTATCCATATTCTGGGGGGTACGTTGAGACAAAATTGCAGATTGGCTATTTTCAGTAAACAGATTTGGTATAGAGGGGAAAAACGGAAGGGGCCTAGTATAGACCCCTGCGGTACTCCGGTCAACGATGTAGGTAGGGTAAGTAGTTAAAGGAACTACTTTCCCCTCCCCAACAAGAATGCATTGTCACTTTCACGAGTCAGGGATTCTCAGTAAAATGGCGGCACGGCTGACTTCACACCCGGGTCGTTTCTCACAACGTTTGAGCTCAACTCATCTGTTCAGAGTAAACAAAAGGTGTTTTCTGCATAGCGGCGAAGCCCAGAGAACCGTTGGCCTTCCATTCCCCGCGGCTCCTGTATTAAAACTGCATGTGGTCCATGAAAATCACTGTAATTATGAGAACGTTTGGGGGAGAAAAAAGAAAAGAAAAAAAATCTGGCAGGTGGAACAGAAGGTTCTGAGAAACAAACAATAAAATGAACAATAGGGGATGCTGGATAAACTCAGGAGAACGGGGAATAAAATAAACATTATGGCTATTCTCTTGGGTATTGAAACTAATAAATGGTCAACGTGGTGAACTGAAAGTAATTGATTCAATAACAAAATGGTTGACATTGGGGTGTGTGGCATATCACAGCACACCACAAATCGGCACATAAGTTTAAATGATGTTATTTATTTTATCACCTAAGATAAAGTGACCATATAACACTAAATTTGAGTTTACAACTAGGTTCGTAAAAGAGTTGGCTGTGAGAAAGCTCCTCGCTCATACAATGGTAAAGCCAATGCCGTAGACTGGCTGCCTGCTTTGGTGTTGGTATTAAAAAGTAGACTGTTTACTATTTTAAGATGTTCAACTACACTACACTTAATGGCCTCTAGTTTCAGGGTGGTAAACTGGCACACTCAGCCTATAAATACCCAGTGCAGCGGTTCTCCCTGTTCTAAATTAATTATAGGTTATATTTATTTAATATAGGGCTGCATATCGACTATCTTCTCAGCGATTATTTTCCGTCAATGACTTTACACATCAACAAATTAACGTGAAATAATTCTACTTATTCTTTTTTTAATTAATATTCAATTAAGTCTCAGTAGCCAATTATTATAATAAAAGGTGAAATTGTTGACCATCTTTCAAAAATAGTGAAAATTGCCTATCTACACTGCTCAAAAAAAAAAACGCATAATCATTGCAATGTAACTCCAAGTCAATCACACTTTTGGGATATCAACCTGGCCAGTTAGGAAGCAACACTGATTATGAATCAGTTTCATCTGCTGTTGTGCAAATGGAAAAGACAACAGGTGAAAATGAGGCAATTTGCAAGACAACCCCTAAAAAAGGAATGGTTTTGCAGGTGGTGGCCACGGACCATTTGCCTGTCCTCATCCTTTCTGGCAGATTTTTGGTTAGTTTTGGATTTTGCCAGTGCCCTGACCACTAGAGGTAGCATGAGGCGGTATCTGCAACCCACAGAAGTTGCTCAGGTAGTGCTGCTCATCCAGGATGGCACATCAATGCGCACTGTGGCAAGAAGGTTTGCTGTGTCTCCCAGCACAGTGTCCAGAGCATGGAGGCGATACCAGGAGACAGGCCAGTACACCAGGAGACGTGGAGGGGGCCGTAGGAGGACAACAACCCAGCCGCAGGACCGCTATCTGGTCCTTTGTGCAAGGAGGAACAGGAGGAGCACTGCCGAGCCCTACAAAACGACCTTCAGCAGGCCACTAATGTGAATGTTTCTGCTCAAACTGTGAGAAACAGATAGATAGATAGATAGATACCTTTATTATCCCAAGGGGGAAATTCAGTTGTCCAGTTGTAGCACAGCAGTATACAGTTATTTACAAAGTTACAGAGAAGTAGGAAAAGATAGATAAGAGTAAAAAACAAGAGCAGTACAGTACCAAAAAAGAGAAGGTGCATCAATAGAGGGGGCGAATTAAATATAAGTATATATACATAAAGACTCCATGATGGTGGTATGAGGGCCCGACGTTCACAAGTGGGGCCTGTGCTCACAGCCCAACACCGTGCAGCCCGATTGACATTTGCCAGAGAACACATGGACTGGCAGGTCTATGTTGGGTTTTTTGGGTGTTCCCTTTATTTTTTTGAGCAGTGGTACTATCTTACACTTATGCTTTTTTTATGTACGTTTTCACCTATAATGACTTGCACAAAATATGGATACCAGATTGAAAGAGGTTAACTGTTGCAGCCCTATTGGTAAACGACTAATCAGTAATATTGGACATAATGAAGTTTTCCACCCGACTGAAACAAGATTGTAATATATCTCCACAGTTCCGGGCCGGGCGACCACACAATGTTCCTTCAACAGTGCTGAAATTCCCAATAATTGTTGCTAACCTTTCCTGATGTGGGTGCTGTGATTGATTGATTGATTGAAGGCTTTATTAGAAGTTTGCATAGGAAAATGTACAGATTCATGACGGTACAGTTCACTGGTACAAGGTCTACTAAAAGGAGATCCATGAAAAGACTAAGCTTATTTCAACAGGAAACCATTAAAGTATCTCATATAAATGAGATACTGGGGGGGCTGATTATTGACTGAGTAGGGTTAGGGTTAGTGAGTAAAATCGTGAGGGGAGATGCTGTGCTTGTGTCTCAATGGAAGAGTAGGGAGACCACCTCCAACCACTGCACATGTACTACTTATTGTATTAACATACTCTACCAATGATGTTCTACTCATTAAAATACATGAGTTATGGGCGGCAGCTTTAACTCTGAGAGTGTATGAAACTAACCAAATGGACCACGAGTTACAATTTATAAATTTACACTGAATTAAAAAAATTAACACTTGTAACTCTGTGTAACTCTCCAGACTTGCAATTTCCAATTGCATCTTTCTAGTTCTACTTGCTATGCAGTTTAAAACCGTAACAGAAATGTTGTTTGCTTTAAGGAATCGACTTATTTTCTACTCTTGAATAAACAATAAAATATATCAAATAACGTGTCACACATCAGGTTAATGTCTCTACCTTCTATTGTTCATATCCCTCAATATTTTTGTGATTAGATGTAAAGCACATTTTTATCTATTTTTTTTTTTTTTACATTGTTTCGATGAGTGCTCTATAAACCATTAAACCGGGAAAGCTTCTGTCATTTTAGAGTTTAGCTTTGGATATAGCAGAAAATAGCAGATCTATAAGCTTGTACATCTGCTATTTATGAGCATTTAAAAAGAAATCTTGAAAGTGTTTGAAAATCACACCAGTGTAAACTGAGCGGATCCACATATTTCCATATATTTAATGAAAGTCAACAGAGAAAATGTATTCACGAATACATTTACATAAATAGCACGCATGCGTGTCCTGATGAAGCCGGTCGATTTGACATATGGCCCAAGCGCGTGCCACCAAAACTGTGGAAGGAGTAGCGCGGCAAAAAATAGGTTTACTTAGGAGACGATGGAAGATGGATTAGAGTTGGACAAGTACTATAGTCTGGTTGCCCTCCACACAAATAAAGTGTATTGTTTTTTTACCTTCCACTGTGGTAGGTGTCTGAGTCGAGGCATGCTGGTGAGACAGCCGAGGATCCACGACAGCTCTGCATGTTCAGGCACCTGCAGGCGGACATATTTAAAACAGACCCATCAATATCATACGTTCTGTGGATTAAAGAAAAGACAGTTACACAGTAAACTCCTGTACACACAGACCCAAATGGACCTGCAAGGGTACATTTGTTTCCATTTGTACACCCTCTGTGTTAGATTAAGTCACCAGACAACGATACTGCCCACATACAGTAGGCCTATAGAGAGAAAATAATTAAACAAGACATTGATTGATTGAAGATTGTATTAGAAGGTTGCATAGGAAAAAGCAGTTTCATGACAGTACAGTTCACTGGTACAAGGTCAACTAAAAGGAGATCCTAGTAAGCTTTACAGTTTATTTATACAGGATCCCTTTATGTATCTCATATGACTTTGAAAGACAGACGATAGAATACAGTACTATGCATAGGATATCATCAATAACAAAAAAGAAAGAAGAGGTTAAGAAGAAGACAACATGTATTTCTCAAAGTTAAATAAGGCAAATGATAAATTGTACAACTTAAAATTTGTTTGAATGTGGACTCGTTCAGAGATTTTATACCACTGAATGAAACGTAAGTGTAGATTGTGTGTAAACAGCATAGATATACTCATTACCCTCTGAATACTCTGGGGGCCAGGGTGACTCCCTTGCACCTCCAAGTGGTCAGGACGGGTACTACTATGTTTCCTTCTAGTGTGCCACTTTTAAACAGGTCAGAGTCTGGCCTCAGAGCAAAGGACAAGATGCTGCTACCAGTATGATGCTTCAGGCCTCTCACTTAGTGCAGTGGTTCTCAACCTGTGGGTCGGAACCCCCTGGGGGTCCCCAAAATATTTTGGGGGGGCCCCGAGATGATTAACTTAATGTGCAACATTGTTTTCTCTCTCAACAGTAAACAAACCAACATAAAGTTTAAGTGTATAGAGGGTATCTGCATATTTCTAAAGTGACAATTTAAGGACTTTTAATACTTCTAAAATGGCAAATTAAACATCGGTCAAATTGTCAAACATTAGAGACCGAGATTGTGAAAATAGCCGATCTACTTGCTCACAACGCATCACGTTTCGAGGCGTTGTGAGCATGTAGATCGTCTATTTTCACAATAGAACCATGATATACCAGTATGATGCTGCAGGCATCTAAACCTTTCCATGCCAAGGACCCCCATCTGATAATTTTTTGTGCCAGGGACCCCCAGAAGAGAAGATTATGTGTTCAAAATCTATTCTAAATGATTAGTTTAACAAATGTTTCTGAGATTTCTCAAGCTGCAGCGCTGTGACTGTGAGCAATTATTTTTTATAGTCAACGGAGAAATGGATAAAATGATTGTGATACTGATAAGCTAACTTCTCTGTTGGGGGTTTGCAGTAACAACTCCAGTTTGCATCAGGCCCAAACCATCTCTCATGTCCTCAGAGACACACATCACCAAAAACAGAGAGATAGAGAGAGAGAAAGAGAGAGAGAGAGAGAAAGAGAGAGAGAGAGAGAGAGAGAGAGAGAGGAGGAAGACTGCCATGGTATTTTTTGCGGGAGGAAAGGCGAAAAAAAGGGGGGCGAAAAATCCCTCAGCTTCAGAGAATTAAACTTTATGGCAGCTGGCGATATGACCATCATCTCTCGTCTGCTTTAAGAGGATTCTGGAGCTTGTGTGACGTCAACGGGCAGATAGCAGGAGGCATGAGCCCAGATTCTACGCTCCACACGCCAGGTGGGCGAGGGTGTATTTATTACAGCGTCCACGTTGGGCCAAGGGACGGGACAGATGTCGAGGCGAGGGGATAACCATCGTCGGGGATGGATACGGGCCCGGGGCGTAATAAAAGTGGGGTTTTTAGGAAGGCTTTGGGAGGAACAGGCAGTCCATTCATACGCCGGGGCGCATGGCGTGTCTTTTAAAGCGCCGTTTTCCCAAACAGTGGATTCGGGGCCGATGTTTGGGTTGTGGACCAATTTTTATGGGTAAACAAACCCTTTTTTGTGTCTTCCTTTAAGAATACTGTATATATAAATATACATATTATTTCAAAAGATTTGAAAAAGATTCCAACATATTTCAACTTTTTTTAAGAAGTAGTGAAAATAGATGATCTACAAGCACGCTAATGTTTTCTCACTCAACAGTAAACAAATCAACAAAGTTTAAATGTAGGCTATATGCACATTATAAAGTGACAATTTAAGGACTTTTTAATACCTCTAAAATGCCATAAAAAACATTAGCCAAATTGTCAAATATTAGAGGCAGAAATTGTGAAAATAGCCGATCTAGATCTGCTATTTTCACAATAGAACCTTGTTATACAAAATGTAATGCCTCAACTCTTAGTGCTCCTCAGCTAAAATATGATGATTTTGGGGGTCGCGGCCTGAAAAGGTTGAGAACCACTGCATTAGACTGCTGCATGGTGACATGGCATGGCATGGGCCGGGGATGCACGTTCCCCAGGGCTGACAGACTCCACACTCCACCATGAAAAACAAAAAGCCTGGGACAGGCAGTCGCTTCTGCACAGTAGATCAACCTCTCCTGCTCTTGTTTCGGTAAGTGCGGCACAGAGAGCCAAGATATTCCAATAAAAAAAGAAAGAAAAAAGCCCTGGCGCTGGAGCACTTGCGGCGAGGGCGGAACTTTTACGGCTACAATACACGCGCATTTGCAAACACACACACACACACAGGCACGGGAGGGCGCACGCACCCACACACATACACGAGATACGAGTCGTTCTTCTGTGCACGTGCACACGACACCGACGTGTACAGATGAACGCGTGCACGAGCACACGTACAAAAACACCCACGTGATCTCGCTCGCTCTCGTTCCGTCTCTCGCACACTCTCGCCTCTCTTCCATTGGTTTGTAATGTGCCGTCCGGGGCGGGCGAATGTTTGATGACTGCCGCAAGAGACAGATTTCCAGCAAAGGATAATAAAGTTCTTTATTTCTCTCCCTCTCTTTCTTTCACACACTCACACTCACACACACTCACACTCACACACACACACACACACACACACACACACAACACACACACACACAGAGAACCAGCACGTGCACTTGATTTGAGCTCATCGCTATCTTTTTTCCCCTTTCTGTGTGTTTCAGTGAAGTCAGGTGTTTTCTTTGGGTCCTCATCATATTTGTACATGTGGAGCGTGTTCAATGGGAGGTCCTTCTCACTGCCAAGTTATGTAGCATGAAGATAAACGTGAACAAGAACAGTGCTCCGCGTGTCTGCGTGTCTGCGCGAGTGTGTGTGTGTGTGTGTGTGTGTGTGTGTGTGTGTGTGTGTGTGTGTGCAGCAGGGGAATACAGATGGACTGGACTATCATCACACATATGGCATCACCTTAACTCCCTCTTTTCTTTTCTCCCCCTCGCACTCTCTCACACACACACGATAGACTGAACCAAGCAAAAACCCACTTTCTCTGTGTCGAAGGGAAAGCCAAGACAGCTGTTCTTACGATGAATTCAAACCCCACCCCTTGGAGAGAAAAAAATAATAAAAAAAGAAGAGACTTTTTCACCCAAAAAGTAAAAGAAGAATCTGTTGAAATCCTGCCCGGCGTAAATCTATTATTATTCTTTCTTGGCTCCTTGGTGTGGCCGAGGCAGGAGTTAATGCCGGTTTATGGTAGTGTGTTTTCATAGGCCCTGTGAATTTGCGAGGCAGCCGGAGCAGATAAGAATGGGAGAAGTGATAAAAGTAAAGCATTCTGCGGGCGGCCGGCGCAGGGTAAACACCAGAGCGCCGGCGGCACGCAAAAGTAAACATTCAAAAGATGGCTGCCACTCTGGCTGAGTCTCCCCGATGACAAGGCCTGGAGAGAGACCAAAGGAGGCCATCTTTAAACGCACAGATGCATGCATACTACTGTACACAGATGCACTGGGGCACGCAGAAAGATGCACAAAGATAAGCGTGCACACACACAGACATGCAAATACACACAGAGGGAGTGAGCGAGAGAGAGAGACACTCACAAAGAAGCATGCGCAAGAATATTAACCACTTAATGTATATACTATATATGTATACTGTCATACGGTGAATAGCGAAAACACAACTCATTGTGAGCTTGTAGATCTTCTTTTTTCGCTGCTCATTCTAAAACAAATTATACCTGCTGAAATACAGTGAAAATTCTTGCATATAATGACATGCCCAAAACAGGGATGCCAGGCTGAAACTGGTTAAATCAATTCCACCCATCCATCATCCCGTCACACATCCATCCATCCATCCAGCTCTCCACCTGTCCAGCTGTCATCTTTCTTTCTTTCCATCCATTCATCCATCAACTCCACCCTCCAGCCTCCACCCACCTGTGACTGCTGGAACAGTATGGAGGTGTTTGGGTCTATCCCACAGGCCAGCAGGCTGGCTGCCATGTCCAGAATGTTGAGCCTCAGTTGGGCAGGCTCCTGCGGCTGGGTGAGGGAGTGCAGGTCTACGATGCTGTACAGCACCGAGGGATAGCGGCCCTGCAGGGAGGGAGGGGAGTCACCCACGCATCATGACATTTTAGCTGGCCATTAATTGCCATACAAACGATGTAATTGTGCTTGTGGAAATGAACATACAGAGAATAACCTTATGCGACTCCCTAATCGGGAGATAAGCGACCGTAGGTGGCTTATCTCCACAAATAGGGCAAAAATTTGTTTTTCCTAAATCTTCCTGATCCATGTTGATGACATGAGTGTAGACATGCTGTGTAGTGATATTTGTGATTTTAGGGCCAAAACTGTAGGAGCAGTGTCCAAAAATGTGTTTTAAAAATCAGCCTGAAGGTGGCGCTAGAATAGGGCCATGTGAGAAATGAGGGGTGGGGTCTCCGCGTTGCCTTGGCGGACTAATAGGTACCGGGCCCGGCTCTCCCGGACGCTCCTAGCCCGAGTTACGGCATTTTATGTGCGCTGCAGTGGCAGGGGGTCCTCCACTGGGGGCGCCACCACTTTTGCATCCGTTCTGGAGCACCAGGAGTCGGTGGTCCCCGGGAATTCCCCGTGAGCAGCCCCGTTGGGGTGGTCATTTGGTCATTTTTGCACATTTGGTCATTTTTTACATCTGGGGGTCCCCCAGGGACCTGGGGGTCCCTGGGGCTCCGGGGGTCCTTGGAGGTTGTAGTTTGGCAGGCAAGGAGTGTGTGTGTAAAATCTGGCATGGATCGGGTCAACGGGTGCGGAGATATAAGCAGGGAAAAAGTGTGACGTGTGAGCACATTTGGTCATTTTTTACATCTGGGGGTCCCCCAGGGACCTGGGGGTCCCTGGGGCTCCGGGGGTCCTTGGAGGTTGTAGTTTGGCAGTCAAGGAGTGTGTGTGCAAAATTTGGCATGGATGGGGGCAACGGTTGTGGAGATATGAGCAGGGCAAAAGTGTGACGGACGGACTGACTGACTGACTGACTGACTGACTGACTCACTCACTCACCCACCCACGGACAGCCTGTGGAGGTTTTGGTAGTAAATGCGACCTACGGTCGCAATCAAAATGTACATTTCTGTTTGCCATTTAAGGCTTTGTCAACAAACATCGCAAAGGGAAGATATGACAAATAGCAAATGATCGGTACCATTAGTCAAAATAAGTCATGTTCCATGGCTACAACTGAATATATATTTAACCAGTAAGACTCCCTAATCGGGAGATAAGCGACCGTAGGTCTCGCTAGAAGAGGGCCATGTGAGAAATGAGGGGTGGGGTCTCCGCGTTGCCTTGGCGGACGAATAGGTACCGGCCCCGGCTCTCCCGGACGCTCCTAGGCCGAGTTAGGGCATTTTATGTGAGCTGCAATGGAGGGGGTCCTCCACTGGGGGCGCCACCACTTTTGCATCCGTTCTGGAGTACCAGGAGTGGGTGGTCCCCGGGAATTCCCCGTGAGCAGCCCCGTGGGGGTGGTCATTTGGTCATTTTTGCACATTTGGTATTTTTTTACACCTGGGGGTCCCCCAGGGACCTGGGGGTCCCTGGAACTCCGGGGGTCCTTGGAGGTTGTAGTTTGGCAGGCAAGGAGTTTGTGTGGAAATTTTGGCATGGATCGGGCCAACGGTGGCCGAGATATGAGTAGGGGGAAAGTGTGACGTGTATGTGGTAATGTTTTTACACCTGGGGGTCCCCCAGGGACCTGGGGGTCCCTGGAACTCCGGGGGTCCTTGGAGGTTGTAGTTTGGCAGGTAAGGAGTGTGTGTGCAAAATCTGGCATGGATCGGGGCAACGGTTGCGTAGATATGAGCAGGGCAAAAGTGTGACGTGACGTGTGTGACGGACGGACAGACGGACACCTGGTGGAGCTTTCTGTAGTTGACGATTATGCAAAGTAATTGTTAATAATAATAATGATAATTTGATGTAATTATTATTATGTTTATTTCAAATACTGTACGATGATGTAGTTAATTGTCTCAGGCCTACTGTACCTGCAGGGCCACCCAGCTCTCCAGGGCCCCCAGGTAGTTCCCCAGGTGAGGAACACCTGTGGGCTGGATCCCCGAGAACACCCGCCCTTCTCCTCCCGGAGGCTCCTGGGAGTCCTGGGAAGGAGATGGAAATAAGATTAGACTTAGAGGGTTTGTTTGGGGATGAGAAAATTTAAGTTTAGGTTTGTTTATAGGTTCCTTCCCCCACAAAAACAAAAAAAGTGTTTTACAACACTTCAGGAAAGAGTGAGGAAGGAAAGACCAGTCCAATGTGTGTGAGGCAACAACACCGCAGCAGGTTTATGAAAACATGTCAGCCCAGAAGACAGCAGGAGGCCTGGACTCAGGCCTGGAGAAGAGGGAGGTAAGGCTTGGGCTGATAATCCATTATATTGGACATTTGTTAGTTACCATATGCCATATTTTCGCCGCTGTATTGAATCAAGATGGGTTACAGCCAGGCGCAAGGGTAAAGGTTCCTGCCCACTAACCGCGGAGTCTAGGGGTTTGAATCTGCCGCGAGTGCATCCGGCTTTGGCCGAGAGTCTTTTATAGCGATCGGCCCGTGTTTACGGAGGAAAGCCGGGCAGGGAGGGTGATATTTATCACCACAAGTACATTGTGCACCTATAGCAGGCTGGGGCGGGTTGAGCGGGAGGACTTAGGATTGAGGTGCTACGTCCTCCCGGTTGGGGCTCCTCACTGGCAGGTGAGTCAGTAGGGTATACTATACAATACATACAACAGCAGGGGCAAGCAGTGGGAGGAATTCATTGGCATGATGACTGAGAAAAGGTGAAAAAGAATTGTCTACTCTAAAAATTAAATAAAATACACATGTGAACAAATTATAAAGCGGGGTTTATTTGCCACTCACTCATGCAGAGAAATGTTGGTGAAATGGTCCACAAGACTAGGTGAGCCTGTTGGCAATGTGGAGGCCTGCATCGGTCATGCTTGTATTGATTATTAATCGATTATTAAACCTTCACAACATGCGCAGAGGTAATTATCCTGCTTATTACACAGCTACTTAATAAATACATTAGTAAATTGACCCAAAAGTAACAACAAAACAAAGTATTTTGTTGATTACAGTTTCAGACTTTGAAAATAAGGAAGTGTTGATCAAATCGAATCAATTTTCGGTTACTGCATCGTCTATTTCTCGCTTCAAAAAGTTCAAATGTTTTCAAAAACATTCTTGAGAGCAATGTTTAGCTGTAAATGACATGTGTGTGTTCGTTTACATGGCTGGCATGTCGGACACAGCATAAAATTCGAGCAGCGGCACTGAGTGCAGCCAGGTGCTCTGAGCCTTTGATTAGAAATCGGTCCGTTATTGAGCGGAACGGTCATTATCCAGAAATAACACACTGCTGAATTTAGCGATTGACCAATCAGAATCAAGCATTCTACCAAGCCGTGTAATAACTTATTATAATTGATTAGTTGGATTAAGTGTTGCACCCATATATCACGTACAACACAGAAGGGAAAACTTATAATGGAATGTTGTGTGGTATCTCAAACATTGATTTAACCACTTCAACCGGGGGTCCGGGACCCCTAGGGGGTCCTCAGAGTTTCTACAGGGGTGTGCCATTTCTGAGGGGAACATTAGCCGAAAATATCAGATACAAGCTCACAACGCCTAGCAGCCCGAGGTTTGGTGTAGAGGGGAAAAGAGCAGATCAAGTACAGACTACAGAGCAAACGGTCAAGTTTACTAAGTATTGAGGGTTTCAGTGATTAAATGTCTGTCTACACCAAATGTCTTTGCTGAAAATAACAAGCTGGGCAATACAATAATGGACACTAAATCGATATTGTGATAGATATGAGACTGGATTTTGCTATCCTAATATTGTGTCTTTTCCCTGTCTTAACCCATTCAGGCCAGGAACACAGTGTGTGTAGTACAGTACATATGAGTACAGCAACATAATTTTGTAATAATATTTGATGTTTTTCAGAAAACTTATGTCAGGCCTAACTTAAGCCCTAGTTTATGCGTAAAACATGTTTAAAAATAGCAGATCTATAAGCTCATGATGTGACATACGTTGTGTGTATATAATAGGGATGGTCCGATCAGGTTTTTTGGAACCGATCACCGAGCACCGATCACAAAAGTTTGATCACCCGATCCCGATCAATCATCGATCCGATCAAGTTATTATTTATATTTTCTAAATGTTAATGTTTTAACTTTATTTCATTCATTCACTCATGAATTCATTTATATATTTGCCTCCCATAGTTATTTACCAGCATTACTATGTATTTATTATCATAGCAGTAACTAATTATTCCTTCAGCACTGTGGAAATCAATACCCCAAAATGGCCTCAAGTGGGCATACTGAACGGCTGGTTGATCAGATGCACCAATCCGATCGGATCGGTGAATTTACCTTTTGATCTAAACCACCGATTATCGCCGATCATGCTTTGATCGGCCCGATCCGTTCCATTACCGATTGATCGGTAACATCTCTAGTATATAATATATATAAACATTTATATAATTGTCACGAGCCGATCTGTCACACTTGGTAAAATTTGCTTGCCCTGGCCTAGCCCTTACCTTTAGCATTAGACAGAGGGAGAGTGTAAAAGAGAGAGCGAATGTGTTAAGAGCAAGAGAGAGAGAAGGGAATTGGAATAGGGAGGCCAGCAGATGATGAATATAGTATAGCATGTCCATACCATATATCATACCATATCAGAAAGCATTTAAAAAACAAAGGCTCTATGTTCCAGAGCTGGCACTGTGTGCGAGGACAGCAGCAGGCTGCTTCCTCACACAGATCAGTCCCTGCATTCAGGTCCTTGGGCAAACATTGCGTTTCTGGTACAGCTGGGGCCTGACTTACTTCACCCAGCTCAGCTCCTTTTTGGCACGGACCCACCTAAAATGAACACTTGGCATTCAGTTTGGTCCGCTGGCACAGGCCCAGCGCCACCGCTCACGGCTCCAAGCCTGTCATATGATACAATTATAGGGCGAGTGGAGTGGACGCACATGTCGTAGGGTCCGGAACCGCCGCGGCGACTAGCACAAGGGCTTCTTCTTCGCTGGACGCTATTACGCGGTCGATTGAGGCCACCGCGGGGCAGCGGAAAGCACTCAGGTTGCCAGCTGGAGCGGTTCTCGTGGGTTAGTTAAGATACAGTCGTTTTGGGGCCACCCAGAAGGCTCGTCCCCGCTACCACGTACTAACAACACCTCCAATCATGACATCATGTGGTCGAACCCGGTCGACGAACACCTGTATCACATGTCACCCCTTTGTTCCCCCGTTTTTCTTTTTCGTCTTACTCTCTGCCTCTGCTGTAGGACTCAACAAACTCTGGAGTGTTGACAGAACTCTGAAAGTGTAAGAGTAAAGGTCCATTTTCAAATAATTGTTCAATAAACGACTTAAATCCTACAGTAAATGGTTTGTTGACGGGGGTCCCCAAAGGGCCTACACTTGCTTCCCTTTGTCGTCGCATCCTACACCAAAACACTTGGCTGAAAATAGCAAAACAACAAGCTCACAAGTTCGCAACACGGTGCAATGCATCGATGCAATTGCAGAATGTTTGCCTATTATGACATTCCCAGAATAGGGATGCTAGGGTTTATGTGGTTAAAAGGACCATATACCGTGTATAGCCTACGTTGACATTTACTGCTGCACACCATTCCGTGGTTTGTTTGATTTTCGAGAAAGCCACTGGATTCTGTTCATTTCAGATATATGAAAAGCGTTTTAGTCCAGATTCATCTGAGAACTCCCAGCAGAAGACATACTGTAGGAATGATTTACGATCACAATTCAAATGACCATAAATTGTTGATGTTTGCATTGATTGACTCAATTATTCAGTAAGTTCAGTGAAGTTCTTGTGACTTGGGAGAAAACATAAATAAATGCATATTCCGGAATCAAAAATGAAGCCATTAAGAATAAAATGGAGTATGTTTACGGCCAATGCCGGGAATAGACATGTTACGACTCCTGTGTGGTCTTTAAACCATTACTGTCTAGCAAGCAAGTCAGATATATTTTAAAACTAATTCTACTACATGCAGTCTGTAAGTAGCTACCCCATTTATCCTGTGATGAATGCTGAACATTCATTTTATCTGTGTCAAGTTGTGTCATACTACTTGAGTCTACTGTATGTGATTGTGCAGGGCTCGACAATAACTTTTTCAGCTACATTTACTTTACATTTAACTTACTTTAACTCCTGAGAAGTTAAAGTAAATATATTTTCACTTGTACAGGTACAAAGGGCACCCATCTGAGTAAAACTATTTAATTTTATATAAATGTACTTACACGTTGCACATGAAAAAAATCAGTCCATCTGTAACTAGGACTAGGTGTGGTTATTTCACTAACACCATTGTTAGAAAATGGAAATAAGGCATTTAATTTCTTTACTCCATGTGTAGTGTGCAATGGATATGCTATTCATTATCTAGGTTAGGCAGGCAGTGGACCTACAGCAGAAAAACATTAACAACTATATAATGCAATTGTTTTTAGTAATATCGTGAGTAATATCGATATCGAGGTATTCAACAACGAATATCAAAGGTTTTCCTAATATGGCCCAACCTTAGTCTGGCACATACACACTGAGGATTCCGCCGTTTATGGAAACAAAAACAAAACAAACTATCCAGAGTTTCTGCATTATCAAGAACAATTTCCTTCAGCTCAGCATGAGCAGCGTTTGGCGGGTCACAAACAGGGATCCTAACAGCAGAGCTCCTTCTGGGAACGTTCCCAGGAGCATACAGGAGGTTGCGGTGTTATCGCCTCCATCAGGCCAGCCATCTAAAAAAACACTCCCAAACGCTCTCCTTCGAGCTTATCATAAGCCATCATAATGACGACCCCAGCGGCTTCCAGGGGACACCCTCAACCCGGGCACTCGCTGCGAGGAGACTGTTATCTATGACAGCCGAGCTGGGCTACCATCACAACTAATTGGACGGAGGGACCGAGCTCTGCTGTGTGCCGAAGCACCCCGCCCCCGGGAGCCCCGTAACCAATGACCCCCACAGTCCAATAACCAGCCAGCTCTGCTGACTTCTCCATGTCAGCTAGCCTGAAGGGATTGTGTAATGCAAGGGTCTTCAACAGGGGGACCGGGACCCCTAGGGGTTCCTCACAGTTACTACAGGGAAGTCCTCCAAATCTTTGTGTAATAGGATAATTCTTTTAAATGATCAACTTGAACCCTCGCATCCCTATTCTGAGGAGAACTTTTGCCAAAAATAGCAGATCCACAAGCTCGTTTGTAGATCTGCTATTTTTGGCAAATACTGTAGGTTTGGAGCGAAAGGTCAAATTTTCAAAGAATCAACGATTTAAGTGGTTAAATGTCTGAAAAAAACATTTAACCACGCAAATCCAACATAGACTGATGACAGTGCTTGTCAAACAGAACACGTCTATGAATCTATCGATGAAATCGATGAAAATCTGTATGTAGTGGGGGTCCCTGCTTCATCTCCCTGTCAGCTAAGGGGTCCTTGGCCTGAAAACGTTGGAGACTCCTGGTGTAACGAACGACTACATCATCAGCGTTGGTCCAGAACATCCTCCATCTCCCTTGGCCTGAGCGAGAAGTTTGTTAGGGAGGCGAGACAGAGAGAGAAAGAGAGAGAGAGAGAATCCCGATTTATACAGAGTCGCTTGCCAGTGTCATGCACCAAAAACAGACGATCTGCGCCGCAACGCATTGCTTATAGATCGGCTGTTTTTAAGTGCGCGACACTACACACAACCAAGTATAAATCAGGCAAAAGAGAACAGGCAGAGGCCAGGCAGTACAGGAAGGAACCGGGTGCTTATGTCATTACCAAGGGAGGTAATTGCAGCGGAGTGCCATTGATGCAGAGTGGCTCTTAAGAGGTGTCAGGATTGATTTAGGTGCAGACAAGGCCAGGGGGAGAGCGAGGGGAGGAGGGGGGGTGCACTACCCCCCCATCACCCCCCCCCCCCCCTCGCAAGTCTGGTTCATGTGTGTTCTCACCTCGCGTTGACACGCCAAACGCATGTTCAACCCCCTCCCCCTGGGGGGAAGCCATTAGCCATGCAGACATGGTAATGGTGTCATTTGAGCCAATCGAGCGTCAAAATTTCGAGTCAACGCCGGGTGCGCTAACTGGCCACTGGGCAGTACGTGGAAGGCTATCACGCATCACATCGCCACTCCAGACACCGCTGGCTGGCTGGGCCGTTACACTTGGTCCAGAGGGGAGAGGGAGGGAGGGAGGAGGCTTTAAAAACGTGTGCTGTGCCACCAGAGCTGTTGGAAGGGAAGCCAGGGCTACGAGGTGACGTAAATCAAATACTGCACGTTGACAGGAGCAGCGAACAGACAGAGATGGCCTATGTTACAGTGCTTTAGTGCTGGTATTGAATACGGCACTGCAAACAGCAAGGCTAACAAAGTATTCTAACGGCAACATACCGTATAATTATTCACATCACAACACTGGTCCATATTAAACCTGTGCCAGATTGCAACTCATTTGAATTGTCAATAACGTGCAGTTGTTTGATCTCCAGTAATTCAACGGTGGGTTGAATGACCCCTTTTTATGGCTGATTGAACACTGTGACAGCAAACAGCAAATCGAGTACACCTCCAATGGTTTGGACTATTTTTAAGCTACATTCCAACAAGTTTTTCAAAAGGCCTAAACCAAAAAGGTGCCAACGTCAGTAGAAAAGACCAGATGTTGGATGAATAAACTCCTGTCAATGCCCATTGCGGGACTGGAACTGGAAATGAGCTTTGGCCATACACACATGTAGAGTGCATTGGCTGCTGTGAACAATATGGTAGCAATATGAAGACCCTCATTCCAAACCGCTCCATACACATTTTCTATACTTCTTTTCCTATACTGTATTACTATTTACACATTTCTTATATATAGAGAATGTAATGCTTTATATCCAAACATTTTAATCACTTATAGTTCACCCCCAAAATGACTTTTTCTATCGATTACTCACCCCATGGAGACTTGAATTCATGGATATTTTAATTTTTTTGTCGCATTAGTAAGCCAATAATTTGAGGAGACTCTTTGTGTCTCCATAGGGAACCACTGCTGGTCACTAAATGATTTGCTTAGTAATGCGACAGAAACAAAAAAATGTATTCAAGTCTCCATGGGATAAGAAATCGATTGAAATAAAGCCACTCTATCAGCTCACAATACGTCAAAATAGTGAGCTTGCGGATCTGCCATTTTTGGAAATATAATCAATTTCAGAGACAATTCTCGCTTATAATGACATGCCCAAAGTCAGCTGAAATCAGAACAGGAATGATTTTTCTTTTTTTTATGTTTAAAAAATGTAAGATTTTCTAAAAACTTTAGACGGATTTAGAAGTCGTTTTTAAAATCGGCCTCAGAAAATTCAATTCTATCATATTCGATTCATATTCGATATTACTTTTCCAAATGTAAATATACTTGGTTAATCCTTAGCTTCCTTATTGAGTTATGTCTACTTCTCCACACAACAGTATTCCCTTCAAACTGTGGATATTTTAAGCATTCATAATTGCCTGCGCTTGTGTCATTCTAACAAACCAATAAACCAAAAGTTATGACAAGTAAGCTCCTTCCCTTCCGCCCAGCAGGACCTCCCCAACTCTCCACCATCTCATCATCATCACATCACGTCCGCTCTCCTCTCGCGTCGTCTCGGTGTCTCTCGAGCGGCTGGGCGCTGCCTGATGACACGTAACAGGCATGGGAACATTGGGTGTTCTGCCTCCTCATATGTTATACTGACAGGCCACGATGCTGTCGTATTACGGCGTCGGCTAGGTGACGAAAGCTCGCTTCATCCGCATCCAGCATATGGCGAATGCATTCCACGCCATGTGTGTGTGACATTAACGCCCAACAGCCAAAAGGTTACATATACACTTATTCCATGGCCGTGTTTTCACACTTGCGGAGCGGAGCGCGGACCCTTTCCGGGAAATATATGGCCGTCCTTTTGTCTGTGTGCCTGACTGTGTGTGGTAATTTCATAATGTCATGGGGACAGACAGAGGGGTGTGTGTGTGTGCACACAAGTACATCCACACATTTATGTCAACACGTGCCTATAACAACATCAGGGAAGCTGCGAAGGTGTCTGTCGGTCTGAAACCGACAGCTCACAACGTGGGTCTGCAAGCCGCTGCCCATCAAAATAACAGTAACACCACCTAAATACACTGTACCACGAGTAGCTATAGGCTATTCTATATGGAAAACAATGGTCAAACACAACCAATTCGCCTCATTTGAATCTTCTCTTGGAATAAACTTCGGGCTTCCCCACGTTTTTCCAGACAAGACCCGGGTCCAGAATTCCATGGAAAGACTCATTTTTTGTTGTCTCTCAAAGGTTTTCCAAACCCCTGAAACCACTGTACGATGAGATGTTAGGATGATAAATGTTGGGACACGCCAACTAATTGAGCGCAAGACAAAATGAAACGACATCTTTCCAGGAGAACGGCCTTAAAGATATTAAACTGGCACAGGCTAAACCAAAGCGAGCAGGATCGTTATTTCACTTGGTGGCCCATCTTAACCTCTCAAATGAACACTAAAAGTCCTCCAAGTTGTCTACAAAAGACATGACCGCTTGTGGCAGTCCCCAAACATGCAGCATTGAAGGGAGGGTTTAAGTATAGGCCTCCATTATGGACCTCCATCCTTAGCAGAGTTGATTCAGCTTCCAGCGGGTCTAGGCACTTGGTCCTTGCACAAACCCATGCCATTAATCATAGGCATCGTTCGGCTGGAACCTCTCGGACTTGTGAAACGCTGCGTTTCTCTTCTTCTCTTGGACTTTTTGGAGCTGCCTTTCGAGAGGGGGAAGGGGGGTGGGGTGTTTCATATATCATATCAATGCCGTGGCTTCCTGGAGTGGCTCACTGACATCCCGCTCACTGTGGGGGCTGACGACCGGACCCCCGAGGTCACCTGTACTTTGACTGTGCCAATTTCAACACTTCACAAAATCCACCTCCAGGGGCAACAGCCAGGGCCTGCTTTCCCCGCTGCAGATTAACCATCGGTTCTTTGTGGAGCCCGGGGACACTCTCTAGATTTGATCAGAGCAGCCAGCGATGCAGGTTTAAGAATTGGAGATTGTCCCCCTTCTCTGTTTCAGGGCTGACAAGCTGCAGCCATGGGGTCCCCCCCAATCTCCACTCCCCCTGCCGCCCCCCCCCTGCTGAGCGTCACACACACACACACACACACACACACACACACACACACACACACACACACACACACACACACACACACACACACACACACACACACACACACACACACACACACACACACACACACACACACACACACAGGTCTCAGTGTTCTCCCTTCTGTCCTGCTCGCCCCAGGCACCCCATTAACAGCGACATCATGCTGAGACGCACCTTGAAGCAGGCCTCACTCACACTCTGCTTGTCTCTCTCCCTCTCCCTCTCTACACACTATCTAATGCAGGCGTCTGTCTCTCTCCCTCTCTCTCACACACACCATCTAATCAGGCGACCTACAGAGCACCGCTTCAGTGAAGTATTGAGCAGGAAATGGACCTTACTGTACTACTCGCCCCCCTCTCGTTTCAAAAGACTGTGTGTTTAGCCATTATTTTAAAGGCTATCACAGCTTGAGACAAAAGTGTGATTGACCACAGGGACACAGCACAAATTAACACACACATCCACCTAGAGGCAATGGAATGAGATAAAGAAAAGCACAAGAAAGCAAGAAGAGGAAAGTGATAAAGACGAGAGTTATAAAGAAAGAGTATAGACTATAGCCCGGTCCAGATTTTGGGCATGTTTTTTTTTTCTTCTTCTTTTTTCCTTCCGAAGAGGGTGTCTGGGATTGGGAGGTGTGTTTGGGGGGGGGGGGGGGGGGGTGGGGGTGGTGGAGGTGGAGGGAGGGAGGGAGGCGGGCGGCCCAAACGGAGCGTTTGATTAAATCTGCGGTTGACGTGTGGGACAGGTGAGATTGATGAGGTTCCTCTGAGCTTCACACTGTGAGGAGAGCGCCGGGAAGAGGAACAGAACGCAGCAGTGTGGCGGGCCAGGGCTCGGGGCCCGGCTCGCGCCGTGGGGTCCCCGCGGCTGATTAATGGGACTGGAGGCCCTTCAAAAACACTGCTCCCCGCAGACAGGGGGCCGACGACGCTCCAAAAATAACCCGGGCGGGGAGAGGAGAGGAGAGGCAGGCGGGCAGGAGGCGGCCCCCGCCGGCCCCTGGCTCTTAACGGGCTGCAGCTTCTGGAAGGACGCGCGGCACTACCTAATGTGTTTCACATTTTAAGTTTAAGCCGAGGCTCGAAACCAGACAAGGTTTTAAGGCAAGACAAGTGCAGCCACAGAATAAGCTTACATTCTTTAATATGCCTTTAGGTCAAACTGATGGTCCTCCTAGCTGGACCAACGTCACAAGCAACAAGTGGTAAGGAGCATTATAGGCTCAGACAGAGCCACAGTGATCCTCTGTATAGTTAGACATTCTGTTTTGGAGTTGGCATGTGGACCAATTATTTGAGCCAACTATGTTTTAACGAGCCTGTAACATGTGGCATTTGATGGGAAAATTAAGATATATCATGCATTGCAAATAGTTCCGTCATTAAGGGAACTTTTTAACAGAGCAAAATCAATTCACTGTAACAGAATGAACAACTTGCACTCTACCGTAAGTACATTGTTGAAAGATGGCCAATACAACATAGTTGGCCAACATCGCCACTGCTCTACAGTCTGCCCACAGTGCACCAGCTGGCTACAACTGTGAAGACTAGCTTAATTCATTTTTAGCTTGTTTAACTATTATACAAACATGTTCATGCCAATGGCACTTGTTTCCACACCATGCTGCCCTCTAAACCATTTTAAATGGCTCCATTGAAACACTTCCTTGTTCTCCCGGGGTTTCGACTCGCGATAGACGTTTAATTTTACTTCACAGACCGGGGGAAACAAATGAATGAAACAGGGAACCAACCCTTACCCCCAAAAACACATAAAAGTCACAGCGCAGCAAAAAATAACCCGGCACACACTTCATAAATGTATCAATATGTAATTATGGTAACACTCAGGGGCAAGCCACTGCCAGCAACAGTCAGTCACTATATGAAGAAGTCCAGTAATTTCCTCCCGCACAGGCGGTGTCTGTTGACTCGAGTGCTGGCCCGAAAGTAGGATACCAGATACTGGCTATGTTTTAATTAAAAACGTCAGACCCTCAGTACGAGACCTCGAACCTGCACGGACTAAAGACATGAGAACCTTGTAGGAATCCCCAGGCAGCAACTTGGACGCGTGACTAGAACAGACATAATCTGTAATTTGACTTAGCTAAGGTACGAATAAAACGGCAAAAAGGAAAATGTGGACATGTGGGAGACAGTTTCAACATACGGGTAATGCACCGAGCATTTTGAGCACAGTGGTCCCAGCCTAGAGAAGACTTCAACCGTGGGGCCTGATTACACAAAGGGGACAGCACTGGTGAGAATTAGGGGGTCGTTTCTGACAGTTGAAAATAAATAGGGCAATTAATGGACACACTCAAAACGGTACTCCCCTTCTCTCATGTGCAGCACTGGGAGTTGAGAAAGAGAAAGAGAGGGAGAGAGGGAGAGAAAGTCTTAATGGTTTTAGCTGACAGTGCAGTAAGTGAATTTGGAAGCCGAGGAGAACACAGAGTCGAATTAGGAGTCACTTCCTGTTTCCTGGAGCCCGGGGGCTGAGATGACTGATATTGGCCATTAAGAAGACCACAGGCGAGGGAAAGAAGGAAGGCTGGGCCCAGGAGAGAGGAAACAAGAAGCACCGACAGACCTCCGTTTTAATTGTCCCCATTTACAACCAGTGTGAGATTGGTTTCAGGGTCAGGGTTTAGGAAAACATTCCACTTTTTGTATGTTGATTTATGCAATTTTTATATTTACATCCTGTTTAGATGTCGCATAAGTTACCATTATTAGCCACTGCTTTTCCTCCTCATGCCACAAAAGATTGAAAACCTGGATAAATCATTGTGCAGAACAACTGTATTATAGAAGCATACAGATGTAATATTATATAATGGAGGCATACCGTAGATCAGTCATGAAATGCTTGAACCCACTGGTTACCCATTCTTACCACTCTTCAAGCATTTCATGACAGTTCTCTGTTTCAAAAACAACACTACAGAGGTTCATGGAAGGACAGCGGGGCTGATTCACAAGACTTTACCAAAACTAGTACATCTGACAAAGGCTTCAGTTGGTCTTTGTATAGGTCCGCTGAGGTTTGGCGGGTCTAAAAAAAAACAACACACACACATTTTTCCAGAGGCACAATAAAAAAAGCATCGGTTGACGCACATCACACCTCAGGATATTGTGAGTACAGGCCCGGCCGGCATTTTTTGCGCTCCGGCCGTCCACATTTGGAGAAAATTAAAACAAATGAAAGCCAACACTTCATTTCTGCTGTTATTGCTGGTAATGAGGCACTGCTGTGATGCTTTCGAGTACTCTGCTGCTCTCCCACCCCCGCCCCCTCCCCTCCCGACGCAAACACACCTCTCCATCGTCTCCGGAGACTTGACTTCTTAACAAAACACAGACGGGGCCGGTGGTGAACGCAGCATTCCGTTCCTCTGCACCACGCGGCAATCATTACACAGCACAGCTCATACATCAACCGGCCGAGAGGGGTGAGGGTTGTGGATGGGGGCGAGGGTTGTTTTAACGCAAGAATTGCTCAATAATTAGCGCGGTTGTTGTACTGAAACGCAGTAGTTATTCTTACACGTGCCAAGAGACTCGTTGTTTTGACTTAACACCCCATTTGCCTCTCTGTGGCATGCGTGACACGGCATGAAAAATTGTTTTGAGAGTGGGCCAGTTAAGAGGTGGTTTACTTTTTAAAAAACCCATCGGAAAATAAATGCTACTGTACTTAAGGGTGATTATTGCGGAACCTATGCCCGTTTGTTTGAGAAGGAAGAAACCTCAGTTTGAAAGGGGGCAGTTGTGGAGGCTGATTTATCTAAATCCACCGCAGTACAAAACGCTACTATTGTCGAGGTCGACTTAAAAAAGGTGTGATGTCACGTACAGGAATTGGACGGAAACCCGTTTCTGATGTTTCTGAACTATTAGGAACCTCAGGCTTCGGGCCACAGTAGGAATAGCAGACCTTAAAGCCAGACAGAATTTAAACATTAAAGGGTTATTGGTCATTTTATTGCCTAATCAGGGTTTTGTAACCTCCCTGGGCAGATTTTAAGTAGCTTGATTCAGTATTTACATATTTAATATTAATTTTATCAAACACGCGCCCTTCCTATACAAACCCATTGTAACTTCAAACATTTTAACCATGATAAATTAATTTGTTTTTTTATCACTTTTTTTTAATTTATTTATATAATTATTTTTTATTGTATTTAATTTTTTCCATTTTCCCAATAAAAAAAAATAAAAAAAATAAAAAGAAAAAATAACAGGTATTTTCAATGAATCTATCATGGTTAAAATGGAGTTTGAAGTTACAATATAGGAAGGGGAGGTGTCCGTTGAAATTAATATTAAATATCTAAATACTGCATGAAGCAAATTAAAATCTGTCCAGGGAGTTCACAAGTAGATGATAAAATTATCAAAAGTTTTTTTGAAAGTGAAATATCCCTTTAATGTTGTCATGGACAAAAACTATTTTGTAACAGGATTCCAGGTTTTGGGAATAGATTAGAATAATCGAATAACATTTGTCAGGTGGAAACCTTGTATGTCCAAAACCATTAATCACTAGCTCTAGTTAATACATTTCATCTGGTAAATATTTATAAAACCCACAGACAGTATAAAAGTATAAAATATAAAATATGAATACACGGTTTCTGCCCGACAGCAACAATATCGTAGAACGAAAATAGTCAAATGGCAAGAGGTATTTCTCTTTGAACAACAAGACAGCCATTTACCAATGCATATTAGGGCTGTCCTCGACTCAGGATTTATGAAGTCGATTCGAGTCGCGGGGGTTAATCCGACGCGTCGACGAATCGTTTTATAGTCTACTTTGTATAAAAAAATAATAATAATAAAAAGTGTTGCTTTAAACCACGTCAACATAATACAATAATACATTAAGAGATGAATTGAATACACAGTGTTTTCGGTGATAACGGTGCGCGAGCACAAATGTTATCTGCATAGCAGTGTACAACCATAGAGTTATAACACACCGTTAAAACAAATAAAACATCTCCGCTGTTTCAACTCTGCCCCGTCTCTCGGCAGCGTGCAGTAGATGAGACATTCGCGAACGATTCCGCTCTCTTGAACAGCTCTTTTAAATGAACGATGGGATCCAGTCCGCAGTCGCGGGACACAGAGCACTGACAGAGTAATGAGTCAGTGTCGAGAACGGATTCATTTCAGAAACGGATCATAAAAAGGTGGAGGCACAGCTCCCGCTAGAGCCAGCAGTGTGGACATGTCATGGACGCAAACACAGCGAAACACAATCATTCATCATGGATTACAACACTGGAACAATTCAGAAAATGTAACTTGTAGCCTACACTTGTGTATGTTAATTTGACTTAAGAAGATTGTGTACTTCGTGGACGTGCGTTTGTGCTGTGGCAGGACTGGAGGTTATTTAATATGGGATTTTGACAGCGTGCTTCCTCCTCTTAATCCCCGGCTCCGAATGTTTTAACGAAGCGGCGGTTCTGAACCGTTCTGGCCGTTCTGTCTCACTTTCACCCCTACGCTGGTGCGAGACAATAAATAACTGTTCGCCAATTGCTACTTCTCATTGGAAGTACATGACACCAGTCCAGTAGTAGGCTAACTGGTGATATAAAAAATATATATATTTTCGCCTCGACTCAAACAATTGGCGTCGATTCGCAGGGCTTAAAACGACGCGTCGATTCGTCGATTTTTAGAGGACAGGCCTAATGCATATACATATACAGTATATGGACTGCATCTAAAAATGTGATGGCATACACCCCTCTACTATGAAACCTCAATGTCCACCCTTAAAAGACAATTTTGTTTGTTGGTGCGCTGGTACAGGGGCTGCACCGCGACTCAGCGTGTCACGTATGCCTTGATGTGTTACAAATGTTTGTATATATGTTTTGAATACATGACTGCTGTGTCGTAAGACAAATTTCAGTGTGAACTGACAATAAAGTACTATATCATTATCATATCAATTTGATTTCACCTCTGGGACAATCAGATCTTATTTTATTGTCGTTTGTGACACGATCAACACAATCCTGAATAATTTTTTGTATTCAATCTGTGTTTTTAGATATTTTAGTATTACAGGATGCTACAAAGCATCATGATGCATTTTGCATCATATGAGGTTGTCCCAGAGGTGAAATGGTCCTTTAATGTTATGCCATTGAGACCTAAGGCCGATTCTAATGGTTTCTAAATCAACAGATTTCTGAAAAACACATATATTGTTATATCAGTGCTCAAACATTTTCATTTCAAGGACCCCCAAAAGTATATGCATTTGGCACGGCCCATCTCTTTGTTCCAGGGACCCTGAGAAGCAAAGATTTGAGTTAAAGATTTTCGCTTTAAAAGAACAAGCTCATCGCGTGGCTTGAGGTACGCTATGCTATGAGCTTGTATATCTGCTATTATTTTTAATAGCCAATGTATAAAATGACACGGATGCTTTCCCGGTATTAATGGGTTAATGCCATTCTGACCAGTATTTACCTGGTCAAAACCTTTAATTGCATTATTTAATATAATCTTTCATGGTTCCGACCAAACAAATTACTCTTTATTTATTTAGCTTATTTTAAATATCATCTAATTACATATATCTCTCCTAATTAATAGGGTCTAGTGAGTTGAGTTGACTAGTGACTGAGTCTCTTGTCAACCAGTCAGTGAGAGAAAGTAGAGCCCAGAGTGCCCGGACCTGGGACCTGCTGGCACTGTCATCTATATCAGTCAATAGTTCTCAAACCTTTTCATGGCAAGGGAAGGACACCCAAATTGACACATACAGTATTAGCCCATATACCCCCATTTGAAAAGATTATGCCAGGGACCCCCAGGGCCATCAGAGAAGATTTGTACGGCTATAGCAGTACGGCTATAGCAGTGATTCTGAACCATTTTAATACTGTAAAAAAGAACACACAGTTCATATGCATCAGGCTACGGACACCCATTTGATAACATTTTCATCTATGGGGCCCCAATCTATACTGTAGTATCATAAGTGTTAACACAGAACCCATTTGGTTCCTAAACCTAAGTTATCAATCATTTGGCTGGGAGTGGCCTGGGGGCCCCTTAAAACCCCTTCAAGGACCCCATCCCGACCCCATTTTGAACTATATAAATCTATATTGACATAATAAGGATCAAGTGACACATTCCAGGCTATTGGATGAGGCAGCAAATGCTTGCAGATATAAACTAATCAAAGAATCAATCAAAGAAAAGGCAAGGTCAGTTTATTCAGGAATATTACTCTATATAATATAAATAATGAATTTCATAGCACCTTTCATAATTAAGTACATTAAAGAGATTAATAAAAAACAGTAAACAGATTAAAAGGAAGCAATTAAGACAAACAAAGCGCCTTGGGTTAAAAGACAAAAACAAGAACATCTTAAAAATACAAATAAAACAAAGTTACGTGATGCACTGATGAACTTGCAGATCTAATCATTTCAAAAGATCTTTCTTTTGAAATACTTGGAAACATCATGACATGCCCCGAAAAATGGATGCCAGGGAAATGTGTTCAACAGTCTGCCTCTCTAATCTCTTTAGGTCTCTTTTTGGCATTGTCAAAGTGTCAAATAGCTCTATATTCCCATATAGCTATCATTAATATACATCCATCTCTTCCTTAATAAGCATAAAACCTAAACAGGACACTGCATAAAGAAGTGAAATTGGAAGGGATGAAACAAGTACACAAGCAGAAAAAAAATTGGAAGCGGAACACAACCAGATAAATGGTCTTTGCGGGTTGTCTTTCCTGATTTGATAAAATTTGTAACCCACCCTAACCCTAACCCTAACCCTAACCCGTTTACTAAAAAACTGGAGAGAAGGGGAGACTAAGCTGTAAAACACGTCTTGTTTTAACCAAAACATGTCACTCAGCATCTTTAAAAAATGACTACACTGAGAGTGAAGCTACTGTATATGATATGGCACGGCACAGCAGCATATAACAGACAATAACGACCATGTTAGATAAACCAGGGGTTCACAACCTGTGTGTCGGGACCTCCAGGGGGGTCCCCAAATTATTAACTTAATGTGGAACATTGTTTTCTCACTCAACAGCAAACAAACCAGCATTAAGGACTTTTTAATACCTCTAAAATGACAAATGAAATTAGAGACAGAAATTGTGAAAATAGCCGATCTAGATGCTCACAACGCATAGGCTTTGTGAGCGTGTAGATCTGCTATTTTCACAATAGAAGCATGCTATACAAAATGTAATGCCTCAACTCTTAATGCTCGTCAGGGTGGGGACCCCCAGTTCAAATATGATTATTTTGGGGGTCGTGGCCTAAAAAGATTGAGAACCACTGATGTAGGACAACAGCAATAAAACAAAACTACCACTAGGACAGCCAGCTTCATCCTGAAGCTAGAAAGAAAGAAAGAAAGAAAGAAAGAAAGAAAGACTAAGTAGATTTATTTAAGTACTGTACTTTGGTATTTGTACTTTACCTGAGTATTTCTCAATACTTTTACTTCTACTCCACTACATCTCAAGAGGCAAAATTGTACTTTTACTCTTGTGTTACTAGTTACTTTGTAGATTTAGATTATTATTAAAAACATACATGAACCACTTCAGCCCTATATGTAATAATATTATGTCTGTTTGAAAATAGATTTGTGTATTCAATAGATTTTTATGAAAACATGAAATGGGACATTCTGCACAATGAGTACTTTTACTTTTGGTACTTTAAGTGCATTTTAATACCAATACTTTTGTACGTTTACTCAAGTAAATACTGAATTACAGACCTTTACTTATTAGTAATTTCTATATTGCACTGTGAATATTTCCCTTTTCCTTTTTGAAAGCTTTTTTACCCCTTTCTTATTGATGATATCCTATGCAAAGTACTGTGTTCTATCTGTCTGTCTTTCAATGTTATATACGAGATACATAAAGTGGTTCGTGTGTAAATAAGCCGAAAAGCTTACTAGGATCTCCTTTTAGTTGACCTTGTACCAGTGATTTGTACTGTCATGAAACTGTACTTCCTATGCAAACTTCTAATACATTATTCAATGAATGAATGAAGGATTGAATGAATGAATGGAGGGCACTGAACTGAACCAATGACAGCAGACAGACATGAAGGTGTCAACTGTCAACAAAGACTCTCTATCAAACCACAACATAAAGCACCACAGTGGACAGTATTTCATAAAGACGAAGTGTACCTTGGCTTCCGTGCCTGCTGCCGTCGTCAGTAACCTCCACGGAGAAGAACGATACTTTAGAATACTTTTCACAAGACGTTTCACATTACTTCTAGCGGGCAGCGCCATCTTGGATCATGACGCAGAGCGAGTACGGACGGTGGCTCCGAAAGGACAAACGTGACTAAACTCGCTTCACCATGCAGGAATTCCGCAGCTCAGACAGTCAGTGAAATGGTAAAAGATTATGGATGCTGCTTTTTCCTACGTTTTATTATATATACTATTGCCACTGTCCACTGATATAGGCCGATTCTACAAATGTCTTCTGAATCCTAACAGTTTTCTGAAAAGAAAAAAAAAATAATGTTGCTGCTATATCAGTGGTTCTCAAACTTTGTGAAGTCAAGGACCCCCAAAATTATATGTATTTGGCCGAGCAAAGAAAGCAAAAAATTTGAGTGAAAAATGTTCACTATAAATTTGGGTCTATTCTGCATCTAGCTTAAAACCCAAGACCAGTTGGGGAACCCGCACACGCCTGTCTGCCTCTCTGGAGAGAGGAAATAGGAAAACTATCCCATAATATTAGTCAATGATAGCAGGTTATCATGGACATGTTATGGCCCTCTGCCCTAAAAAACCAGAGAGCAGGAACTTTTTTGGACACACTGACTTATTTGTGTATCCCAAAAGTCAAATTAGGTCAAATAGCCTTCATGATATTGGGGGATAAACAATTACCTCAAGAACATGATACCCAAGTACCTGTCAAAATACTTTATAAACATTAAGGATGTCCATAATTACAACACCAGAGGCAGCGCTACAGATCACTTCCAACCCAGAGTCAAAACCAACAAAGGGTCAAACTCGTTTTTCTGCTATACCACCAAAATGTGGAAAGCCTTACCGAAGGCCATAAAGGAGTGTGGATCACTAGCATCCTTTAAAATTGCCCTGAAAAACCACTTACAGGCAGCAGCCGTTCGCAACTGGTAAAAAAAAAACTAACCTAGCCCAACCCTACCCTCCCCTGCCCCTTCTTTGTATATACTGTTTGTTTAGACTTACTGTTTTCTTTTTTTGTTCTATCATTTTTGTTTTCTTTACATATCTACTGCATAGTACTGTGTTCTATTCGTCTGTCATTCAATGTTATATGACATACTTAAATGGTTTCCTGTGGAAATAAGCTTAGTCTTTTCATGGATCTCCTTTTAGTAGACCTTGTACCAGTGAACTGTACCGTCATGAAACTGTACCTTTTCCTATGCAAACTTCTAATAAAGTCTTCAATCAATCAAACAGATATACCGGTACAACAATTAGTGTAATATTATTTGCCTATATCTCATTTGGCTGACCAGTTGGAACACCACATCCTCAATTTCCCCCCTACTTCTGACCATGATGATAATGTTAGTGATGTTACTAGGTTTTCAATGTAATGGGTCCCGGGACCCACAGGTGGTCATTCAAATGGGTCCCAGAAAAGTTTTATGAGTCCTCAATATAAAGTTTACGCGCGCAAAATGGCGTCGGACGTCAGTGGAATCAAAACATTGACGTTTCTATCGCCCGTTTAAGACTTTCTACGTGGATTTTATTTGTGTTAACGTAGGGTAAAGTAGGATGCTTTCACCCATGAACAATGGTGGTGTCTGTGGACATTTTTTTTTTCTTTTACCGCAACGCGGTAAATTATTTTAACATGGACTCCCGGGACCCCAGGACCATGACATGAATGAGTCCCTGGGTGACTTGAATGAGTTTTTTTTTTTTTTTACTTTTTATTTATTTCAAACAACAAAGAAAACCACATATAAATACAGCAACAACAACAACAACAATAACAAAAACAAAAACAACACAGGGGGGGGGGGGGGGGGGGGGCGACACTATTTACTCTTATACAAAAACTTGAATGAGTTTTTGATGCGGGATGCGCACGTAATGACATCACTGAAAATCATAACCACCACCAAAAATATTGTCTTGTCTCCTCATTGCCTCAACGATTGATTGACCACAATTCCACGACAGTGATGACACTATGAATATATTAATATACTCAGTGTTGAGAGACTGTATACAACTTATGTATATTCATCCAAAGTCATTGTTTATAGACTATATTAATTCTAACAGGTGACATGCAGATATATTCATATTTACACAATTACACACAGACAAGTTGCGATCACTTTTCATGATTCAAGTTTCAACTTTATTGTCATAACACAGGTTTACACAAATTCCCATGATTTGTTTGTACTTTTTGCAAATACTGTGAAGTTTTCAATCAATGAAGTCCAAAAAATAATATATGTCCTTTTTGGGAAACAAATCTCGAAACTTGGTCTTCGATCTTGAATCAACTTATTCTCCCTGCCGTCTGACTTCTCATTTTGTGCTCGCCCCACAGTGCGGAGGTGCCAACTGCAAAGGGATCTTCTTTATCTTGCGGTTTTCTGCACCTCCAGACTGGGTCCTCTTTCTCTTGACTCCCGCAATCCTCCCCCTCTCCTTTGTCAGCGGCACAGTGATTTGTGAAGACCGAAGGGCGGGTCTAACCTGAGAGCTCTGCTGCTTGGTCTGAAGCTCCTTCATGGGGCTCCTCAGCCCTTCATTTTTCTTGGTCAGCTGCTCCGTTTTATTGGACCTCTTCTTCTGCTCCCTTTCTTCGGTCAGCCGAATGAGTGCCATGGTCAGCTGCCCCACCTCATCGGTCCACTTCTGCAGACAGACAACATGCACTCATTAATTGACCAATTAGTGTTTGAGGTGGTTCAAACACACACACACACAGGCGCGCACACACACACACACACACACACGCACGCAAGCACGCACGCACACACACACACACACACCCAGGGTGTCTAGTCTACAGGCAGGGACGTGCCGAGAATGTTAGAGAGGTACTGTAGGGGCTGAAATCTCTAAAAGGACCTTTTGGTGAAAATATTGAAAATAGACGACCTCCAAGCGTGAGCTTGGATGTCTGCTATTTTCGGTGCTTGATACCACACTGAACTAAGCATAATAAAGTGAATACTGGAGATGTGGCGTAACAGCATGGATTTCTACACAGAGAGAGCAGTTCTTTCAACATAAAATGCTGCATTTTATTTTTTGGACAAGGCAATTCTCTTGAACGCTGCCTTCAGGTATGGCATGGAAAGAGGTAATTTGCACTTTTTTCACCATAGTAAAAACTGCATTCATGGTCTGGAGAGGGCACTTTTTACAGACGGGATGTCTATGTGTGCATGTGCCTGTCTACAGGTATTAGGACGTACCTTTTGTTGACCCCTTACCTGTTCAGACCACTCCTGGATGGTACGGATATCCATGGTCTCCAGACTCCCCTCCCGCCACCTATAAACCTCTCCGGTGTCTGTCTGGTAGAGCTTTCTGAGGACCCTAGGAGGTGTGAGGGTGAGGCTCAGCACCTTGAGCTCTTCGTCCTCTCCGTCTTCCTTCTCCACACGCAGGAACTCCAGAGTGAAGTTATCAGGCTGGACAGGAGGGTTGAACTTCTGGAAGATTCCATCTGCTTTCAGCTGGAGTCGCTCCTGTAGTTTGCAGTGGATGTTGAGCCCCTGCACCAGGCCATGGTTATCCACCCCCACCACCAGCTGGCCGCCCCCGCTGTTCAGGAAGGCTCCGCCGTATCTGCGCACGTCGTCATCAAAATGCTTCTCATATTCTCCTTTACAGACAGAGAAGAAAACTATTGACAAACATACAGTACTATGTATACAATACATATACCTATTAGGGGTGTAACGATATAGTAACTGAATCTAAAAATCGATTTAAATTTTCAATGATCTACTATATTGTTATGCAAAAGCAAAACATTGTATCGTTTGGCTTTGTATCGTATCGTTTTACAATGCAGATAATCACTATCAAATTGTTTTGCAATGCAAATAATCGATTGTATGGAAACTAAGTATTTGTGCCTTGTATTAGCAATTTTAAGAAGGAAAATTAAAAAGAGGGGTCTAATTACTTTTCCATTACATATAGCTACTCTTGGTCTATTGATAAATGTGTGTGATCTCTATGTTCATGTCAAGGTTAGGGTTTGTCCATGTGTTGAAATGAAATGTCCATGTATTTGCTAGAGAATCATAATGTTCATGTATTTGCTAGAGAATCACAGTGTTTTCTTATTTATATCTGTAACCCACATGCCCTTGGCTAAAAACATATTCTGTTGGTTCATTCACTCCTTAAGCCCAACCTGACTTCTGATTATTTTAGGAAACCTTCTTTATGCATTATGCTATTATTGTTTGAATTTAACACTGCAGGTCACTAGTGTTACATAGGCTATAATAGATTTTATAATAGATTTTTCACAAAACCAGCACTATTGACACATTTCACACAGATTTAATTTCTTTTCTAAATAGTTACTATAGTTTTAAATCATTGAATCAAATCGTATCGCCATGAATGAACCAATATTGTCCATGTATTGTATCGTCAACCATGTATCGTGATGCATATCGTATCGTTATAATATGTATCATTACACCCCTAATACCTATCTACTGGCAATAGATCTATGATATTCATGCATATGTGATAGATTATACTTACCGGTATGCTTACATTTATTGATAGAATATATGTGTTAACTGGGTCAATCCAAGCAGATGTCTATGTATTTATTTATGTATTTTATCTTTTTCTTATCATTCTATTCTTACCTGTGATTCATTCTAAGGCTGCTGCCTACAACGCATGAATTCCCCCTTTTTGATGAATGTAAAAAATTAAGGCCTTTTTTGAGGACTTGCTGCTGGACTATTTATATTTTTGTCCCACTAATTCTCGCACAAATATTGTGTTGCTTTCTGTGAATATAACTTAGATCAGCTTTGATGGAGTGAAGCATTTACATCCCCTCACAAATCTATAACTGTTCTTTTGAATCCTTACCATATCCTCTTTTGAACGCCATGGTGTGAGTTTCGCAGGAAATTATTTTCCCGTATTTGAGGGTTTTAACATGGGCTGTGACAATAGGCCTCTCGGGTGTGTTCTGTTGCACTGGAACATTTATTGCCTAAGATACACAAAAACACAAAAAGGACAGCAGACATTGTGGGAATCAGATCACAAGACAACCATTTTCAGAGGAGGAGAGATAGCTAGAAAGAGAGGTAGAGTGAGTGAGTGAGTGAGTGAGTGAGTGAGTGAGTGAAGGGTTCCTAAACATTTTCCACTAAAATATATTTTCCAGACCATATTTGACAGATGTTTGTTAAGATGTTAATATGCCATTTACTTTGAACTTTGCTTTCAGCGACATCAAGCCTGCACTCTCAAAGAAACACTGCCTGCTCCAAATGCTATGTAAATCGAATATTGGGGAACAATAGCTGATCTACAAGGTCACGGGAGGAATTCAACAAAAAGGTTAAGAGGCACCAAAGGCAAATGTGTGGAGTTCTCCATACCTGAGTGGCTTTGGTCTCTGGAGAGTCCATCTGTCCTGAAGACAGGCTGTCTGTCTCTGAAGAGACCTGGGAGGCTACGATGGTGGTTGTATCTGAGTCCTGAGAGTCCTGGGAGGCCTGGAAGTCCTCCTGGGAGGCCGCCCAGGACTCCCAGGCATCCCAGGGCTGGGAGTCCTGGGAGTCATGGTGGTCCTGGAGGTCCTGGTAGTCCTGGGAGCCCTGGGTGTCCTGGGGGTCCTGGGAGTCCTGGAGGTCCTGGGAGCCCTGGGGGTCCTGGGAGTCCTGGAGGTCCTGGGAGGCTGTGCTGATGCTCATCGCTGACTCCAGGGAGGCTTGGGGGGTGATGCTCATCGCTGAATCCAGGGAGGCTTGGGGGCTGATGCTCATCGCTGAGTCCTGGGAGTCCTGGGAGGTGCTCATCTCTGAGAAAGACAACATTTTTTAGTAAGCCCAAAGATGCTGTACAAGATATTGTTTCTGACAACACTACCATCATGGAGGCTAAGGACACTGCTGCTGCAGCTACACATAAAAATGCTTTCCGTCCTAAATCTAAATTTATACCATATAAAGGCAGAAATGCATCACTTGACACGTACTGCCGCCTAGTAGATAGAGATGTCCAAACAATCCTCAACAAGAAACATGAATATAAAGTATTCAATAACATGACAAAAGCTGAAAGACAGGCCCTTAAAGACCTGCAGAATGATGCTACTATTATTGTTAAACCAGCTGATAAAGGAGGAGCAATAGTGATACAATCTATTCATGATTATGAACAAGAGATCAACAGACAATTGCAGGACACAGACTTCTATCAGAAACTGACCAAAAATCCTTCCACAGAATTCCAGGAGTCTATCCATGGCAAACTACAGGAGCTTCTGAATAATGAGGACATCAGCAAAAATGAACATGACTACATGAAGGTAACTCATCATCGAACTCCAATATTGTATACTTTGCCAAAAATCCACAAGTCATTACAGAACCCAAAAGGGAGGCCCATAGTATCATGTATTGGTTCCCTAACAGAAAACATTTCATCTTTTGTAGACCACCATCTCAAACCCAGTGTGGCAGCGTTACCTTCATATATAAGAGATTCCGGGGACTTCCTACAGAAACTACAGGAGATTGGACCAGTAAGTGAGGAGGACCTTCTGGTCACCTTTGATGTAGAGAGCCTCTACACTAACATTCCCCACCAGGGGGCCCTTGAGGCCATTGAACATTTTCTGGGACAAAGTACCCTAGACACCCTACCAAACACTAAATGTATTATGGACTTAACAGCCCTAGTACTACAACACAACTATTTCTTCTTTAAAGATACTTTCTATCTCCAGAGGAAGGGCTGCGCTATGGGCAGCAAAATGGCCCCTCAACTAGCAAACATATACATGGGACTGTTTGAACATACATATGTATTGAATCCAGTAAACCCGTTTTACAAATACATTAAGTTTTACAAACGTTTCATTGACGACATCTTTCTAATCTTCACCTCCACACCACAGGACCTTTCGAGCTTCCACCAATATCTGAACAGCCGGAATGAAAATCTTCGCTTTACTGTGGATGCGGACAAGAATGAATCCAACTTCTTGGACATCAAGGTAGTTAAAATTGGAAATATACTCACCACAAATTTATACCGCAAGCCAACTGATCGTAATACACTTCTCCGTTGTGATTCTTATCACCCCACAGCTCTGAAACGGAGCTTACCAATTAGCCAATACAACAGACTGCGGAGGATATGCAGCACGGAGGAGGCCTTTCAGGATCAAAGCCAACTGATGTCAAATAAATTCACACAGAGAGGATACCCAGACCGCTGGATTCAAGAAGCCAGAGAGAAGGTGAGCCACATCTCCCAGACTGACTGTCTAAAATCCAAAAACACGACTAAAACACAAATGAAAAGACCTAAGTGCATTCTCACATATTCACCTGTGGGCAAGGAAATTGACAGAACATTAAGGAAACACTGGCACATTATGGAATCTGATAACGCTTTCAAATCGGCATACCAAGGCCCACCCCAAATTGTGTACAAGAGAGCCCCAAACATCAGATCCTCGCTAGTCAGATCAGAACATAAATCTTCAAGACCAAAAACATTTCTTGACAATGCACCAAAGGGTAACTTTAAGTGTGGATCTTGTGCACAATGTAACTTCACCTCAAGATGTGAGTCATTCAAACATCCACACACAGGAAAAGCTTTAACCATCAGAGGAACCATCACATGCTCCACTTCCAATGTCATATATCTGTTGACTTGCCCTTGTGGTCTTGCATATGTGGGCCAAACCAGCAGAGCCCTGAAGACCCGTATAAGTGAACACCGATCTAACATAAGAACAAAAAATCCGAAAAGTCCAGTTGCACAGCATTTCAATAAGATGGGACACTCTGTTGCCCAACTGAGGTATGTGGGTATAGAGAGGGTCATACTTCCCCAAAGAGGAGGAGATATACACAACCTCCTCAATAGACGTGAGGCTTTTTGGATTTATTCCCTGCGCACTCTACAGCCTGATGGTCTAAATGAAGATTATGAACTGTCAGCCTTCCTTTGAAACCCACAGAAGGACACTTTATTGTCTATTGCCTTATGTCTACAGTATACTCATTGTATGTTCTCTTGTTTGCAGTATTGGCCATTCACTGGACACCTCAAACACCCTGTATGGACTGTCACCCTGACCTGAAGTACACAATTGATTTTAACTTTAAAAAAACTGTTTTAAAAAATTGTAAAACTTGTAACTTAAAAAATATTTAAAAAAATTGTAAAACACTGTTCTAAAAACATCCTAAAAATATTATGTGGTGGTACCTTTTCTATGTAACTTTGTATTCACTATATGGTATACTGAAAATAGTATGGTCATGTGATATGTCATGTGACTCTATCCTATAAAAGGAAGACAATGACTAATGATTTTCACCTGATGAAGGCCAGCTGATGGCCGAAACGTCGTCTAACTTTATGTTTTAAATAAACACTGTGGAGCATTGAGCTGTGTGCGGACCTCCATTCTTTAATCTCATGTCAACCTGAGCCCAGCACCAGCACTTGGAAAGGATGTGCGCATCATCTTGTTCTTTTAACAAAGACAACATATGACACATGAAATTGAAAACACCCCCCCGTTAATTTTGAAGACTTAAAGATGGGATGCCATGATCCCCCCCCCCCCCCCAATATGATCAGGTATTAGTATTATGATTATACTCAGTGGTGCTTTGGGATTTTCTTTTCCGGGCGGACGGTCATTTATTGACGTCACGTGCACGCGCGCGCCTCTAGAGGCTATTTAGATAGAAAGGATGTCAGCAGATCTAATGGTGGGAAAACAATAGTTTTCTAGTCTTGATTACATTTGCATTGTTACATAAGATTTTATGTTCTACTTTATTTTAATTCATTTAGAAAATACAGCGCTGCAGTAGGCTATAGAAACAAAGTTTGTCTTGAACGAATTTCAAACACTAAATACCACAGTAATGGAGCCATGTATGAGGACACGCACACATCGACACATGCAGTCACAGCTGGAAACCTAGGTGTTAAAGTAGGCTATGGCGGCATTCACACAGGCACGTTTTATTGCGATTAAAACGAATCCTCTAACGTATTGTCAGAAAATACACAACGTTTGGGCATGTGTGAAGATGCATCCGTATTCTTTTTCGAATCAAAGAAACGAATGCAAATCCACAAAAAAACGGTGGTTTCGATTCGCTACAGCAAACGCTTCACTGTTGGTGTGAATCCATCCGTCTCAAATACAGGCAATATATAGAGCCATGTGCGGGTTAAATCCATAGTTATTTATAAAAGGTTAAATCCCCCTCCAGACCGTCCGTTCTCATTAGATTTCTGACCATTCTGGCCGCCTCCTCCCTTCATTGATTCAATTTCTGATCACTGCACCCTCGATCGCACATGGTGTATTATTTGTGAGGAGTTGCTCACAGTTAGATAAAAGGAAAGTGCCACAGGAGTCACTTCTTGTATATCATTATATAGGCTATAGGCCTAATATAATATAGGCCGATGTGTGGGTCTCTCGCCCTTGCTCGCGCGCGCGGCTCTCTGTGCCAAATAATGTCCAAATGGAGACGCTTCATGCGCGGAGCGCAGAGAGGGAACCAGCGGAGGGCAAGACGAGGGGCAGAGAGAGAGAGAGAGAGAGAGAGAGAGACGTTGATGTCCTCCTCTTCGTACATATTCATATCTTGCTATTAAAAGTATTTGCTGTCTGGTTTATTGCTGGTAGATTTTGCGAGTCCCTCCGGCCGCCGCTGGTTTTATTTTTTGATCGCCCGTTTACGACCGTCGACCAGAGATAAATAGGCTGACGCCTGCGCCTCAATTTTGCGGCGGTCCTGCGTTTACATTGTGAGTTGAACTTGAAGAATTAATAAACACAGGGAGATGGAGGGGGCATTATTATGCAGCTTGGATACATACATGTCCCATGGACAGACGTGGACGATTCCTTGTTTCGGATGACAAAGTGCAGTGCGAGCGCAAACGTATCAATTAAATATGCAAGAATGTAGCAACTTCACCCCTCCCATTCGCACGACTAAACCGAATTATATTATGAGAATGTGGCCTATATATCCCTATGAATATAGGGGGCTTGAGGACGCTCACACATTCACCACTAGAAACCTGTTATGCATAGTAGCCACTGATTAAAGTATTGCTTGTAGTTATCGCGGATTCGCGGGATGGGGGGTTGTCGCGGCTCTCGCGGGGGGTATGCACGCGTTTACACTGTTGTGCACCGTTCGGTGTCGTCCGTGCGTCCGTGTGGGAATTTTTCGACCACACGGCGTCCGGTCGCGTCCGGCCTCCAAAGCGCTACTGATTATACTAGGAGGAAGATGTTTTTCCAAAAACGTGTAGAGGAAGAGTTAAAATTATGTTTTTATGTGACCCAGCTGAAGTTAGCCACACCCACTGTGTTGGGTGTATGGTAAAAGGGGTGGGGATGATTTTATGATGTTATTAAATCAGTGTTTTTCGATCTGGCCTTTTGACTCAAACTATGGCACCACCTTTTTAATCAAGACTGATTCAATATTTTTAAAAGGTGATTTTATCATTTAATGAATATTAGTAAAATTGTTTAAAACTATTTTCTCAAAAAACTATCCGACAGAAGGACATTGACGGGCTGGCAATTCTTTGCTTTTGCCAGGCCGAAGGCATGTCACAGACTATGTTATGCCCCCTGTCTGTCCGTCTGTCTGTCCGTGAACAGCTAATCTTCAGCACCGTAAAAACATAAAACATCATGTAAAGTGTTCAGTGCGGAGCTGGTAGCTCTGTTTGACTAAAGCAGGGGTCAGCAACCTTTTTGAAATGAAGTGCCATGTATTTATTTTCTAGATAGTCAGTGTGCCAACTATGCCATGTCAACATTTAATAAAACTCCATCAAATTGAGTCACATTTTGATTGTCAGGACACTGTTATAACGATCATTAAACTATGATCTAATGACCCACCTATCTCCCTGAATCCCTCCCCAGTCAAAGTTCAGAATTTTAATGAATGCACAACTATGTGCGGGATGCAATTTGCTGCAAATTAGGTGACTTCATTTAATTGACCACGTTTAAAACAATATTTGATTTTAAAATAAAAATCCTCTCTCACACTTCTGCCAGTGTGCCAGTGATCACCCTACCCTGTGCCAATGTTGGCACCTGTGCCTACGGTTGCCTACCGCTGGACTAAAGCCTAACCTATACTTGATTGTGCATCATGTCTCGCACCAGAAATATCAGATCTAAGCTCAGTGTCATGTTAATGCCAATCCAGAGGAAAAGAGATAATGTTTGTTTTCTGAACTTGGTGAAGTTGAACATGCAGTCCATTTTATTATTTTATTGTCCTAAATATGATGATATAAAATGTTTACATTAAAGATGTCTTCTCTTTTTGGTGATTTCTTTGAGTTAGATTATTATGAAAAACATGTTTCTGGAAAGGAGCTTTTGTTGTGGGGTTAGGGTAGACAGAACATTGTATAATTCTGGGTGTATGAGGTTAGCAACCTCATGCACAGCACTCGCGAGAGGGCACCAACTCAAGCTACAGACATTTATTCAGATACCCTCAGAGTCTCCCGAGAGGGGGGGAGTATGTGAGACTCAACAATACAAACACAACGGTAACAGCCCTTAACTAATCACAGCTAACGAGATGGCTCACCTAAACAACATCAGCTGGGGAGAAATTGGAAGTAAAGTGTCACTGCGAGAACATCTGCAGGAACACAAAAGGTAAAAATCACACCCGTGTGAACTGAGCGGTGGTTTAACCCCCCCGCTTCCCCCCTGTGTGTGTGTGTGTGTGTGTGTGTGCGCGTGTGTGTGTGTGTGCCTGGCCTGAAAACAGCGCCCCTCCCTTAACATGTGTGGTCATAAAAGGTACTGTAGGCTACATACGGACGCACCCACATACATACACGTACGTCTACACACACGGCCACGTATAGGAGCGGCGAGACCACCGCTCAAAAATACATCAAGCCAGGACCAAGTGTGGAGAAGAGGGGTCACAGGTGCAGCACACAACTTGGTTGGTGAGTTGGTGAGACGAAGGAGAACTCCAGGCAGGAATAATCCCACAGTACAGGAGAACTCTACGCACCTGTGTCACCTCAAGACCTCAGGAGGGACCCACCCAATACCTCCCCAGAGAAGCCTCTTGTTGGGGAAAAAACTAATAGAGCAGGAGAGGGGAGTTTAGCCTTGGTCAGGAGGAGGAGATGGGCAGTGATTTGGCCACCACTGCCGACCCGGCCATCAGGAGGGTGTTGTGGTTTGTGGGTCGAAACACCTATGATCCATTAGATCATAGGTGAAAAAATTAGAAAAAATTATCTTTCATCAATTGGATGTGTTTCTGCAGAACAATAAGGTGCACAACAAATTCCAATCCGGCTTCAGGAAAGGACACAGCAAAGAAACTGCACTTTTAAAAGTTATTAATGATCTTAGGGTGGCTGCTGATAACAAAGATGTGTCCGTTCTCCTACTGCTGGACCAATCGGCGGCTTTTGACACAATTGACCATACAATTCTAATACAACGTCTCGAACACTGGGTAGGACTGTCAGGTACAGCTCTGTCCTGGTTTTGCTCGTATCTGACAGGCAGAAGCTACTCTGTTAATCTAGCTGACTTCGAGTCAAACAAACACAACATCTGCTCTGGTATTCCACAGGGCTCGATTCTTGGTCCTTTATTATTCTCCCTCTATATACTGCCGCTGGGAGAACTTATTTCCGCTCACGGTGTGAATTTCCATTTCTATGCTGATGACACCCAGTTGTACCTTTCGGTGGCTACGGACGACCCCTGTGCTCTAGACCCATTGCTGACGTGCGTGTCCAGCATAAAATGCTGGATGAGTGAGAACTTTCTCAAGCTAAATGAGGACAAGACAGAAGTTCTCATAATAGGTTCTACTGCCCAGAGAGAATCAATAATAAATAGACTTGGTAACCTGGCTAAAGAAAATAACACCTCTGTTAAGAACCTGGGGGTGATCATTGATGCTGAATTAAATTTTAATACACACATTAATCATGTCACGAAGATTGCCTTCTTTCACCTTAGAAATATTGCGCGAATTAGAGCCTATCTGTCGCTGAACGATGCAAAAACGCTGATCCACGCTTTTGTTTTCTCTCGGCTTGATTACTGCAACGCACTTCTCTCTGGTCTGCCAAAGAAAACAACTGACAGATTACAACTTGTTCAAAATGCAGCAGCCAGAGTTTTAACAAAAACTAAGATAAGAGAACATATTACTCCAGTTTTAGCGTCGCTACACTGGCTCCCGGTTGTTTTTAGGATTGATTTTAAAATTCTTTTACTTGTTTATAAAGCTCTAAATGGTCTGGCACCTTCGTACCTCTATAACTGCCTGCATAGATATGTTCCAACCCGCCCACTCAGGTCCTCTAGTGCAGACCTACTTGAGGTGCCAACAATGACATATAAAAAATATGGTGAAGCAGCTTTCTGCTTCTATGGACCGACAGCTTGGAATAAACTACCACTACACCTAAGACAGGCAGCCTCGGTGGATAGCTTTAAAGCACAGCTCAAGACCTATTTCTTTACTCTTGCTTTTAGCTAAATTTTTTAATCCCTATGCTGCTATTGACGTCCGCACGGCTCTGAAATTGTTCTTCAATGTTCTATGCTTTTATTTTTTCTTGCTTTATTGTAATCATTTTACTTATCTCTTTTTTATGTATTTTTTATTTCTATTTTACTTTTTCTCTGTTAAGCACGTGTGCTTCATTTTATGCTCTGTAAAGCACTTTGAGCTGCATTTCATGTCATGAAAGGTGCTATACAAATAAAGTTTTATTATTATTATTATTATCGATGGTAACCACCTGAAGACATCAAATTTTCCTGGCCAAGGCTACATTCACCAAACGTGAATGGAGGAGAAGCATTGTTAGATGTAATTATAATCATGAGCTGTAATGGAATGAAATTATGTATGTGACCATAAGGTAAACATGTTGTAAACAAAACATAAAATGGTGTCTTATAAACCCATGAGGGTTGGACACTTAGTGCAGGACACGAAATTCAATAAAATCATGGTGACATTATAATATTGTATTCAGCAAAATTTGGGAGAGATCACTTTAATGCAGCTCAGAAATCTTCCACTTTACATCAGGACAAAAATCATTTCTATTTATAGAATGTCATGCCAATGATTTGTGTTGTAGCAATAAGACCAGCTCACTGTCAAAATATTCGCAAACCTTTATTTTATCATTATTAAAAATGGATGATATGCTGATACTACTAGCATTAGCTACATGCTACTATAGCTAAAGAAGGGGCGGGGTTGGTGCCTTTTAGCTCTATGGTTGGTGCACCAAAAGCATCTCATTCTGGACCTCATTCTGGGCACGTCGATGAAAGTTCTACGTTCTCTTCAGCAACAAACTTCGAAGCCAAATGTCCTCCAGCATTGATCAGCAGATAGACATCTCCTCCGTTACTCAAACTTTGTTCTATCTGCTAGCTGCATTAGCCAGCTAACCGTTTACATGCATTTAGCTGCTAGCTAAAAACAAACGAGCATGTTGTGATAGCTCTGCTAACACTACTGTGTCTACCATGCAATTGCAAATAGTCTACCAACTAAACCGCTATACGCTTTAGAATGGGTTGAATGGTGTGGAGAAAGAGATCCCCTGAAGCTTCAAGTAAACATAAAAATCCATGATAAATAAACATTATATGGCGAGAGAGAGACGAGAGAGGCTCGTCTCTGTTCAGCCAATCTCAGTCTAATCTCAGTCCAGCCTACACTCTGTTCTTATGACAATGTAGCGTCACTGCATGGCTTTTTAGCACCAATTTTGAAACCCTCACACCACCAGCTGCATCCACGGTTTCTGTCAGATGTAAATGCAAGCAAATATACGTTTTGGCCATAATTCTTTAAACACGGGACAGCTCATAACATTAAGCCCGACCTCTCAATAGTCCGACATCATGCCCAGATGTTTAATCGTCGCTTGAGTAAATAACCACAGTGTATACATTATAGCTACGTCTCCTATAATGTTGTTAACTTACCTTGAAGTATACTTCTACTGTAGGCAACAACTTTACTAAGCGCCAGACCGCCAGTCAGTGAGTGAAACCAGTCATGGAGAAAGGAAGACAATCCTATAATATGATAGCAGGTTATGATACGACTAGTCGGGTTATCATGACATGGACGATTAATATGTCACCGCCCACAGCTGTACAGCTGAGTGTGGATACAAATAAGCCGCGGGAAGTCATTTACAGGCGGCGCGATTTTGGCAAATCACAACCAAGAACTACTTTCCTTTTCCCTGGAGACAACAAGGAATATCTACCAGGAACAGTCAACAACGTCATTTTCGTCATTTCAGGCTCCATGGGACGCCGCCATGACACTTTGGCCACCCAAAATTAACATTAGCGTCTATGAGCACTTCGTCACTTCCGCCACCCAAAAGTGGCCACCCGGCGTCCCATGGTGTGGTGTTGTCTGTTCCTGGTTGGGAGACAAATCAAAAGCCTAAACGTCGCACAGCCTCACTCACCACTATAATGCATGCCGACCGGGTCCGGGTACTAACGTATAATTTGTTTTTCTCTTCAAAATAAAACTCGAAAAAGGCCAAATTCCCATTTTTAACTTTAAAATGTAAAATGAAAAACAGAAAACAGGACCATAGACCGTTTTTCTAAATGTCTGTAAACATTGGAAATCAGGTGGAACCAAGTTGAAAAACGCTCTGTTTTCCTTTAAAGCCATTTGTGTTTTCTTAATTTCCCTTCAAAAACAGAAAACAGAACACTGACCCCCGTGTTCCGTTGTTATATTATCCATCTGCACTCAAAGTCAAGTGCAAAAGACGGCTTGTTCCATAGTTCGCTTTGATTCACCGTCATTGTCAATGAAACCAACCAAAAGGACGTGGCGGAGGACCTTCAAAATAAAAGTCACGCCAGCTGAGCTACCAGTCCAAGCGCCAACGACTTGCTGCGTGTCTCTCTCCCATTTTCTGTCAGTCTACTCTCCTATCAATAAAGCTATAAAAGCCCCCAAATAAAATAAAAATAAAAGTCACATGTTTGAGGATTTTACTGTCAGGATACTTTGCCAATTAATTGGTTGCCTGTAGCTTCCATAGGGTAGCTTCAGATGAAACAAACGTGTTTGTGTGATATATAGCTATAGGCCTATATATAGTTATATTATTTTAAGAGCCATATCAATTAATAATTAGGTGGGGAATTGTAGGCTTAATTAAAGAATTAAAGAATTTGCACACGACAGAATTCATTCAATTCATTTCAAGTGTTATTCGAGTTGCGATTCGTTGTTCAAGTTGGACAAAATGTGGACAAAATATTTTCCCGAATATGGATATGACTGACGTCCATATGAGGCAAGCTATGGGCTTATATATTTATGACATCAGGGATCTCCATATGGGCAGGTCAGACATATGGGCAGGTCAGACAGCTATAGACATTGAGGCATTTGTAAATGAATTCTGTCTTGGCCATATATGGAGCGTCCATATATGGACATTGCCAAATATGGGTCAACAATGTGATGTCACAACAGGTCCGCTATAGACATCGAGGCGTTAAGCTGCCTTGGTCAATGAGTCAACGATGTGATGTCACAACAGGTTGGATTTAGACATTGAGGTGTTACCTATCTACTTACCCACTGACGGTCAAGGTTCTGACGGGTTTGATCCGTACGGTCGCAATTATAATCGCGCTTAAGCGCCTTTCCCACTGGGCACATAACTATAAAGATAACTATAACTATATTTTCACCATTGTATATATATATATATATATATATATATATTATTATTATTATTATTATTTGATATAGTTGGTGATAACACTGCCATATATCCACTTGGCTTAGAACGATTTAAAAACTATATTTTTTTATTGTTATATACTTATATTGCTACTGCTCAGTGTGAATGGCCCTTTATAGGCCTACCTTTAAATTACATTTAAAATCTATACCTCTACCGTTAAATGCGAAGTTTTGTCATTGATCAATGCTTCACAATGTTTTTCTGCTTTCATGATGTTTGGAAAAGTCCTATGTATAAGTGCAAAACATTTATCATGTGACACAATGAACATGATTAACTTCTACAGAACATTTGAAACGTTTGAATGTCCCTAGTACCCAGTTGTCCAGGTGCCCACCTCTCCAACTTCCCACATGTCCCTAGTGCCCACGTGTCCCTAGTACCCAGTTGTCCAGGTGTCCACCTCTCAAATTGCCCACATGTCCCTAGTACCCACATGTCCCTAGTTCCTAGATGTCCAGGTTCCCACCTCTCCAAGTGTGTGGTGTCTGTCTGTCTGTTGTGTCTGTCTGTCTGTTGTGACATCACATTGTTGACCCATATTTGGCAATGCCCATATATGGAAGCTCCATATATGGCCAAGACAGAATTCATTTACAAATGCCTCAATGTCTATAGCTGACCTGCCCATATATGGAGATCCCTGATATATGGACATCATATCCATATTTTGGAAAATATTTTGTCCACATTTTGTCCAACTTAAACAACCAACCGCAACTCGAATCACACTTGCAAATGAATTCCGTTTTGTGCGACCTCACCCTTTAGGGCGAGGGTGCTTTTCGCCCTTAGGGTGTCTTATATAGCCTATACATAAACATGCCAAATATGACCTTTAAGGTGGGTTATGGGAGCCTTTGCTGCTGACTTTTACTAGATGTCTTTGGGTAGGTATGTCATGAGTAAATTGCATATGACCTACCTACCCAAAAAGGAGAGCAATTAAAAGGGGAAAGGTAAGCCTATATTGCATAATTAAGTGGTTCTCAACCTTTTCAGGCCACAACCCCCAAAATAATCATATTTTCACTGGGGACCCCCCCCCCCCACCCTGACGAGCACTAAGAGTTGAAGCATTACATTTTGTATAACACAGTTCTATTGTGAAAATAGCAGATCTACATGCTCAGTGAGCATGTAAATCGGCTATATTCACAATTTCTAATTTTCTAATATTTGACAGTTTGGCCAATGTTTAATTTGTCATTTTAGAGGTATTAGAAAGTCCTTAAATTGTCATTTTATAAACCCGCTTCACACTTAAACTTTATGTTGGTTTGTTGAGAGAGAAAAACAATTAGGTTAATGATCTGGGGACCCCCCGAAATAATTTGGGGACCCCCCCCCCTACAATTCCCCACCTAATTATTAATTAATATGGCTCTTAAAATAATATAACTATATATATAGCAATATATCACATAAACACGTTTGTTTCATCTGAAGCTACAGTACCCTATGGAAGCTACAAGCAACCAATTAATTGGCAAAGCTTCCTGACAGTAAAATCCTCAAACATGTGACTTTTATTTTTATTTTATTTGGGGGCTTTTATAGCTTTATTGATAGGAGAGTAGACTGACAGAAAATGGGAGAGAGACACGCAGCAAGTCGTTGGCGCGTTATTTGGAATTGCACACGCGTTCTGGGCAAACCCCGCCCATGGAAGCTTTTGATTGGCTGAACTGGCGCTAGGGAGCGCTCCTTTTTGTCCGCTTGGACCGCACAGAGGTGCGCGGTGCGTTTATCGTGCGCTTGCCCAGGCCTTACGGCCTGGGCATAAATAGAACGATTGCATTCACCACGGCTTCGTAACTCGCGCGGCGCTCCGCCGGCCGCGCGGCCCTGGCCCGCTCTTCGCGGCCACTCGCGCCTGCGGCGCTCGGGGGCGAAGAGCAGGACCAAGGTCCGCTGGCCTTCGCGCCGCTTGCAGTGTCGTGGACAATAATCAACGCCTCCGCCCAGAACGCGTGTGCAATTCCAAATAACGCGTCGTTGGCGCTTGGACTGGTAGCTCAGCTGGCGTGACTTTTATTTTGAAGGTCCTCCGCCACGTCCTTTTGGTTGGTTTCATTGACAATGACGGTGAATCAAAGCGAACTATGGAACAAGCCGTCTTTTGCACTTGACTTTGAGTGCAGATGGATAATATAACAACGGAACACGGGGGTCAGTGTTCTGTTTTCTGTTTTTGAAGGGAAATTAAGAAAACACAATGGCTTTAAAGGAAAACAGAGCGTTTTTCAACTTGGTTCCACCTGATTTCCAATGTTTACAGACATTTAGAAAAACGGTCTATGGTCCTGTTTTCTGTTTTTCATTTTACATTTTAAAGTTAAAAATGGGAATTTGGCCTTTTTCGAGTTTTATTTTGAAGAGAAAAACAAATTATACGTTAGTACCCGGACCCAGCAGGATATGAATGATGGATTTCTTGTTTACCCATTGAATAATATGAAACATGACTAAATGATTGTAATGTAGGCCCTATACATGATGTGAACATGCACTGTACACCATTATCATACTTATGTTATCCTTTAAAATAAAATAAAAATGTTCGTTTTCTTCTGCATACTAGGCTATTATTCAAAAAAATTAAACTTTAATATAGGCCTATTCTATATAAATTGCGAATGCAGTGAACTATTCAAAACCTGTTTGTTTTATCTTTGATGCCAAATTGATGGTACATACAGCTCATGAATATCACAAATCCATATCTCAAAATATTGCATGCTCTATAAGAATTTATAATAGAGAAATGTCAACCTTCTTAAGTCAGAGTTGCTTGAAGTCCAGTGGGAAGTTGTGATGATTTGGGTTGTTATGTCATCTGCATGCTTTATTAGGCCTACACAATATTCTATACACGCACGCACGCAGGCAGGCACGCACGCGCACGCACACGCACGCACGCACGCACACACACACACACACACATAAATATAAAAAAGCTAAAAAAAAGAAATATATATCTATCTATCTATATATATATATATATATATATATATATATATATGCTCTGTAGTTTTTTTATTATTATGCCAATTTCACTTGTTTATCCTCTATCTCTCGCCAGTCCTGATTTGATGGAATTGGCTAAAGAGCCTTTATACCCTTGTTATTGAATGAATATCAAACACAAAATAGAGCTATTTAACACACATTATGTTCAAACTATATCCCTTACATAAACCTTTAAACTGTTAAATGGTTCAGCACAGATACAAAACACATCAGCACACAAATGTCACGTTTATAAAATATATATATCATAATAGATGTATTTATTGCGACCGTAGGTCGCATTTACTACCAAAACCTCCACCGGCTGTCTGTCTGTGAGTGAGTCCGTCACACTTTTGCCGTCACACTTTTTCCCTGCTTATATCTCCGCACCCGTTGACCCGATCCATGCCAGATTTTACACACACACTCCTTGCCTGCCAAACTACAACCTCCAAGGACCCCCGACCCCCAGATGTAAAAAATGACCAAATGTGCAAAAATGACCAAATGACCACCCCAACGGGGCTGCTCACGGGGAATTCCCGGGGACCACCCACTCCTGGTGCTCCAGAACGGATGCAAAAGTGGTGGCGCCCCCAGTGGAGGACCCCCTGCCACTGCAGCGCACATAAAATGCCGTAACTCGGCCTAGGAGCGTCCGGGAGAGCCGGGGCCGGTACCTATTCGTCCGCCACGGCAACGCGGAGACCCCACCCCTCATTTCTCACATGGCCCTATTCTAGCGCCACCTTCAGGCCGATTTTTAAAACACATTTTTGGACACTGCTCCTACAGTTTTTGCCCTAAAATCACAAATATCACTACACAGCATGTCTACACTCATGTCATCAACATGGATCAGGAAGATTTTGGAAAAACAAATTTTTGCCCTATTTGTGGAGATAAGCCACCTACGGTCGCTTATCTCCCGATTAGGGAGTCTTACTGGTCTATATACTCTTGTATGTATAATATTTATACAGTATATATTATGTATATATTAATCTATGCCTACTGCAAATCTTTCACAGAGGAAATACCAGATGCACACGAAAAGCACCAATTATCCACAAGGAAAGGCCAGACTGGAACAGACAACACTTGGTCAGTGCTAAACGTGTCGCAATGCGGCGTGTTCTTTATTTAGTTATATTGTACTTACAATATGTAAACTTTATGAACTTTATTGCAAATAAGCTGGACATAAAAAAGAGTAGCCTACACTTTTAATACCAGTAAGACTCCCTAATCGGGAGATAAGCGACCGTAGGTCACTTATCTCCACAAATAGGGCAAACATTTTTTCTTCCAAAAACTTCCTGATCCATGTTGATGAGATGAGTGTAGACATACTGTGTAGTGATTTTCGTGATTTGAGGGCCAAAACTGTAGGAGCAGTGGCCAAAAATGTGTTTTAAAAATCGGCCTGTAGGTGGCGCTAGAAGAGGGCCATGTGAGAAATGAGGGGTGGGGTGTCCGCGTTGCCTTGGCGGACGAATAGGTACTGGCCCCGGCTCTCCCGGACGCTCCTAGCCAGAGTTACGGCATTTTATGTGAGCTGCAGTGGCAGGGGGTCCTCCACTGGGGGCGCCACCACTTTTGCATCCGTTCTGGAGCACCAGGAGTGGGTGGTCCCCAGGAATTCCCCGTGAGCAGCTCCGTTGGGGTGGTCATTTGGTAATTTTTGCACATGTGCTCATTTTTTACACTTGGGGGTCCCCCAGGGAGCTGGGGGTCCCTGGAGCTCCGGGGGTCCTTGGAGGTTGTAGTTTGGCAGGTAAGGAGTGTGTGTGCAAAATCTGGCATGGATCGGGGCAACGGTTGCGTAGATATGAGCAGGGCAAAAGTGTGACGTGTGACGTGTGTGACGGACAGACGGACACCTCGAGCAGCTTTCTGTAGTAAGTGCGACCTCCGGTCGCAACTAGCCATCAAACACTACTAATATGGGCTGAAGTAATTAAAGGAGGTCCTGTTTTGCATGTTTGGAATTAATATAATATATCAGTATATTCGTATTCCGATATTAACCTGTGGGCCGCATTAAGTGAAGGTGGGGGCCGGGCCGCCAGTTGCCCATGTATGACTTAGACTAGAGTATAGTAGATTACACTACACTACATTCATTTCAAAGACACAAACTTGTACTTTTGACTTTTGGGATACGTTACATTCTGAATGTCAGAAGTAGTGAAAATAGCAGATCTGTGTCGTCATAAGCTTGAAAACAGGCTATTTTCACTATTATCGTAATAATTGATGGCTGGACTTGTAATTGAGTAATATCTGACCAGGAGTATCTGTACTTTTATTTGAGTACAGGAGTCGAGTACTTTGTCCACCACTGCTCCTCGAAGGTAGATTACAATCACAGCTGTGACATTGTTACAGTCATCTTACTGTAATTCATTCAACAGCCATATCTAGCCATTCAAACTTTCATTATGCTGGTTCTAACAGGCTGTACAGGTGTTTATTCTTTTATTTTGAATTAAACAGAGGTTCTATATTCAAGTTTCCATGAGAGGCGATCGCTGCTGGTGTAGCAAAAAAAATAATTAATTCTATGTTTCTGTAGTCTGTCTGTCTGTCTGTCTGTCTGTCTGTCTGTCTGTCTGTCTGTCTGTCTGTCTGTCTGTCGGTCTCTCTGAAATACTGTTTGAATGGAATGTTAAAAGTTTTAAAACTCAACACAGTCTTAACACGGTGGATACTGACAAGCAAAATGCCAGCCGGTCACACCAAGCACAATGACTTATGTAGGCCTATCTAATATATTTACATTAAAATAGTTAGTCAAGTCAAACTGATGTCAGGGTTCACTCCACAACTATAAAGGATTCAGCAGTGAACCATGAAGTTATGGTCATTGTTAATAGCTATCGCTATAAATGTAGTTACAGTGCTTGATGTGAATGGCTTAAGACAGTGTTTCTCAAACTTTCACATTTCAAGGTCTCCCCTTAACTCTTACAGTGTACAAATGGAACCAAATGAACCCTTAGGGTATGGTCACACCAAAGTATGTTTGCCACAGGAATGGAGTGGATTTGCAGAGAAATCTGCCATTCGTGGATTTCTCCCAAATTCCGCTCCATTCCCATTGAAATGCATTGGCAGAATCCGCTTATCAGCTGGCAACCATACTTTGGTGTGACTGTACCCTTACAAGTGAATGCCTGGAATTCAAAATGTACTTACTTGAGTGAAAGTAGGCTACAAAAGTACTGGCATCAAAATGTACTTTAAAGTACCAAAATAAATGTACTCATTAGACAGAGTCCCTTTTCAAGTTTTCAAATGTATAAAAATCTATTGAAAATAGCAGAACTAGAAGCTCACAATGCATTGCATCGCAATGCATTGTGAGCTTGTAGATGTAGAGCTGAAGTGGTTAATGTATGTTCCGTAATAATATTCAAAATCTACAAATTAATTAGTAGTAGTAACTAAAGTTTACAAATAATTGTAGTGGAGAAGTAGGCCTACAATATTTGTCACTGACATGTAGTGATGTAAAAGTATTGGAAATACTCCAGTTAAGTCAAAGTACCTCAAAACTGTATTTAAGTACAGTACTTAAGTAAATGTACTCAGTTACTTTTCCCACCCCTGCTGCTGAATTGCAAACCAGCTGCCTCCTCAGTCCTCAAGCCCATTGGTAAGCCAGTTGCGTCATGTTTCAGCCTACAGTTAGTATATGGAGGAGAAAGAGCTAGAGGGATGCAGTTACTGCAGTCTCCCACCATCATCAGCCACATGTAGGCTATACAGCAGAGTGTCAAGACATATGTGGTTTCCTCTCCGTCTCTGCATGCTCGCCGTGTCTAATTGGGCTGCTGTTGTGTCTGTTCTAAAAAACCTGCACCCCCCTATAAGAGCAGCTGCGTAACTCTCTCTCTCTCTCCTGGATGCATTACCATACAGGCTGCCTCATTATGATGTGCCGATATATGTGATTATACACCCAGGCCGGCTAGGGTTACAGCATGTTTGGAGGGCATAATTCTCAAAGAGTTCCCAAGACGTCTGGTGTCTGAACCCCACACACACACACACACACACACACACACATGCAATGGTGCGCTCATGCGTGCACACACACACACACACACACACACACACACACACACACACACACACACACACACACACACACACACACACACACACACACACACACACACGCACACACACGCACCAAAATACACTTTCCCTCTCACCTACACACTTCACTCTCGCACACACACACACACACACACACACACACACACACACACACACACACACACACACACACACACACACACACACACACGTACAGTATGTACCACCCACCCACCCCACCCATCGTAAGTTACCAAACATCTGCTCCTTGTTCCCCCCCACCCCCCACCCAGACCCCCACCACACCCTTTGCATCTGGTTGCATTTGCAGCACAAATATAGACTATCATTCCATATTCATTATTGTTTCCCGAGGCGGTATATATAGGGCCGAGAACGTTGGTGCATCAGAGGGAGGGAGAGAGAGAGAGAGAGAGAGAGAGAGAGAGAGAGAGAGAGAGAGAGAGGGGTCTCTCATTCTTGGGAGAAAGACTGAAGGTAAAGTGGGAAATGGTGTGTGTGTGTGTGTGTGTGTGTGTGTGTGCGTGCGTGCGTGCGTGCGTGCGTGCGTGCGTGTTTGTATGTAAAGCTCCTTTGAATTGAATTGTGTGTGCGCGCGCAAACAGCATGCGTGAGTGCGTGGCTGCGTGCGTGTGTGTACGTGAGCGCAAGCATGCATATTAAAGTGCACACAACAATGTGTGTGTGTGTGTATGTTTTGCGTGTGCGACTGCGCGTGTGTGTGCGTGCGCGTGTGTGTGTGTGTTGAAACCTTTGGCTTGTGCTTCCTGACCACCCAGAGGTTGGTCCTCTCTTCTTCTCCTTTTTATAATGAATGCCTCCTCCACCTCCAGGTTGCGTGGGAAAATGTTCCGTTTTACGCTCTGTATTTCTGTTAGTATCATTATATAGTCAAATCGCCATTGTATTCATCATATAGCCAGTCATATTCATCATTAGATGATCCATTGACATCGATCATCTAATTAACAGAAATCTAGGATACCGCAGGGCACCAGGTGGCCAGAGTGCAGTGGCATCCCTGCAAACAGGCCCCCCATTAAGCCTCGGTCACTGACACCATCCATCCAGTCCCCACTGTTAATTTGGAAAATACACTGGTGCTAATATAGGCTCAGTGGATGGAGATACAGTTTCACGTTTTACGGGTTTTACGCGCACATGGCTTAAAATGGACAATGGAGCAACTCAGGACTGGCATTCTGAAGCTGAGCCCGGCAAGAACCCCCTGGAGGAATCTTTAGCAATGTTATTCTTTGTTTCCTTACCCAGGAATGTTTGTTATGCTGTCCCCCTCCAAGCAAGCATGTTGTGGAGTGACATCACCCTGTCAGTATGTTATAATAATAACAATAATGATAGTAATATTCCCAATCATTGGATCAGTGACAATAACTGAATGTAAAGTGTGCAATATAATTTACTTTACTTACATAAAGGGATATTCCGCTTTCAAAAAAACTTGGTCATTATACATTTGGTCCAGGGTATTCACAAAAGCCTAATTAGATGAGAAAATGACCAAAAGTATTTTTGAAAGTGGAATATCCCTTTAAATGTGCATACCATTGGTGTTGGGAAGAAACCTCTTACCTCCATATTTTTACTTTTTGTGTTTTTTTTGTAAATTAATGTGTTTTGTGCTTATCGATCTGCTATTTTAGAATTAGAATCCTGTAAAGTAACAGCTTTTGGACATGTTTCGACAGAGACGATATCAAAGTAGATGCTAGATTACTCACACACCTGTCCAATATGCCTGTCTTGGCAGTCTAGCCAATGAAGAAAAGTGTGTCATAAAGAAAACGGGCAAATCGCATAAACAGATTATTGAGGGTGAATGCTTGTCCACCCTCATGCTTGTGAGGGTGAATGTTCTACAGAACAAAACAAAAACAAAACTTCCCCCATGGGGGAACCTCAATCAGAGCCTACTACAGGTGGATGATGTCATGGTGAGATGATGTATCAAGTAATTTGCACAACCATACATGCATGCACACAGACGACAGACCGTGTCCGACTGTCCGTACCCGCTTTAGACCAGATAAGCAAACTGTAAAGCAAATTGATCCCAGTCCACCTGTCAGCTCAAGTCCATTTACTGTAGTTAGTAACATCAGAACCTGTCACCCCTCTGAACAAAGACTGGGAAAATAGAGAATAATGGTCCTAAAAATAACCAAAGGTTCACAGGACTAATACAGGGGGAAACTGCTATATCTGTTATTTTCAAAAACTCACAGTCATGCAGCATTCAAACCTCACCCTAGTTTGTATACGAAAACTAGCAATCTATTAGCCTACAGTAGATGAAAATGATAAAAACATAATCTAATGTCTTTAAAAATATGTATTTAAATTTGTGATTCAACTGCAACTTGACTGTCAGTTGAACTGAATGTGGAACTGAATGTGGAGCTGAAATCAATTGTTGCACATGCTTGCTGGCCAAAGAGATTATGTGTTGGTGCATATACTGCACCAGTAAAAATTGTTCCTTCAACAGAACTCGAGGATATATTACAATAAAACAACATCACTCAATGATCAAGAGCATGAAACAACCCAGCAAACAATTCTCCAACCTTCGTCAAGGCTGAGTCTAATAGACGTTGAGTCACAACATGACTTTATTTTAATAATTTGAAAATATACAATGGTGGCCATTAATGTTTTTTTTATTTTATATAGAGTTTTTGTCTGAAAAGTTTATATGATCTACATACTAGAAATAATGATAATACCATTCTTGCCAGCAGTAAAAAGGACCAATCTAGTCCATATCAACTTGTCAGTAGCAGTGCATGTAAGTAGACCAGTCCCCAGAGGCCTGTTGGCCTGGACCCGCGGCCCGCTGTGCGGAGGTGAAAGGCTGCCAAGGTGATGAGTGAAGGCCTCGTCTTTTCATCACTCTCTCCCCAGATCACAAATTGTCCGTCTTTTCACC
>NC_137829.1:19875733-20172624 GCF_963921795.1 Nannobrachium achirus
ACCTTATGTTGGTTTGTTTACTGTTGAGTGAGAAAACAATGTACATTAAGTTAACCATCAGGGACCCCCCAAAATGATTTGGATAAGAACCACTGCTGTAGCACAGTGGTTCATATTTTGTCACTGTCGGGCAGAAACCTTGTATCTCCAAGTTTTAAATTTGTATGTTATTTTCGTAAAGTAAAGCCCTGCTTCTGCATACAGAACTGTCGCACAAAACTAGTGAAAATAGCCGCTCTACAAGCACACAACGCCTCGCTACCGTGAGGCCTTGTGTGCTTGTAGTTCAGCTATTTTCACTAGTTAATACAAAACTAACGGTTTTGGACATACCGGTTTACTCCCGACAACAACGATATGCATCTCTCTGCCGATTTAGTATTTTTTACTTTTGGTACTTACTTACTTTCTCCACCACTGCGTATGTGGTTTGTTTGTGTGTGTGTGTGTGTGTGTGTGTGTGTGTGCGTGCGTGCGTGCGTGCGTGCGTGCGTGCGCGTGTGTGCGCGCTCCCTCGGGGAGAGGGCTGTTTCAGCACCTTGTCTCATTGCCTGTTTCAGTGCTGACAGAACCAGAAGCGGGGAGGGTGTTTTTCTTTTTTAGGGGGGGGCTGACGTTTCTTCTCATCCCGTTGGTCGTCATGGTAACTCCCGTCCAGAGTGAAGCCGCAGTGTAGATTCTGATTGGACAGAGAGGTCACACGGTCACTTCCTTCAGACACACAAGGAAAATTGGAGGAAGGGACACCAACGTCATTTTCCCTATCATGAAATTCCAACCGGCAGATTCATCGCACCACGGGTGCCAAACTGGTGCCGGAAGTTCGGTGGAATGCATTGTAGTCAATGGAAGCCTCATGAACAAACACTATTTCTTCTTTGTAAAGTAATCGCTTCTGGAAAGTAAAAGAAGACAAGTCACACATTTTATTCGGCTGTGTTGATTTTCAATGTGCACACTGTGTGATTTTATAGGGGTATCTAAAGAGTATGTAAAGTATGTTCTTCTGAACGTGCCAAGTATCGCGAGACTGTCCACCGTTTCCTGTCTGGCAACCAAATATCGCGATACGTTTGAGAGAGAAATGATATCCGACACTGTTTGGATCCTCAATAAAATTGTTCTGTGCATCGAAAAGCAAGTGATTGTAAAAATACCTGTGATACCGGTATGTCTTCTTTTATATTCTTGACACGATTATGACAATTGGTCTCAGTCGTTCATAAATAGTGTTTGTTCATGAGCCAGCTCCATTCACTGACATGTATTTCATCGCGAGGTATTAAAAAGCCCTTAAATTGTCACTTTATAAATGTGCAGATTTAAACTTTATGTTGGTTTGTTTACTTTTGAGTGGGAAAACAATGTTGCACATTCATTTCATCATCTGGGGACCCCCCAGATGATGAGGGGTATGAGGGTATGCTGACACACATAACTGTGTTTTCAGGAATAGCCTACACTACAGTAACCCCCTGTAGACAAGCAGCCAAAACCAGACTATGCTCGTAGGGCATGAAGAGGCAGGGCGAAGTGGGCTATTGGGATTGTCTCCTTGTCTACAGGGAGTTAGGCTATTCCTGAAAACAGAATGAGTCAGAACCGATAAAAGACTCTGTCCTGTCCTGTCCTGTCCTGTCCTAGTGGTGGTGGTGGTCTCTCTCTCAAAATATACAGGTATATACAGTACACACACACACACACACACACACACACACACACACACACACACACACACACACACACACACACACACACACACACACACACACACACACACACACACACACGTGTGTACTTATCGCATATACTCTGAAGAATCGTGTCGCTTGAGTGTCCTTCCTTCCTTCCTTCCGTATCCTCGAGACCGTCCTTCCGTATCCTCTGTGATGTCAGTGTGATGTCAGCGAGTTGTGACATCACTTCCTGTACAGGGCGGCTACACGAAATGTGGATAACACTATATATGGAGATAGTCCAGTCCATCATGTCATATGGGACTACCGTCATAGAAAGTAGCCATTGTTAGGCCGGAGTCATTGGCTGTCTAAACATGGAGATGTGGATAACACTATATATGGAGATAGTCTAGTCCAATATGTCATATGGGACTACCGTCATAGACAGTAGCCATTGTTAATCCGGAGTCAATGGCTGACTGTCTGTACAGGAAGTGATGTCACATGACATACTTTTTATGCCCATATATGAGTCCTAACATGGAGATGTGGATAACACTATATATGGAGATAGTCTAGTCCATTGACTCCGGCCTAACAATGGCTACTGTCTATGACGGTAGTCCCATTATGACATGATGGACTGGACTATCTCCATATATAGTGTTCTCCACATTTCCATGTTTAGGCCCCATCGCTCACACCCTCGATGGGGTTGGCGATAGGGCCTTTCTGTGTGGAGTTTGCATGTTTCCCCGTGTCTCCTAGGGTTGATACCCTCACAAAAACATGAACAAACTCCCCCCAGAATGATAACAACTAGAATCGTCAGAGAAACACTGTGGTTGGCCAGATAGTCAAGAATTGGCGCGCATGTCACCCTGAGGTGTCTTACTAGTATACCGTACAACCCTGACGTCTTAGTGTTGTTTACTCCTCTATTTTCCTGAATAACAAATGGAGGGAGGAAGGGGGGAGGGGGGCTTTAAAGAGATGAGTGAATGCCAGTCTAGCGTGTAATCAGAAACAGAAACCATCAGCCTTTGGCCTCTATGGGAGAAATGAGTGACACTAGTAGAGAGCCGTCTTCTCCTGGGCCGACCGCAGCTGAGGAACCAGCCATTAGTCAGTCTGACAGTGCTCATTTCACTCCTGTGAAGTGAAAATAACAACCGTCTACGTTGGAAGTCACTGTCCCAGCCGTTAGCACGCCCTCACAGAGAACCAGCCACTCGCACACAGGCAAACTCTATTTGGCTGATGGTTCCAACCCAGTTCCCCCTCCCCCTCATCTCCTCGTATGTACTCGTCGTCTGCGTGCGCCGTAAATCTTTGTGACTCCGACGTGCCCAGATTCATTTGTCTTCCGTCGGTGCACTCATCTTTTCCTTCCTTCAACTTTCGGGAGTGATTCTCTTTCTCTGGTTTATAATGAAGGGCCAGGCTTTGGTGGAGAAGGAGAGAGAGAGAGAGAGAGAGAGAGAGAGAGAGAGAGAGAGAGAGAGATTTTATCGTGGCTTGATGGGTGTGGAGTAGCACTGCAAATACACACAGCACATGTACAGTATGCACACACATGCTATGTGTACACAGTCAAGTGCACGCACGCACGCACGCACGCACGCACGCACGCACGTACCAGCAGCAGGCATGGCGATGGAGGTCAAACTTGTAGCTTGAGGTTTACTTTGGCCTGTCTGTCAGCTCTTTGATGATTCAATCATTTATTAGTTCAGGCTATCGTTACTCCGCCTTAGCACATGGCCACGAGTGTGTGTGTGTGTGTGTGTGTGTGTGTGTGTGTGTGTGTGTGTGTGTGTGTGTGTGTGTGTGTGTGTGTGTGTGTGTGTGTGTGTGTGAGTGTTTGTGTGCGCGCGCATGTGCGTGCGTCAGTGTGTGTGAGTGTATGTGTGTGGCAGTATATGTTGCCATCCTAATGACTTATTAAGAGTCAGTGAAGGTTTGATTGGACAAGATCCCCAAATCCAGTGTGTACAAATGTTTGTGTGTGTCTGTGTGCGTGCATGCGCACATGTAAAAGCATCTTTGTGTGTGTTTGTGGGAGCATGTACAGTATGTAATGTACACGTGTGTGTACCATGTGTCCACTCAACAACCATGAAAAGCAGCCAGGAAATTATAAACATCCTAGCACCTCATTTGCTCTAGCGCGCCGTCCAATAAAACCGTGTCATTTTAGATTTGATTTAAATAAAGTTGCAATCAAAAGTTTACATACACTTGAAGAACATGGCAGTTTTGACTTTCCAATCATTTCTAAAATTCTTATTTTTCTGAGACTATTAGAGCAAATACTGTACTTCTTTGTCACACAAAAAAATCTCCAAGTTTCTTTTATTTTCATGAATTTATTATGGGTTTTCAGAAAATTTGACCAAATCTGCTGGGTCGAAAATATACATACAACAATGTCCCTTGGCCATGTAGAAAGTTGCGTCAATCAACTAAGCAACGGCTCAGCAATTGTTTTTAAGTATAAACTACAGGTCCCACTGGGAGGAGACAGGTGGCCTGGGAACGCCTCGGGATCCCCCAGGATGAAGTTGCTAACGTTGCTCAGGAAAGGGAAGTTTGGAGCTATCTGCTGGAGCTGCTGCTGGATGGATGGATGCATGGCACAGTTGTGTCACTGCCAAGATCAGGAAGAAAGCGAAACTATCACCTGCTGCTGAGAGCAGGGTTCCCACACATCTTTACCAATTAATTTCCAAAACCTTTCCAAAACCTTTCCAGAATATTTAACCCAATTTCCAGGACTATATAAGAATAATTCAGCTCAATAACGAGTCGCTTACTCCTATGCGCAATGCCCAAAGACAGGTAGTGTATGGCAGTGGTTCTCAACCTTTTCTGGCTGTGACCCACAAAATAATCATATTTGAACTGGGGACCCGGGCACCCTGACGAGCACTAAGAGCAGAGGAATTTTGTATAACACGGTGAAAATAGCCGATCTACATGCTCACAACGCCTCGCAACATGTAGATCTGCTATTTTCACAATTTCTGCCTCTAATATTTGACAATTTGGCCAGTGTTTAATTTGTAATTTCAGAGGCATTAACAAAGACAATGCATAGCTATTTTTCCAGGACCTTCCAGGACCCTTGATCAATTCCAAAACTTTTCCAGTACTGGAAAAATATTTTTCTAATTTCAAAATATTTCCAGGAATTTCATGACCGTGGGAACCCTGCAAGATCAAGAAGAAAGCGAAACTATCACCTGCTGCTGAGAGAAAATTAGTCAGGATGATCAAGAGTAAACCTAGAACCACCAAAAAGCAGGTCTGCAATGAATTAGAAGCTGCTGGACAGCGTCCACAGTCAAACGTGTTTTACACCACCATCACCAGTTTCATTGTCTTTGCCCTGTAAAGCCCTCTTCCAGTTCATAATGATGTGCACCATTTCAGCACAAGACAGGCAAATCATCTCCCAAAGTTCTGTATTGGTCTGTGTAAATTTTCCATCAGGTACAGGGGGGCTCTAGCCCAGTAAACCACCAACTTCCGAAATCCAGGAGGATTCCAAAAGATTGTCAAATTAAATGCTTTCCGGAAGAGGGCGGTTTACGAGGCTAGGGGGGCTCAGCTATGGAAAAGCTATATTGCGATCTCATCAAAGTCTGCTTCACTAAATCAGTTTAAATATAAGCTTAGAAGTTAGAACACACTTGATGAATTACATGTAATCAATTCACAGTCTTCCACTCTTCCACTCACACACACTTGCACATACACCCTTTTCTACTAATATGTTTTTCTTTCTTTGCATACTGTGTATCCATTGTTGTATTATGATGTTGGTTCTTTTTATTTGTAAGGTGAGATTAACTTTATAAAACCACAGGGTTTTCTAAATCTCACCTGCACAACCCAACCCAATATTATTATGCTGTTGTTTCAAATGTGTAGTTTTTAAATGTGCAAAAAACGAAAACTAAAATATTGTGGAAAAAAGATAAAATGTATAAGAAACCGTTACCAGTAAGTGAGTTTAAACAACTTATTCTGTACGTACATCTCTGCTAAATACCGACCGATGTATGTACCAAAAACACCAGATTTCTCCATTTGACGAAATCCTAGAGCTAGACCACCTCCCCCGTGCTCGGTGTGTGGATAAAAGACCCCACTAGCTGTTGCGTCCACATGTGTGTCCATGCATGCGTGTGTCATGTGTAATAGATGTGTAATATCCGTGTATATGGTCCCATCAAACCTGTCAGCACAGCCTATCTCTGCTCGGGGACTGGGAGGGGGGTATGATAATGTAAAGACCAATACCAGGTGCAGCATTACGGCTCTGTGTGTGTGTGTGTGTGTGTGTTGGTGTGTGCGTGTGTGAGTATGTGTGTGTGTGTGTGTGTTTACATGTCCGACATTCAAATGAACGCACACAGTCGTACACCACCCCCATGACGTACCAAACCCTATCATTTCAATTTGCATTTCATTGGAATAATATCATCACATTGTCCGTGGGAAATGTAAAAACTGAACGTTCTGTGCATGCATGCGTGTGTGTGCGCATGCATGTGCGCGTGCGTGTGCGTGTGTACTTTACGTCCCCACAAATCTAGCGAAATTGGAGAAATAGAGACTGTAAGAACCATTTTCCCGGTCCTCACAAGAGAAATTATATGATTTTTTATGTATATATTTAATTATGCTATTTTTGTGTTAATAAAAAAAAAATACAAAACACCATAACTAGAAAAGAAATCAGAAACACGTCAAAGTAGCATGGGTATACGTGTTTTAATACAACAGTTAAAAGAACAAAGGTGATGTGCACATCCTTTCCAAGTGCTGGTGCTGGGCTCAGGTCGACATAGGATTAAAAAGAATAGAACACGCACAACAGCTGATGCTCCACAGTGTTTATTACGTTTTAAAACAAGTTTGACAACACCTGATCAAGGCCAGCTGATGGCCGAAACATTGTCAAACTTTGTTTTAAAACTTAATAAACACTGTGCATCGGCTGTTGTGCGGACTTCTATTATGTTTAATCCTATGTTAACGCTTTAATACAGAAGCTTTGTGGTTGCATTAGTTATCTCTAGACTCATCCACCGCAGAAGATCCATTTTGATTCTTAACTTCAACTCTGAGAGAAAAACAGACATCCCGTCTCCTTTATTAAACTTTTGGTGGTAATTTTTTAAGGACTATCTCATCCACATTTTAAAGAAAGACAGTTTTGCTATGTGTAAATATCAGATTTACACCATATCTGTCACTATAGGTTGTGTTAAGACCAACATTTATATTTGACAGTTTTACTGTAAATGAGACGTAAGAGACGTTACCCAGACACTGACCATGAAACAAAAAGATGTTCTGTGATCCTCTTTTACCAAACAAACAGCACATAGAGGAGGGACAAATTGCCATTTATACAAATTTTACATATTTCCAAAAATTGCAAGTAATATTTAAAAAAGTATAATTCTGCAAATTTCCTATTTGGAGAGAGTTTTATTGTTTTTAGCCGCCATACATTACTGCACCTGATATTTGCTTGTTCAGCTAGTGCAGCTTCGCATTATGCCGATATGTTATTTTTTCTTTTAACAGCTTAAATATTGTCTTACAAGTATACGGTACCCTGTCAGAGCCATGTGTGCATCAGTATTGTCATCTCTGGACTTTATACTGTTGTTTAGAAGTGGCAGCCAACTTTTTGGAACTGCCTTTCTAATAATAAATAAATCGCTTATCCAGTTTCTTTTATCCTGAAGCTTTGATGCGTCTTTACCAGATAGAGCTTTAATAATGAATTATGCCCGAGTAAATCCAATGTTTATAGAATAATGAATTTCCTCTAGCGTCTGTCATAAACGCGGATCCAACTTCATCTGCCAGGCTCCATGGCTCCCATATTAACCCACCTCCTGCTTTATGCCAGCTTTGAATAATATCTTGATAAAAATGTACAAGATTGCAGGTTTTGGAGGGTTAGGTTTTAGCGTTTAGAGTTAGAGTTATGCCTGATTTATACTTAGTTGCACGTTGGTGGTGTGCACAAAGATCCGCTATTTTTCGGCTTTAGTCTTACAGTTAAAATGAAAAATTAATAAAATTGCCATTCTAAAACATATACTTGCATGTCCTCACAAGTACAGTAAAATAAACGTGTGTGTGTGTGTGTGTGTGTGTGTGTGTGTGTGTGTGTGTGTGTGTGTGTGTGTGTGTGTGTGTGTGTGTGTGTGTGTGTGTCTTGAACTGGCTTCCCAGCTGCAGTCCAGACCTGGGGGATCTGGCCCAGATGGTTGTTGGGTCAAGTCTCATCTGAGGGGCCAAACACACTAACGAGCTCAGTACGGATCACATTCAAACCCCCAACCCCCACCTACAGTACAGTACACACACACACACACACACACATGCAGGCTCCGCAGCACATGGTGCAGGGAATATATTCTGCAATAGAAGTAAATTAATACGTTTTCGCAAGGAAACTGTAACACGGCTCAACCAACCACAAGTGAGCTTGTAGATTGGCTACAGTATTATTTATTGGGAAGGAGAGCAGGTGTATAGAGAGGGACATAAACGTTCCGATCGCAGGTCCAGTTTAACAAGTCCAGAGGGTTTAAAGTGGTTATGATTTTCTCTTATCAACAAGCCCGAAAGAGGAGAGGAGAGCTATTTTAAAAAAGAATCTTTGAAAAAAAGGTGAAAATCACAAATTTGGTACGGAAGTCCCTGGTTTCGGCCTGATAGCAGAGATTTACGAGCGACTTACAGGAAAACAAGCCCAAAGTCACTTACGTATAATAATTGCAACACTGGTTCCAGCTGATACATTTGTACAATATAGACCCACGTAGCCCTCAGTGGTTTGTGATTCTGTATTGAATACACATATATACACAGCGTTCAAATTCAAATTAAAGGCTAATCTACTGTATGTTATATGAAAATGGTCCACCGATCCACTGATGACTTTATTTTTTCCTTGTAAATCGTTTTAAGTTCAAGGACCCTTAGTTGAGAGAGAGATGAAGCAGGGACCCCCACAACCTTTTCATAGATTCCATGTAGTTTCATTGTTTGACAGCACAATCATCAATGTATTTTGGATTTATGCCAATTTGTGTTTACAGATATTTAACCACTTGAAACTTCAAGACTTAATTAACTTGACCTTTAACTCTGTACTTAGCCTACTCTTTTTCCCCTCTACACCAAACGTCTCTGCCGAAAACAACCGATCTACAAGCTCACAACACCTCGCGATGTGAGGCGTTGTGAGATTGCAGATCTGCTATTTTTGGCCACATTTTCAGAATATGGAAGCTAGGGTTCAAATGGTTAATATAAAAAAGGTTTCTATCACACAAAGATTTGGAGGACCCAGCAGTAGTAACTCTGATGAACCCCTAGGGGTCCCAGACCCTTGTTGTAAATATTTGAAATGTTTTGAAACATCTCACCAGACATGCCCAGAATAGGGACACGAGGTTGCAAGCGGTTACACAAGGAACAGTTTCATAGTCCTCCATGAAGCAGATATAGGCCTACACCGCACTCTTTAGAGGTCGTTTTATGGGCACAGTCCTTGGCAGAGAATCCTCATTCATAGTAAATGTGTTAATCTAACCCTAAGAGTGTAAAAGCACTCACCCTGTAAAAATACACGCCCTTTTTATACTCTGGATGTGTGGATTCTACTTTGTAGTTAGTGAGACCACTAGTGTTTTTCTTTATTTCTATGTTGCCTGTATAAAGCAACATCTACAAATGCTATGGTACATCAAGCAGTGCAAATGGTGCATATAATGTCTCTATCCAAAGCGCTTTACAATGTGCATTACATTCACCCATTCACACGCACATTCACACACCGATGGTAGAGGAAACCATTCAAGGCACCAACCTGCTCATCGGGAGCAACCAGGGGTTCAGAGTCTTGCTCAAGGACTCTTCGACACCAACTCCCCATCTAACGAACTGGGAACCTTCCGTTTCCCACTCTACCTCCTGAGCCACTGCCGCCCTACTGCAAGTCATTTTTCTTTTTAGCCACATGAACCCGCAGGTGTTTGGCAAAAATAGTAGATTGCGACATGTTGTGAGCTTGTAGACCGGCTGTTTTCTGAAAAGATATTTAGTGTAGAGCTAAAACAGGAGGGAAGGGACATATAGTAGAGAGGGAGACGCCAATCAACTAAGTAGGGTTATAGTGGATACGTTGCTTGTGATTGTTTCTATAGAACCTTATAGACATTGTCATGTCACGTTGAGTCATGCAGAGCCCTGTTTATAGACAGACGTGTTTGTGTGCAAATACTGTAGCTCACATGAGACTGTGATAAAGTTTCAATGGATTTGTCAAATTAAAAGTCGCTCCCCAGTCATGCTCTCTAATCTGACATTCTGGTCTCTCTCTCTCTCTCTCTTTCTCTCCTTCTCTCACAAAATCAAGTTCAAGCAAACTCACAACTCACTCTCCATCAGACTCTTTCTCTCTCTAATATGGTTCTCAAAGTGGGGTCTGAGGATCCCCAGGGTCCCACCAAATATAACTCGAGCAGTGTACAGTACAGAGTTAAACTAGAATTGAATATTTCAATAATAACGTTTTGTTGCTTGTTGTTTTCTTAACCTCACTCAATGCCAAATGCCCAAATGGCTCCAAGGTAGCTGTGCCCTGATTTTGTATGTTTTTCTTTGCCATGCAATGATTTTTTTTTTTTTTTTTTTATAATTTTGGTTAATTTTGGTTCCAGAGATAGAGCTGTTTGAATGAAAAAAAGTGTCCATCCACTAGAATGGACACACATTTTCTCAATCAGCTAAGCGAGGGAGCCAACACACAAACAGAGAAAACCATCTCTCTGATCTCAGGTCATTTTGACATCTTAAAAAAAAAAAAAAAAAAAATGAAAAAAAAAAAAATCTATACAAAAAACACAAAAGACGTCAAAGACGTCATTGGCATTGAGTGAGTTAATGTGTTAAGCCGCAGGGGGTCCGGGGGGGTAATCTGCCTAAAATGTATGGCACAAAATGACAATGATTGTGCCTAGTGTTCACCCACCAAATGTCAGCTAACCCCTGGAAATGCACAAATGATATGTATTTGGTCCACGGAGCGGCTCCATGGCCTGCCCATCCCAAAATATTTTGTTCCAGGGACCCTCAGAAGTAAATATTTGAGTTAACAAGACTGACCTATGACTGTCTTGATCCAAGGCTAAACAAGCGAAGCTTAAACCAGCGCCCTCCAAGTTACACCACTTTTTATGTCAAGGACCCCTAAATTGACACGTATTAGCCAATGGACCACCATGAATCACTGCTGAATCACCATGCCCATGTTAGTTAAAAAAAAATCTCTTTCACTTCAAATTGCATAAATTAGCTATTGTTCATAAGTACTGTAGTTATAGAACTGACTGCCAACAGACTGAAAAACAATGCTGGTATAACAGCCATTCACACTGAGTGTAATAGTTTGGACAATTGTTTGAAAATGTTCATTGTGTGTGTGTGTGTGTGTGTGTGTGTGTGTGTGTGTGTGTGTGTGTGTGTGTGTGTGTGTGTGTGTGTACATATGTATATGCATATGTTTATATATATATACACACACATTTATGTTTATTTTATTTATTTATATATATATATATATATATATATATATATATATATATATATGCACACTTAATGGCACTTAGCTGGATGTGTATATATAAATAAAATATACATAAATGTGTATATATATATAAACATACACACACACACACACACACACACACACACACACACACACACACACACACACACACACACACACACACACACACACACACACACACACACACACACACACACACACAATGAACATTTTCAAACAAGAGCTGTTTGGTAGGACTTGTTAGGGGGTCCCCCCTAACTTGTTTTGAGGTTCGAATCCTCAGAGCTCTCTGTGCTAAAGCCACATGTATCTGTTGCAAGAGATTTATGTGAAATGTGAAATATAGAATTCTATATTTCAAGAACAGTTGGGCTAAATTAAGAACCCAGCCCTATTCACACTGGCCAGAGGGAGTTGTTAACACAGGGACCTATGTTTGAATGCCCCACTGGAATGACAAAGAGAACAAAACATGCGTATGCAATGAGTCTAACCAATTGACCAAGTGACACCTTTCGATTGTCTGTGTTTGCCTTGAGAGGGAGGGAGGGGATGCCAGGATGAGTCTGATGATGTCTTTCACACCTCTTCTGTCTTTCTAGGGCATGGGGGCCATTGTGTTGCAAAAAGGTTCCAGACACCTTTTGAAAGAGTTGTAGGACTATTAGCGATGGCCTGTCTGGTTTAGATTTGACTGACTATCAGTGATGGCCTCTAATTTTCTGTGCCTAGGAATTCAAAAATATGAGAAACTCTCAACGTGAAATGTCTAATCAAAGCAAATCTATTTTTCATGCCATACGCCCATCCACACGCACCGAGGCTGGTTGGGGCACAAATGGAACGTGACTGGGACAATTGGAACGCCACGAGAAATGGAACGCCACAGGGAGAAATGGAACACCACGTGGAGCGAGGCTTCAGAATGGTAACATTTCCCCATACTGGCCACGGGTCCATTTGGTTCCATTTGCACACTGTCAGAGGTAGGACACCAGAAATGCAACACCAGAAATGCAATTAAATGAATGAATTCAGTTCAGTGGTCACCTGTATGAAGGTGGAACAGTTTAAAAGCGCACACGGCACACATGAGTACAAAGGACCCCAATGGAAACAAGCCTTCATCTGCTTGGGCGTGAAAAATATTTCATTTTTCTCAATCCTAGTTCATTGGGTTTAAAATATTCTCTCCAAAACTACAGTATTCAACTGTACTTTCCTCTCTCTCTCCCTCTCTGTAGATAGATAGATAGATACGGCGACAAGCCACAAAACTTATTATTGAAATATTTCAATTCTAGTTTAATGTGAGAGCGCACTGTCTCGCAAACAGGGAGCGCGTGTACTATTTGATTCACTGGAGTCGGGACCCTAGCTGTCTCCGTTCTACTCTCTCTTCTCTTCTCCTTTCTCCTGCGCTAGAGACAGATAATCACCCCCTCGTTTTAGGCGGAGGGGGAACGGTGAACGAGTGTTGTCTCTTCTATGATGTGATGGGTTGTGTGCGCCGGTTTTCCATTGTTTTATTTGTTTCCCCGTCCGGTCTCCCCTCTCCTCTCTCTCCTTTCTCCTGTGGCTACAGGCAGATATCACCCCCTCGTTTTTAGGCGAAATAAGCGAATATTGCCAACAGATAGATTATATCACGGTTTCATTAAAAGGGGTGCAAATGATCTAATTCCATGATTGATTGATTGAAGAGTTTAGCACTGTTTGCAATAGAAGACGCAGTTACAATACACAACATTGGCACACACACACAGTCCCATTCCGCGACCCACCCATGGGTCGACACCCAGTACTTGGGAAACAATGCTTAAAACATCATACACACGCTGTCTGTATCTGTCGCTCTCTCTATCTCCATTAACGCACACTCACTCACTCACTCACACACACACACACGCGACGCGAGCGAAAAGCGGTTGTCCGTGGTGTAAGATAACTCTATGGGTGTAACACGTTGAAAAATAAAAAATATCCGAGCACATCGGTGCTTAATAATAAGTGAACTTTCCGACGGCGAAGTCCTTCTGATGGATTTTTCTTGGCTGTCAATGTCTCTATAGTCCAAAAAATCGCTCTGAACGTGAGTAAAACGATAGTGTACTGTGTACGCTGTATCGACTTGTCATCTAAAGCATTGCCAAATGGGAAATGTTAACTTGAGCATGTTTAAACCACTCACCGTTTTTTCCTCCTCTGCTGCAATGAATCGCTCGCCTCTGCTCGCACGAGCCGAGCACAAACGAGGAAGGGCGAAACTTGCCGAGGCACAAATGAGGGAAGGCTGGTGGGCTGTGGCGTCGATTCCACATCTAACGAGGAGAAAGCCTCGTTAAAATACGCTAAAATACGTGCAGACAGCCTGGCTCCGCCCGGCCAAATACCTTCCGACATGTATATCGCCCTTCCCAAACCAAAGAAGGGGGGCGAAAAAGCAACTAGCAAAGCCCACGGATAGAGGAGCAGTTGATTCCACATGATCTGCACGCTGAGCGGGGGCGGCGCCCACTGACTTCAATAGAATACGTGGAGCCAGCCGAGAGAACCGCCCGCGTTTATCATCAAGTGACATTTATCCACTTTCCATTCTGACGTCACTTCCAAAGTGATTTCCAGGGGCTAGTTAAAGACGTTTTGCTATCACAAAACGTAATAATCATTGAGGATTTCACAGCTTATTTTAGGGTCACAGAGATGGTCCGTGGCCTAATGCATATGAAACTGGGGGTCATTGAAATTAGAAAGTTTGAGAAAGACTGCTCTAAAGCTTTCCGTCTGTCTGTCTGTCTCCCTCCCTCCCTCCCTCTCTCTCTCTCTCCCTCCCTCTCCCTCTCTCCCTCTCTCTCCCTCTCTCTCCCTCCCTCTCCCTCTCTCCCTCTCTCTCTCCCTCCCTCTCCCTCTCTCCCTCTCTCTCCCTCTCTCTCTCCCTAGCTCTCTCTCTCTCCCTCCCTCTCTCTCTCTCCCATGTCTCTCTCCCACACTTCCTCCCTGGGTCACATGACTCATGCATTCTTGTCCATTTCTAACCTACTCCAAATTAGACCGTGATTGACCATAACACATCCCTCTGCCAAGAAAACAGACAAGTCCAGCATTGCCTTGTAATTAATTAACTGTGTAATTAGAAGAGACACACAATAGATGACGTCAGAGAGACACAGAGGACCTGTCACAAGGCTATACGTGTGTGTGTGTGTGTGTGTGTGTGTGTGTGTGTGTGTGTGTGCGTGCGTGCGTGCGTGCGTGCGTGCGTGTGTGTGGGTGTACACAATGTGACTCATTTTTGTTTCATGAATGCTTGCTTTACATTCCTTAATCAGTGTGGACATACCCAGTCCAGCTGGGAGCTGTCCCTGGAACTCCCCTGGAGGATCTCCTGACCCCACTTTGAGAACCACTGGCCAGTCGACAGATTAACAGGTTGTAAGAGGCAGATTGTGAACAATGATTGCTTGAGGATATTATTAGAACGTTGCATAGGAAAACGTACAGTTTAATGACAGTACAGTTCACTGGTACAAGGTCAACTAAAAGGAGATCCCAGTAAGATTTACAGCTTATTTACACAGGATGCCTTTATGTATCTCATATAAGATTGAAAGACAGACGGATAGAATACAGTACTATGCATAGGATATCATCAATAACAACAAAGAAAGAAGCAGTTAAGCAGAAGAGAAAAAAAAGGATAGAAAAAATATTTACAGTCAATTATTGGTTTCGAATAGCAGGTGACTTTTCAGGACGATTTTGAAGGAAGCTAGGGATTTGCACTCCTTTAGGGCCTGCAGTAGGGCGTTCCACATGTTAGTGCAGGAGAACGAATTTGTGTCAAATCTGGGTTGAACAAGATTTGTGGAGCTGACTCTGGTGTTGTAATTGTGGACAACATGGCAGAGCCATGCCTGCTTCATCGTTAGCGCTTGAGTCTGGAGTGGGTGGCAGGAGAGTTATTTTGGTTGCTATAGGGTGGGAACGTGGCGTTAGCAACAACCTAATGTTTTTTTTTTTTTTTTTTCAAGGTTTCTTTATTATTTTTACAACTTGTATATGAATTCACAAAAATATACAAAGAATGATGTATTTTTTACCCTCCCACCCCCCCAAAGTTCTCGCTCCGAAAGAGCCACAACCCTGGTGTCCTGTACCCTTATCAATAGAAAAGAAAAGAGAATAATAATCATAGTGATGATAATAAGAAAGAAAAAATGTAAATAAGCACATTTACATGAACAATAGAGCGCAGTAAAGATTATCATTAAAAATGAATAAAATACATTCAATAAAATAAAATAAAAAATAAAAACAAAACAATGGGGTCAGTAATATGGTTTAATTGATGTCAGCAGCCTTCATCCTCTCAATATGTGTTAGGAAAGGTTGCCAAATGGCAAAGAATTTCAGATCGCCCTCGAATCCTCTTGTGGAGTAACGGATCTTTTCCAAAGTCAAGTGATGCATAACATCATTAACCCATGCTTTATACGTTGGTGGGAGTTTTTCTTTCCAATTAAGCAGTATCAGTCGCCTAGCCAAAAGGGATGCAAAGGCTATCATATTTTTTTCACTGCGACTTAGATGTATTTCTTACTGGGTAAACAGGGTTACCAATCGAAGGATTGAAGGCTTCTCTTCTTGTCCAATCAGAATCCACCGTTTAAGTTAAATTTTGATTTTTATTACAGTGGTTACAAGTAAAGCTTTTGACAAATGGAAATCAGTGAACAAATCACTATATCGACTCTATGCATGGAAAATACTACCAATGTTATCTTATTATTTTATTATTCTATTCTTCATTATTGTTTTGTATATTATCTTTTTTATTATTTATTATTTGCTGTTATTTGAAGTAGTTTCATATGTGTCATCAAATGGCTAATTACACTTATATTACTTTATTACACGTATTACTTTTTAAAATGAATTATCAAACTGGTATAGGTAATTATTTTGATCAAATGATTTCATGCACTCATTATTCTGTATAATTGTTGTGATTAAACTCATGTTTTATGAAATGAAACTCCTATTTTAGCAAATCCAAATTCCAGAAATGTTATGCTACAGTGTATACTTATTATAACATAAACAATATGCTTTATCATATAAAAAAAAACCGAGTGAAATGGAGATCGTTTGTCAACGGCCTATGCACCCAAGAGGAGCAAAGGGCTTAAGTCAAGTAAGTTTATCATATATTTATACATCATACATAAAATGAAACAAAACCATGTATTCCTACTTAGACATCACACATACAGTAGGTAACATTCAATGAACTGGATAAAAGTCTGTTGGGTCACTAGCCTAAGATAAATGGTCGATCACAACAGTACTACAATCTCTGAATTAACAGTGAATAAGGAAACAGAAAGAAAATATGGACGTGTATTATTCAAACATCTGGATATACTGTATATTACAACTGTGATATGCCAGCTGAGCAGCCGTTGAAATTAGTGTGTGATTTTAACTGAAGATCCAAAGCTAATCGGCATGGAATAAAACCGGACAAATAAACAAACCTTGTCCCTTATTCAACATACATTTGTCATAATTATGACAAAGTACATAATAGGGCTTAAGTGGTTAACGTACATAAAAACCAATTGAAATGGAAATTCAATTTATATTCCTGTTTACTTGTTAATTTATTATTCATTTGTTATTCTTCTTATTTGAGAATTCATTCATACTGTATGACTAGGGATGGAGCTCGAAACAAGGGTCCGCTACAAACTTGATAACAAATTCATCGAGTACCCGGTATCAATAAGCTTTGGGTTTATCAAGCTTGTTATCGAGCATAGCGGCCCATGACATCATGTTTAAACAATCAAGACAAGAGGCGATCAAGGAATGATTACAGTACCATTAATAATATAAAGCCATTTAACACTTATTGCACACAAATGAATGATTGCTCCACAAAATATTCGAAAGCGCTCAATAGTGGGCTCGATAAAAGCCCGGCTCAATAAGCAGGATCGATAAGGTGCTCATTAACCATAAAAAATCAACATGCTCCATCCCTATGTATGACTGGATTCTGAAGTATTACGATTATAACTACACATTGTTATGATTATTATGTCTGAATGGATTGTCCCAGAAGGGAAGGTAAACAATGAAGATAAGGAGCATAGGAGCGTGCTTATACTGGGAGAGAAGAACTGCTTAGCCAAAATACTGAATCTACGGTACATTGAAATTACATTTGTATGTTGGGGTTAACCTACCATCCTCCTGGAACTCTGTATGTAGGCCTACTGTAGGTTTCAAGTTGTCACCTGTTACGCTCCGAGACAACCGGATACTGTCCGTATTCCGGGTATTGCTTTGTCTATTCTCATTTCAATCCGTAACTCTCACTTACACATCATCTTTTCCTTACACTATTGTCATCTGTTGTATCAAATAAATCCAATGACATTTAGTCGCGGCACTTCATTCTCTCTCATTCTCTCACAGAGGAAACGCAACACCAACCTGTTCCTTCATTTCTCTCTCTATGAGCACTGAAACGGAGGCTCACGTTTCCGCGCAGATAGACAGACAGAGTAAACGGATCCCGTACATCTGTCTGTTGTTCTAATCCTAATGGCCGGCCTGCACTGCAGCCCACATCCTCCACATCACACTCCTCTCTCCTCCTAATGACTCCATTCTCCCACCATTTCAAACATCCCTTTAACCAACACATTCCTCCAGCCGTTTACACAGCTGGGGCTCACCGGCAGCCACGGTTTCAACGGCAGCCGGGCTGGCCGGGCCTCGCGAGGGGATTCGCACCCGCAACCGGCTGTCTCGGGGCCCCCGTAAACAAAGAGTGGGCAGTCTGCTTACTGTCCGACCTGCCCGCTCTGACGTTAATTGCAATGACATTCCCAGCTCCCTCTCTCTACGTCCGTTCAAAACCCACTCCCTGCCACTTCATATATTTTGTCGCCGTCAGGCAGAAACCTCTTATCTCCAATAGTTCTCCATCTGTTGTGCAAGAGTGTCAAGCAAAAGTACTGAAAATAGCAAATTTACAAGCTCACAGCGTCCACTTCCTGAAAAATAACAGAATAATTGTATGTCTGACATACAAGGTTTCCACCCGACAACGGCAATATAATCCTCCTCTGACTCACGATGCTGGACCCGTCGGAGAGCGAGCGCAATGTTTTTAGTTCCTTGTTAGCGGGCTATGAATAATGTGCAGTAACGGCTCGATTGTTTAGTTTCTAATTTTTATGGAGAGCGGGCAGCCACCTCTCTGTGGTAGTTTATTAGGTTTTTATCACAGCAGTGAAAGGAACCTGTGGTGAGAAAGAAATATGTCAGCGTTGGCCGGAGCCAGGAAGCTAAACTCACACGTCACCGTCCGGCGAATGTTCCTACCATAGGAGACGCGTGTGCATGAATTAGAAAGCGCGGCCTGTGATTGGCTGGAGCGGAGTTCTGGAGCGCTCGGCTGTGGTCACTTGGACTGCGCGGGCGGGTGTGAATGCGTTTATCGTGGACAGGGCGTTTATCGTGGGCTTGCCCAGGCCTTACGGCCTGGGCATAAATATAACGATTGCATTCACCACGGCTTCGTAACTCGCGCGGCGCTCCGCCGGCCGCGCGGCCCTGGCCCGCTCTTCGCGGCCACTCGCGCCTGCGGCGCTCGGGGGCGAAGAGCAGGACCAAGGTCCGCTGGCCTTCGCGCCGCTTGCAATGTCGTGGACAATAAAACGAGCGCTCCTTCAAACGGCGTCTCCTACGGTAGGATTAATAGCGTGCCGTACACAGCTCTATAGGCGAGGTAACAAAGCCTGCTGGGTAAACGTAGTGTTTCAGCCATCTACTATAATGCGGTGCTGCTTAACCAAAATTACTATAGGATAAAAAAAATAAAAAATAAAAAAGACAATTTAAAATCTTTTTACAGGTTTTGTAATTCTGTGTCAACAATTTGCACTGGAACCTAAATGTTGCATTGTCCATGCAGTCAGGAGTGACTCACTATAGCAAGTTAACTCAATAAGAATTTGCTAATAATGACCATTTAAAGCAAAATGACAGCTTGGTGGCGTTTTGGATTGTGTACTAGTGTCCTTTTCATGACGTAACTCCAAATAATTGCTCCATTGATTAAATATTTTCAGGTACAATAAAGAAAATTGTATTGCACACTGGAACAGATCTCAAAGTAATTTTTTTTAGGCCAACCAAAAAACTTCCTGTGGATTGTAGATCGGCTGTTTTCGCTATTCGTCGTAGACCATGAAGAAGGGCTGAAGTGGTTTTAACACATATCTCGCTCTCTCCATCTGCCTCCTGCTTTCTCTCTCTCTCTCTCTCTCTCTCTCTCTCTCTCTCACACACACACGCACACGCACACACACACACACACACACACACACACACACACACACACACACACACACACACACACACACACACACACACACACACACACACACACACATGCGCGCCCGCCTGGCAGCAACAACACAGGAACAAATGGTGGTCATAAAAAGGGCTTTTGGAGGCTTCCCAGGTCTTAACATCCTCAGTGCTGTTCAGGTATACTTTCTTCTCCTCCTTAGACATGTCAGCCCCCCCACCCATCCAATCTCTCTAGAACCATGAACCATGCACAAGGCCAACAGCCCTAGACACTTGTCTGGCAGCCAAGAAGAAGAAGTGGAAGAAGCAGTGATGTAAAGTAACTAATTCCATTCCATAGTACTGTACTTGAGTACAATGTTGAGGTATGTGTTCTTTACTTGAGTATTTCCAATTTCCAATATAATATTTTGACTTCTAGTCCACTACATCTCGGATCCACATTTTGTACTTTTACTCCACTACATTTTTTTGAAAACTTTAGTTACTAGTTACTTTACACATATACATGATAATATTATAAAACATAAATGAACCACTTTAGCCCTATTTTATACCTTGGCTATTTGAAAATAGCCAATCTACAAGATCACAACGCGACGCATCGCGGCGCGTTGTGAGCTTGTAGATCGGCTATTTTCAAACATTTTGATGCCAACACATTCATACTTTTACTCAAAAACATTTAGAATTCCAGACTTTTACTTGTAACAGAGTATTTCTATATTGCATTGTTGATACTTTTACTTAAGAAAAATATGTGAGCACTTTTTTCCACCACTGAGAAGAAGAAATGAAGAAGAAATGCAAGAAGAAGATGAAGAAGGAAAAGAAGACTAGAGAATGAAGACAATGAAAAAAAGTAGAGTCAGAAGAGAGTGTTGGCGGTGAAGGAGAGAGACAGAGTGGCTCCGCGGTTCTCTTGGTGGGGTTGTTTTACCTCTTCAGTTCATCTGGGGGGGTTTTGGGGGGTCTTTATTCATCCAGGTAAATGGATAGAACAGCTTCAATCAGTCGTCAGGAGAATGGGAAACTTTTAGCACTCTCACATCTTTCATGACCTCATGATGACTCAATTTTTCATGATTTCAATTCCTGTCCAGGAGCGTACAGTACAACCATGGTGGGCCCTTTTTTTGTCACTTTAATAAAATGTAATCCCTCAAAAAAAGGAAGGAAAAATAAATCGTCTTTCTTTCGTCGTTATTGAGATATATCGGCTCTATTCATGACTGTTGTTAAAGGTATAATATTTACTGGGTTTAACATTTCCAATGCCAAAAAAATTCCAGGAACGTGATAAGAATTACCGCGGCCACGGCCCCTTTATCACGTCCACGGACGTGTTCGCTGGTTACCATGGTAACCAGGTAAACAAACAGGTGCTCCGGCGGTGGCTGGTGAGCGAAAACACGTCATATCCCATGATGCAACTCGGCCGCCATCGTCAAGAAGCGTGTAATCTGAGATCTCCATAGGCTAAACCTTCATAAAAAAGTGAATGAAATTATTCTAGGAGGCAATGGTTGAAATACCCTTGAGGGAATCCCCCAGCATCCCCACTCCTTGATCTGTAACAACTCAGCCTCAGAGTCAGACACACAGCAGAATGCTTTGCACTGGATGCTGCCATGTGTGTAGAGCTCACCGCCTAGTGGAGAGGGACAGTAGTAGCTCCTGACACTAAGAGGACATGACACGCACGCAATCATGCACACATGCATGCACGCACGCACGCACTCACTTGGCACACCTTTAGGGCATTGCATTGAATCATTGCATATCTCCATAACTAACCCTAAACCTAACCCCAAACCCAAACCCAACCCTAACCCCAAACATTTGACATTCGGTAAAATCCAATTGGGGACACCCAATTTGATCCAGAATTTCCTGACATATAGGTCACATTTCGGGTCAATGTAGTTCACACACATACCTACACCTTCTCCTAAAACCTACACCTACAGACACACACACACACACACACACACACACACACACACACACACACACACACACCAATGCAAGGTACTATATGTTGTATTGCACATATAGTATCTTGCATTTTATGCGCTCTGATCCGACACACCAGGCCGGGCTCATCTCTCTACAACAGAGGGGAAGATAAGGCGGGACAATTAAGGGCTCATGCAGACAGCTAACCATCCATAACCACAGCGAGGCCTGAACCCCCGGGAGGGGTAATGACTCCCCTCACCATCGCCATCCCGCAACTCCACGGGTGAACGAGCGGGTTGGCGAGCTACGCTAATGGAAGGCGAAGAGCGGTGATCAGCGCTGTAATGCGCGCCCGCCGAGGGGATCGAGTATCACAAGGAAAACCCGTAGTTCGGGAGGACTGCTGGGTGGGGGGAGGGAGGGAGAGCGAGGAATGATGGGAAACAAGCAGGGGTGTCGCACCAAATTCTGGGCCCTGGATACAAGGATTCACTGTGGGGCCCCTGTGCTATAACTATTGAAAAATAGCAGATATACAAGCTCACAGCGCGGCACCAAGTGCCGCGCTGCAAGCTTGTAGATCTGCTATTTTTGAGAAATCATGAAAATCGTTGAATATTTCAAATCCTTCTAAGGTTTTTTTTTTTAAAAACCTATGTTTCGATGTCAGTGGAGCTCAAACCTTTTCATGCGCAGGACCCCCAAAATGGTATGTATGTATTTGGCCACGGACCCCCATCTCAAAATATTTAGTTCCAGGGACCCCCCAGAAGCAAAATTTGAGTCACAAATGTTCGCTTTAAAAATACATATATTCAAAGATTTGCACACATTTTCACGACTTTTCAAAAATAGCAGATCTACAAGCTCGCAGCGTGAGCTTGTATATCTGCTATTTTTCAATAGCTAAAGTATAAAATAATTAAGGCCCCTCCAACACCTTGGGCCCTAGAAACTCAGTCACTTTCCTACCCCTTGTGACGTCCCTGGAAACAAGGATGGGAGGAGGGAGGGAGTTTGCACTCCAGAGGAGGTGTGTGCACTGGCTGGTGTGTGACACCACATCTGCGCATCGGTAGCGCGCCTCCTCCACTGAAAATGATCTATCTGTCCTCCCGTGCTAATCAAGGCCCGAGAAACAGAGAGAGAGAGAGAGAGATGATTCGGGTCACCGAAACGCCGATTGTTAAAACGGAGCCATATTGCCATGGGAACCGAACACAGCCGATGTAAATATCGTGATCTATCGGTGGCATCTGGAAGAGATTTCGGGCCGAACAAAAAGGGGGTGCCTCGCTCGCCACTCGCCCTGCTCTTCTCTCGTCTCTCCGACGTGTACGAGCGGATCCATTACCGTGTTTATTTGCACTGCTAAACCTCGGCCCGGCGAATAGGATTATGTAGTTGGGGGGGGGATTGAGAATAGATCCTACACAAACACTAGTATTAAAAAAGCGGGATTTCTGATGTATCCCGAACAATAATGGGTTTACAAGGCAGAGAGGGTTTTCCCCCCCCATCTCTTCCCTTCTGCTCTACTCTCTTTCTCTCCATCCCTCTCCCTCTCTCTCTCTCTCTCTCTCTCTGCCTGCTTCTCAAAAACCTCTTCATTTTCCAGAAATTGAAACCAGACCCGGGGAGCGAAGCATAGCTGCTCTAGCTATGTGAGCACAGCGAGAGGGAGGAGGCTGGCCTGAGATGAGTATTCATCATAGGCCTAGAACGCATATCTGAGAGAGAGAGAGAGAGAGAGAGAGAGAGAGAGAGAGAGAGAGAGAGAGAGAGAGAGAGAGAGAGAGAGCGAGAGAGAGAGAGAGCTTAAAAGATGGAGAGAGACGGTGAGAAGAGAGAGAGACAGGGGAGCGCATGACAGAGATAGTCAGGGGAGACGGACAGAGGTCAAAGGTCACTCAGTATTTATCATTTAAACAAGACTAAGAGCCCTGCCCGCGGCCTTTAGAAGGCATGCTTCTCCTCACACCCCAGGTGAGTGGTTTGAACCGACCGACCAGCTGATATCGTCAACCTTTTATCCCGGCACTCAGGTGCTATAGGGCGTCTTTAAGGCCCCATTTACATTGGCAGCCAAATCCAGCCTGAATCAGATCAGTGATTGGAATCTGATTTGTTCCAGGGGACTATTTAAAACCATTTAAATAATATTCCAATCTGGATGTGACACAGATTTGATTCAGGCTGGATTTGGCTGCCAGTGTAAATGGGGCCTTAAAGTCCTTACAGAGAACTGCCATGTCCCTGTTTGGGAAAAGGATCAACCGAATGTTCTTTTAAAAAAAACAAAAAACAAGATGGTTTCAAATAGAAAGTATTTATTGTCTCTGTCAGGCCGCAACAGCCGGGAGGCAGAGATGCCCCTGTCCTCACAATGCGTCGCGATACAGCGCATTGTTCGCTTGTAGATCTGCTATTTTCAAAGGATTTTCATATATTTTATATGAAAACGTGTTGCAATGGGACATTCTGCATCTACTCTAGTAACATTTTGATGCCGATGCTTTTGTTCACTTACTCAAGTACATTTTGACAACTGGACTTTTACTATCTTGTAAACAGAGTATTTCCCCATTGCAGTATTGATTGACTTAAATAAAATATTTGAGTACCTTTTCCACCACTGCTTCTCTCTCTCTCTCTCTCTCTCTCTCTCTCTCTCTCTCTGTCTCTCTCTCTGTCTCTCTCTCTCTCTCTTCCACCTGGTAGTAGGTGGACCTATCTTTTGTCGGTGTCAAAAGGCCAGCCGTGCACCCTCCCCCACCCTACAGTGATGAGAGCTCCCATAGGAGCTCGCAGGGCTTCCACCACCGAATGGAAGAACACTACACTGGCTTAATGTATGTGCATGCATGCACAGCAAAGTCCGGAGTGCAGATTTAACTCGGAGGTACATAATCAGCTGTCGCGCACTTTACTGATGACTGTGTTGGTTTGTGGTTTGTCTGCACGTGAACGCGTACGATGCCTGTGTGTGTGTGTGTGTGTGTGTGTGTGTGTGTGTGTGTGTGTGTGTGTGTGTGTGTGTGTGTGTGTGTGTGTGTGTGTGTGTGTGTGTGTGTGTGTTTGTGTGTGTGTGTGTGTGTGTGTGTGCGCATGTGCGTGTTAGAAGACTGCATGGTTTCTCCATTAGAAGCCTGCCTGAAGTCCTGCTGTGAACTGTGCTGTCGAGTCCCCTATGGGCAGTGGTTCCCAGACATTGGGTCGGGACCCATTTGTGGGTTACGGAATAATTGTTATGGGTTCCTTAATTTCTTGTTTCATACATTTTGTTTTATTTAAAAAAAAAAAATCAAACATTCCTACAAATAATAATCAGTAATTTCATGAAGAAAAAAAATAAATAAATAAAATGAATCTAAGAACACAAATGTTTGAAGGGCCACTTCACCTCTGGGACAACCCTATCTTATTTTATTGTTGTTTGGGACACGATCAACACAATCCTGAGTAATTTTTTGTGTTCAATCTGTGTTTTTAGATATTTTAGTATTTCAGCATGACTAGTGATGCATTTTGCATCATCAGTGATGTGTTTTGCATCATATGATGCAAAACGCATCACTAGTAGGCCTACATGCTGAAATACTAAAATATCTCAATTAACAGATTGAACACAGAAAATAACTCAGGATTGTGTTGATTGTGTCCCAAACAACAATAAAATAAGATCGAGTTGTCCCAGAGGTGAAGTGGCCCTTTAAGAAGTAGTGAAAATAGCCGATCTACAAGCTGTAGATCTGCTGGTTTCACTAGTTTTGGGTCCCGGGCAAACATCTGATTTCTCTTTTGGGTCTCAAGCTGAAAAGTTTGGGAACCGCTGCCCTAGGGCCTACGAGACCCTCTCAATTTTCAATTAAATTCAATTCAAAGGGCTTTATTGGCATGAGAAAACATATGTTTACATTGCCAAAGCAGAAGCGTACACGGTACAATACAATCAATCAATACTAGTAAGACACCTCAGGGTGACTTGCGACCTCAGGGTGACATGGCCATCTGGCCAGTGATGTATATGGGACCAGTTACTCATATATGGAGACCCCTTCATGATAGTTATGTTATGTCAAAACATGCCCATATATGGACATTACCAAATATGGGCATTCCCATATATGTCCTTAATATTGATAACATAATATCCTTAATAATGTCCTTAATATTGACAATATAGGAATCTCCATATATGGGCATAAAACGTACATAAGTAATGCCAAGCAGGGCCTTGGTGAGTTAGGGCCTTGGTTTGATGCCTGTGGATCTCCATATATGGGCATAAGGGGGTACCCTAACATTCTCATTTTCGGCCTGGGATTTATGACATCAGAAATCTCCATGTATGGGCATAAAAGGTTTTTTTCTTTTTCTGGGAATGACCATATATGGACTTTTATACCCTGAGAAATCTCGTAGCTTGCAGGAAGTGATGTCACGTGACATCCTTTTTATGCCCATATATGAGTCATTCTGTACCACATCACTGTGACTCACTGACATCACGTGACATCACTTCCTGTACTGACAGTCAGACAATACTGACAGTCAGACAAGCTACGAGATTTCTTAGGGTATAATGCGACCTTCGGTAATAATAATAATACAATCAAAATAAAATATGTACAATTGAAACAGTTTTCATGTATGGAGTTTACTCGATGCAGGCATTGCAGGGATGTATACACAATGATCCCTCCATCCTTATCTCTCTCCTTCTGTCTGGTTTTGCTCCTGGTGTCTACAGTATAACACTATAACACTGTACCTGATCTGCTCTCCCCCCTCTTGTCATCACAGGGCCTCAGCCCCTGACAGGATCATGTACATCATGTATCTGCGTTACCAGTGAGAATGTGTCAGTAAATGAATGCAGCTTTTACCAGGAAAGTGTGAAAAATCGGTGCCAGGCATCGCATGCGCATGCATGTGTTCCCTGCATCTCCTCGCATTATAGGGTTTATGTGGTTACTGTGGTAGGTGAGTAAAACTGATGGGGTGGCTGGTCTGGTGTGCGTGCGTGTGTTTGTGCGTGCGTGCGTGCGTGTGCACACGCCCTTTCCATGGTAAAGCAATAAGCCATGGCTTGAGGCAACCATATGAAGCTGGTTGGTAAAATCACTGGATCCTTACAATTTTTAGGATCAGTGACTGGGATTTAGTTACTGCCAGAGGACACACACACACACACACACACACACACAGTATGAAGAGACTGCACATTGTCATGCTGACGCACACATACATACATGTATAAGTACACACGTTCTTTACACATACAGAAATATGCATACAGTGCAAGTAAGTATAGGGTACACACACAATGAAATATATATATGTCTGTGTGTGCACACACATATTCACACACATAGAGAAATGCACAACACGTGTATGCTATGCACAAGCAGATAACAGGCACCTGAATGTGTACACACAAACCTACACACAAAATGATACCATACACACATGTCGGCCACAATACAGTATGTGTCTTTTTTGATCACATTGGTTTCGGCAAATATAAAGCAGCCAATGAGTGCCAATTATTCTAGGTGAAAATGATCAGACTTTTTCAAAAATAGCAGATTTACTGTACAAGCTCACAACTATTTTTGAAATTCTGAATAGTGATGGAGTGGGTGTTTACTTACTGAGTCCAAATATCAGTAATCGGTTGTCTAGAACTCTCATCGGGCTCATTACTATTTCACATATTAACATGCCCTCTCTCTCTCTCTCTCTCTCTCGCCCCACATATGTCAGAGCATGTCTTAATGGTTTTCTCGTTGGCCATGTGAGTTCTGTTGGTGCAGCTCTGAGCCGTTTATTTATCTTGAATTAGAACACCACCCACTGAGGACACTTTCTGCCCTGACTCCAGTATGCGCACACGCACACGTGCGAGTGTGTGTGTGTGTGTGTGTGTGTGTGTGTGTGTGTGTGTGTGTGTGTGTGTGTGAGGGCAGAAGTATGTGCACACTGTAGGTGTTTTTGCGAAAATGTGTGTTTGGATAAATGTTTGAATGTACAGAATGTGAGTGAAAATGCATGTGTGTGCGTGCATGCGTGCATGCGCGTGTGTGTGTGTGTGTGTGTGTGTGTGTGTGTGTGTGTGTGTGTGTGTGTGTGTGTGTGTGTGCGCGCGTGCACACGTCACTCTGAATTACATGTGTATCAAGTGAGGCTTACACCCTGAGGATTTTTTTAGGGATAAAGTCAACCAATCACTCATCGTTCCCAGTGATGTCACAGGTGCGAATCCATCAACGGGAGTATTAGAGAGCGGCTCTGGATGGACGGAAGGCTTCAGTCAACACAGCAAAGCTCCAAATCCAACTGGATCACACACAGATCGCTTGCCATAATCACACAATTGACTGATTGCCTGAAGCCACGGGCACATTTTATATCCTTGCTGTCGGGCATCAGAAACCTCTTATCTCCATATTTTTCAGCATCAAAAGTAGCAGATCCACAAGTTTGTAGATCTGCTATTTGGGAATTTGATACCTGGAAAGTAACAGTTTTGGACATAGGAGGTTTCCACCCGACAGAGACGATATGCCCATGTGTTGCATTCACAGTTCCTTATTTCATATCGGCACTGCTTTTGTAAAACTATTAGTTATTTAATCAATATGTATGGTAGGAATATTAATGTGGGACCCCTTCTTGACATTCTTTGAAAATACCTCTACTGAGCAGACATTTCTATACCCTCCTTTTTTCCCCCCTCTATTTTATTAGAGGGGGCCGAAGGCCGAAGGCCTGGCGGAGTCCATCCATCCGTCCGTAGATCTGTCTGTAAGCAGCTAATCTCCGGCACCATTGGGCCGGTAGCAGCGAAACTGTGCTCACACACTCCCTGGATAACAAAAGCAGAACCTCTGCCCCAAATATTTCAGATCTGCTTGCGCCACCAGGAGGTTGATTTGTGTAAAATATTTTCTTTAAAAAAAATAACTCCTACTGATTTTGTCCAAACATCAAGCAAATCGGTACACATTATCTCTATAGTCATGTGATCAAGATGGATTGATCTGATTCTTCTAAATTGCATTTTTCACTTTTTCACAATCTGCCTTTAATAGTGCCACCAGGAGGCCAAAGTATGCAAAACATTGTCTCTGTCTTTGTTTGTTGCTTCTTTTTTTTACTAGGTGGGGTGTGGGGGTGCGGCGGTGCGGGAAATATTATGTTGAATAAATAACAACGTATGTCTCATTACCGTCTGTTCATGGAAAACATAAATAAAGTACAAAAAAAGAGAGATAAAGAACACAACAATTATAGTTTTAATGACCTGATAAGGTATATGAACTATTACAGGCATATAAAAGAATAGGCACAAAAAATTAATTGTGTGAATTTATCCATTTGTAACTCTGTGTTAAAATAACCATCAGGATTTTATGACACGGATGATTTGAGCTTTTTTCTTACTGCTTTGTAATTTACTGAAGATGCATTTCTTTGCCATTGCCTTGCCAATATATTGGGCTTACTTATGCCTCGGTAATGCATGCGCGCATCTAAACCAGGTGTTGGCTGATCATGTTTTCTGTGCTCTGATTAGTTTTCACGATGACAGCATTTCGTCAGTGGATCAGCGAGGTTGAAGATCAATGAAACGAAAACATATGATGTTGTATTACAATTAAGATCAGTTTTCATCCCTGTGCATTTGAGCCAGGCGGATCCTAGCCCAGAAACTCTGCATGGAGTTTGCAGCGATGCATAATATTCCCCAGAGACTAAGGCCAGCTTGAAGACATCAACACCTCCAGCTTCCTTGAGCGAATGCCCAGGTTATGGAAGAATACCACCTCAGCAGAGATCTGTTTTATTTGAGAACGGTTCTTCCCCAGCAGAGTAGATGTATGATTCTGGGGTGACAGCAACAACAACAACAACAAGAGACAATAGTCTGCCCTGAATACTGGCTATTAACTACAGAGTTCACCCAAGAATTTACTGACTTATTTTCTATCAATTACACACCCCATGAAGCCTTGAATGTGCGGCAATTTTCTTTGTTTTTGTCGCATTCCCGAGACAATACTTTGATGAGAGGGTCAACGGTCAATAGGATCTTTTTTTGATTGATTGATTGATTGATTGAATGATTGATTGAATACTTTATTAGAAGTTTGCATAGGAAAAGGTACAGTTTCATGATGGTACAGTTCACTGGTACAAGGTCAACTAAAAGGAGATCCTAAAAAGACTAAGCTTATTTGCACAGGAAACCATTTAAGTATCATTGAATGACAGATGAATAGAACACAGTACTATGCAGTAGATATAGTCAGGAAAAAAAGAAAGAATAAACAAAAGACAGTAAGTCTATACAAACAGTAAAGAAGGGGCAGGGGAGGCTGGGCTAGGTTTGTTTTTACCAGTTGCAAACGTCTGCCGCCTGTAAGTGGTTTTTCAGGGCGATTTTAAAGGATGCTAGGGATCCACAATCCTTTATGGCCTTCGGTAAGGCGTTCCACATTTTGGTGGTATAGCAGAAGAACGAGTTTGACCCTTTGTTGGATTTGACTCTGGGTTGAACGTGATAAAATGTGTTGAGGTAGGGTGCTCAATTTTTTAAACACTTCATCAGTTGTCACCGTGGTAAGTTTAAAACTGTCTTTGCTAACCCCCAGTTTTTTGTAGAATTTTTTAACAAATTTTACACCATACTGCCCAGATGGGGTGACCAGTCTTTGGACCAGTGAATGGGCTGTGGTGTAAAGATTTTGTTTTGTTAAGATGTGTGTAGCCACTTCACATTTGTCAGAAATGAGAGCAGCATCTGTTTTGATGTTTATGTTGTGTCATATAGTTTTAGGTTTTAAGCCTAATTGGTTGTTAAGCAACTTCCATAGGTCACGTGGTTTGTTTTTGTATTCGTCGATTTTGTCGTCGATGTCGGTTTTTTTTTCTCGTTTTTTTTTCGGATCTAACTAGGGCGGTTTTCTGGTTTCTAAGTCTCTTCGACCTGAGCAGTAAGATGCTTGAGAATCGTTTTCTGAGTTTTGCGCTGCACTTTCGTTTTTCATCATATTTTTTATCTCTGAGTTTAATTGATTCCTCAATATCTGAGTTATACCATGGCTCTTGGCGAGCTTTAACCCTGGTGGTTTTCAGGGGGCCACGTCGTCTAAAGTAGCTTTATATTTGGTTTAAAACCAGACCATGCTTCTTCGACCTGTGAACTCTGAAGTTCTGGGGACCAGTCTAAACTCGCCAGTTTGTGATTAAAGGCCTCACTGGAGTAGTTCTTAAGGCTTCTAGTTACAACTGTTTTATGGCCACTAGCCTTGGGTTTGTGTATTTTCCGGGTACAGTAGATCATGTAGTGATCACTTAGGCCGCTTACAATAGTCCCACTAGAGGTGACTTTGGACTTGTCTGTGGTTACAATGAGATCTATGAGTGTTTGGGAGTGCTCTGTCACCCTGGTAGGTTCGGTGATGAGCTGAGTGAGGTCATGTTGAACACATAACCCATCAAAGGATTTGAAGACGGATGTTTCTTTACGTAAAACATCGGTATTCCAGTCTCCGATGAGGTATTTTTCAACACCGTCCACCTTTGCTAAGCTCTCCTCAAACAGTTCACAGAAATCATTCTGATCAGGGGGTCTAGAGACAGCGCATATTAGTATGTTTTTAGCATGTTAAAAATTACCTCAATCCATACAGTTTCAAGAGAACTGTGGTGTAAGTCTGGACGGGGGATAACATTGACATCATTATGTACATACATACATACATGAGTCATCAAGCTTAGTTTCAGAGAAGTTTAAAAATGTTACCTTACCATCGTGAAACATTTCCCTTAATTTGCTCGAATTAGGATTTGAGTCTCCAACCAGACACTGTGATACATGAAATTATTGGCTCAGGAATACGATAAAAAAATAAAAAAAGGTCCATGAATCCAAGGCTTCATGAGTGTGTGTAATTGATAGAATCAAATCATTTTTCTGGGTGAACTACTCCTGACTTCTGTCTGGATGTCAGTGGTGTAGTGGTTAAGACAGCTGGGCCCTGAGCTACACAGAATCCTGCTGGCACAGGGGTCAGGTATACTACCGGAGACGTGAACCTGTGACTTCTTTTGACTGTCTCAATCAATCAATCAATCAATCAATCAATCAAGATAGATACTTTCTACTTACATTCAGCCAGTTTTGTTGACACTTGTGAGTTGGACTGGACAATTTACAGAAAAAAACTACATTTTGATTCAACAAGACCATTCCCATCTGGGTATATAAGTATAAGTATGTGCACTTTTGTGCAGAGTTTGAGTTATCCTCTGTGCACAGCATATCAGGGACAGGATGGAAAGTAACTTTGTACTTGTTACCTGCTATCCTGGGATCGCTTCCAATTTCTGGCTTTTGATCCGGTCAGGAGTGGAAACAGCCTGCGTCATTTTGTAGTCATAGACGGACTACACTTTGGCTGGAACTACCAAACCGGAGACAACCAAAAACAATTCCCCACGCTCAAGGACATCATTTTAGGGCCTACCCAATAAAACCCTTGATGCAGCATAGTTTGACGTATTATTTTTTTGAAATGTTCATTTGGCATATCCATCTTTTAGTCCAACTCGCAGCGACTGGCAAGACTACACTCTAGCATTTAAATAGGGATTGGGGAAACAAACAGGGGGGACCAAAACAAAGCGACGCCACTTCTTCTGCTTGTTTCCAGTTTGGAAGTTTTGGAAGTTTATGCGTGTGTGTGCAGGACGGCAACAGTATAACAAAGTGGGTCCATGGATTCCGCGCATGCGCAGTTTGATCATTCATCGAATCATCGCATAGCTTTCGGAGCTGTAAGTTAACGATGGCGATAGGTCCCATAGCCCAAACTCCAAACCTCCAGTGTTTACATCAAAACGCCAATAAACAGCTTACATTATGGGAAAGTGAACAACAGGCGTTGTTATTTTGTGGATATGCCAACAGAGGTTTTATGATGTTTTTTAGGACATTTTTCCAGGTTAACAGATTAATCGAGAAGATTTATTTTTTGTGAACTTTTGTTTTAAATTACTAACATAAATTGATTAACCACACAAGCTCAGTACTTCGGTAAGTGAAAATAGCCAAGCTTGTTGATCTGCTATTTCATTTTTACGTAATCGTTCAGTAATCATAATCGAGGAAAAGGTTTGAAATAACCAAGATATTGATTTGAAGTGGTATCGCCCGCCCGGTCTAGTGAGGTCACATACCATAGTTGATCAACATAGCCCGGTGCTTGGCGTTGGTACAATCACATGGTGTGTAATATGTGGCTTGAGGAGCCAGGAGCCTCTGATCAAGGCTTAGAACCTGGAAGTGTGTGTGTCAACACCACGCAAACAGCCAATCAAGCAGCTGGACGAAGAGTGCAGGGCAAACCGCCAGTCATCACGCACATACCAGCACCGATGACAGCCAGCCAGATACAAGAGATAAAGAGGAAGACTGAGAGGTGCGTGTGTGTGTGTGTGTGTGTGTGTGTGTGTGTGTGTGTGTGTGTGTGTGTGTGTGTGTGTGTGTGAGAGAGAGAGATTAGATGTGTTTAGAACTTGAATTTTACTCTTTTTTGGACTTATTGTACTTATTTATTATAATTAGATTGTACTCACAAAAAAAGCTAAAAGTACACACTTCTGTACAGAACCGTTGTTCTGTATGTGTCGTTCAATGAGATTCACAACAACAGTGGCTCTGCTCACTGTTCTGATCGTTATCAGCCCACAATGCACACGCAAATGCACGCACACACACGCACACGCACGCAGGCAAAGCCAGATACAATGCATCCGTAAAAAGGCACACACACACACACACACACACACACACACACACACACACACACACACACACACACACACACACACACACACACACACACACACACACACACACACACACACACACACACACACACACACACACACACACACACACACACACACACAGGCAAAGACAGATACAAAATACATCTGTACAAAAGGCACACACACACACACACACACACACACACACACACACACACACACACACACACACACACACACACACACACACACACACACACACACACACACACACACACACACACACACACAGCTGCACTAATTATGAGGTCTGATGAGTTTGGTTGTCCCTCTCCTCTCCATCTGTGGTTAGCTGTCATCTGGTTCTGTTTTCTCTCTGCATGCCCCACTGCAATGTGTGTGCACGCGCACACATGCACGCACACACACACACGCACGCACGGCACGCGCACAAACACACAGCCCCGATGGAGAGAACAGACCAGAGAGAATGAAAGAAATGGGGGTGGGGGGGTGGATGAGGACAGAGTGGGAGATGGAAGACACAGAAATAGAGAGAGAGAGAGAGAGAGAGAGAGAGAGAGAGAGAGAGAGAGAGAGAGGGAGAATAGGGAATTTGAGATGAAGAGACAGAGGTAGAGTAGTAGAGATCAGAGGAAGATATTGTATTTCCCACTACTCTGCTCTCTTTGATTGATTGATTGATTGATTGATTGCATACTTTATTAGACAGAAATGTGAACAGCACAGTGTTCAGTCAGATATTTGAGCTAAATGGATAATACAAAACAATCCTAGGGACTTGTTTCCATTGTGGTCCGTATGTATTATGAATTAAGCCATGTTAATTCATTTTAATTCATAATCCATCTACTACAAGCTAAGCTTTCTTCTGTTCCTTTTGGCAAGTGACCTGACAGTGGTATACAAAAGTATATACTCAAGAAGAATATTCAATTATTCAATTATAGTACAAATTACGATAGAAGTACAATATTTCTATTTCAAATGTAATGGAGTAAAAGTCATCAGCTTACAAAAAATATATACTCAAGTAACATAGACACATCAAAGGGGGCTCGAGCCCCTGCCCTTTTACCCCGTCTGTAAAAAGTGCCCTCTCCAGACCATGAATAAGTACAGAAAATAGCCGACCTCCAAGCAGCACTACGCGTTGTGAGCTTGGAGGTCTGCTATTTTCAATATTTTCACCAAAGGGCCCTTTTAGAAATTTCAGCACCTGCCTCTTTAACATTCTGCTGTCCAGTCCACCACTACAAGCGGCACACCGTCATACTGCAGAGTATAAATGAGGCTTATTAGGCTTCCACCGCTGAGCCAAGAGGAAGTGGACCTGCCAGCTCCCCTTTCCCCAACCATCGCTCACTCTGGCTGGGTACGGACCGCCCGGGGGGGCCAGACCCCCCCTCCCCTCACACCCCTTCCCCACTCTCTCCCTCCACACAGTGCGTCCTCTCCAGTGTGAGGAGTAGAGGTGCCAGCTCCAATCTCTACCATTTCACCTCCAGCTCCCCCAGGACCTATGGAGGACGGGGGGCTTCAAGGGGGGGGGGGGGGGGTTCCTCCTGGGGGTACAGGTGAGAGTGGTGGTGTGGGAGGTATGGTGTTCCCCATGGGCGTGTAAATGAGCGGGGGGACCCCCCCTCCCCTGTTCTATCCTACGGTACTGCGGTAAAGGAAAAACAATGAAAATTTGTGCTAATCCTATTTTTTTAAAGCAAACATTTTAACACAAATCTTTGCTTCTGGGGGTCCCTGGAAGAAAATATTTGGAGACGGGGGGGTACCACGGCCAAATAAGGATAATTTTGGGGGTCCTTGACATGAAAAGGTTTGAGCACCACCGATGCCAACATTAGGATTCAGACGACATTGTCAATAGGTTAATCTATCCAGAGTATTGTGTATGTGCAGGCAACAGTGATCTGGATGTATTTGGCTTTAGTACAGCAACGTATTACATGAAGTTGTCCACAGTTAAACATTATAAAACAACATAGCACCGGGCTGCAGACCTAATATTACGACATTAACATATCAGAAACCGTGTGGATATAATCCTTCCTGTCTTATCACAAATACAAGACTAATAAACAAAGTGTCAACAGCAGCGGCCACTGTTATGATAATATTTTCTGACATGACAGACCACTGTTTTGATCAAAACTCCATTTAAACAATGTATGCATTCCCCCAACCCTTTCTCTCTCTCTCGCTTTCTTTTTCTCCTGCTCTCTCACAGTCAGTCACTCACTCATTCACTCTCACACACACACATATTACCATTCACAAACACACGTGCACTCTATAGATCGCCCGATACAATGCAGCTTATGCACACATGTCCGGCAGACTTCTAAGGCAGATTAATGCTCCACATGAGGCCGAGCAGCACAATACTCAACCTGCTGGACAGATGTAGGGGCTGGTGCACTTCGCTCTGTGCGTGCGCGTGTGCACAATATTAAAATGAGAGTATAACCCGGTTTATACTTTGTCATACAAAAGGTGACGGCACTCCGAAAATAGCTGATCTACAAGTGCACATCATGTGACGCGGTGCGCTTGCCTTGTGTACCGTCTATTTTCGACACGCGACACACGCTAAGAGTATGAATAAATTAAGCAAAAGAGAGAGAGAGAGAGTGTGAGAAAGAGGCTGTCAAATACAGACACAAATAAAAACGAATGAGAGTCAGAGAGAAAGGAAAGACAGAACGGGAGATACAGAGGCCAAGATGAAGAGAAAAGATGAGATAGTTAACCACAGATCAGTGCCGGATCGGTATCATAAAATCCACAGGGCACAATACAGTCTGGACAGTGGAAAAGAAATACGTGTGACGCTTTATAGCCATATAGTGACACTTTTGTGAGGCTCACCATTAAGCGCTCAGACTGAGTAAGATAAAGAAAAAGATTTAAGAGCAGAGCTGGGACAACATCAGACGTTTGGCCAACAGACCCACCGATAAGTATCCAAATGTGCTGTTACTGTACCTGCGCTATTATTACATCAGACATTACTAATAAAACTGTGCTTGTGAGGATCCAATGAGTGCTTGTGATGGATCCCCACATGATAGAAGCATTACACTTGAGCTTGTGTCTCAAGCCAAGGCCAAATGATCTCAAGATAAAGAATCAATGACCTTGGCTGCTTTTATCTTTGAATTGTATGAAGGGTTATATTTTGCAGACTCAGATATCGTCAATCATTTGCTGAGACAAACGATTTCATTTTTGTGCAATTCACTGGCCCTGAACGACCCTTAGTACAGTTTACACATTTGGCACGTTAACAGACACTTGCCCAGCAAGCAACTTAAATACGCGCAAGGTCAGAGTAAGTGCCATGCACGTTTAGTGAAACATGAGGATAAGTGGTCAAGGAATAAGAGGCAAGAGATCAAGGATATGCTACGGTACATAATTGCTGGGATAGCAAGTACGCAACACATACTGTAAGTAATAGATGAGAAAGAAGTGCATGTGCAAAGATAGTGAGTGAAAATACTTACTTAACCACTTATGCCTGACACCCTTACCAGGGTAGGCCGTCGACAAGGGTCCCCGGTCGCTGGCGTTCTTTTCCATCTGCGACCAGGTGCATCCCAGTCTCTTGGTGTCTGCCTGGAGATCCCGCCGCCAGGTGTTTTTGGGCCGGGCCTCTGTTTCTAGTGTGTGTGTGTGCCCGATCCATCTCCATCTTCTTCGTCCAATTTCGTCTGCTGCTGGGAGTTAGTAAGTAGCAGGCAGGCAGGTTAGAGGGATGGTAGGGTCAGGGATGATATAATATTTACACCAGAAGTACCTTTACGCCCTGACTCTGCTGGACACTAGTCATCTACGTACAGTATAAGAGGATCAATCTGTGTGTCCATAGCGGTGTGTATTTTTGAGCGGTGCTAAGCTGCTCCTACGTCTGGCTTTGTATGGAGATGGCTTTGTTTGTATGAGCACGGATTTGTGTGTATGACCATGTATGGAGACTGTGTATGAGCACTGATCTCCATGACTAATGTCATGGACAGAACGGCCCATACAAGGAGATATGTACTTGTGTCGTGGTTGATAACAAAGTATCAAACTCACTTCGCACAGACACAATTTCTTTGGCTATGCGAGACTAATAGTGCAGTGACAGAGAACATCCTCCCGGCCCACTGCCCACCTGTGACCACTGCCAAACCTATTTGTTGGAGCACCCGGACAAACTGGAGGAACCATCAAATCAAACTTTAGTTATATAACACATTTATAACAACCAAAACCCGACCAAAATGCTGAGCATGGTTAAAAAGCCATGGAGGAATCGAATCACAGTGTCCAGGGCGATGGACAGGTAGTTTACCCCTGCACCCCCCGGGCGCCAAGGATCTACATAAAATGTAAATGGTGCTGCAACTTCTGTATAGTGCTAAGCACTGTGGAATTTACCAATGCTACAGTATCTATCCCTTTAACTGCCATGATCACAATAGTTTATGCTTTTTTTCCTCTCCAAAATAGAGAAACCGTCATTAGAAGTTCCCGAAAGGTTCCCAGTTCGATCCCGGGCTCCCCCAGAGTTGGTGTTGAAGAGTCCTTGAGCAAGACTCTGAACCTCTAGTTGCTCCCGGTGAGCAGGTTGGTGCCTTGCATGGTTTCCTCTGCCATTAGTGTATGAATGTGTGTGTGTGTGTGTGTGTGTGTGTGTGTGTGTGTGTGTGTGTGTGTGTGTGTGTGTGTGTGTGTGTGTGTGTGTGAATGAGTGAATGTAATGCACAATCTCTGTAAAGTGCCATGGTTAAAGGCACCATATAAAAATGCACCATTCACCATTTAACACAAATGAACAGGTGTTATTGTTGTGACACATCTCTTGAGCAGTGAGACAACTGTTGGGAGAGTGTTCGTTTTGTCCCATCTGACAAATGAAAAGGAAGCAGCACTTTACTGTCAAGAGTAAAAAAAGAAAGACGCAAACGTACTGGCAGACACTTTCACTGTCATCATACACTAGTGCACGCACTGCACATACACAGTAGAATGGAAGTCTTTCCCATGATGCCTACATCTGCAGGAAAACGCACCATGTTGTGAACAGTGTAGACTTGGGAATACTTCACAACAAAGCTTTCCATGGATGATGTGCTCTCACTGAGAAGAACCCCTGGAGAGGCAGGCTCCAAAGCACATCAGGCAACAACTGGCACGCAGTCAGGCACTCACTATAGCCTTGGTATGTGTCCCATACATACTGTATGCACATACCCGCATATATCATATACTGTATATCAATTTAATGGACAACAACAACAACAGATGCTCAAATTCACGACTACATCCATCCCTTTTCAAAGTTCTCAAAATGTGCATCAAGTTTGATTCAGGAGCAAGGAGTCGGTGATGTGAAATACAAGACTCATCTGCGGGACAGATGAATAGGTTGGTTACACTTGCTTGCAGTAGTCCATGCTATAGCATCTGTTACACCAGTGCCTCTCAACAAACGGGTTGGGATCCCAAAGTGGGTCAGGAGATATTCTGGCGGGGTCACAGCAACAGAGAGTTCTTGTGTCGTTTTAATGCATCGGGTCCCGACTTCTTTGTCAACACGGCATTTTGGTCCCAGTGCAAAACTGCAGCTGAGAGGGCCACTGGTTTACAGAGTTTGCCCCTAATCGTCCAGTGTAGGAAATGTCCATCAACACCATAACTAGATGAGGTTTCCATGAGATTCTCCAGGGTTAGCCTGTGGGTTATTAGGAGTTTCATATGGCAGTTCAATGGGACGTTTGAGTCCAATGTGTTTTAAATAGTAGCCTGATTGAATCCTTTGGCATTGTATGCAAATGTTAAAGCATTCCATTTCTTCCTCTTTTGTCACACGCACGTCGCTCTCACGCGTGTGCACACACACACACACACACACACACACACACACACACACACACACACACACACACACACACACACACACACACACACACACACACACACACACACACACACACACACACACACACACACACACACACACCAGATCAGAGCTGGTTGAAGGAAGCGCCGTTGTTTGCCAAGAGTCGGGTTTCCGATCCCGTTTGATGGAGAATAAAGATAAAGATGAAGAGAGGGGAAGAGGCATGGAGGTTGTGTACATGAGTACATGTCATCTACTAGAGCACTCTGGAGGCACTCTATCAAAGACTATTTCCTTCCGCCTATAAATACCAACTCAATGAGTCCCCCTCCCGCCACACCAGCGCGGGCACCCAGTCAAGCTCGCAAGATCTGGTCAACACATGAGTCAGGGCTGTCATTTTAAATCCAGCTATGAGGAGAAGTCCGCGGCCACGCACAGCACGGTATACGCATCAAGCCGAGTATTGGGCCATCGAGCTCTGCCTTTTAATGTGGCAGGGATTCTGGTTAGACCTGGTGGGTCGAGAGAGACTGTCCCATGCGGGGGTGGCATTGGCTCAGGGGTAGAGAAACCGTCATTAGAACACGTAGGGTTCCTGAAGGGTTCCCAGTTCGAAGCCGGGCTCCCCCAGAGTTAGTGTCGAAGAGTCCTTGAGCAAGACTCTGAACCCCTAGTTGCTCCCGGTGAGCAGGTTGGTGCCTTGAATGGTTTCTTCCGCCATCGGTGTATGAATGTGTGTGTGAATGGGTGAATGTAATGCACAATCTCTGTAAAGCGCCTTGGATAAAGGCGCTATATAAATAAACCATTTACCATGTGGTACAGCCGTATTACTAAGCCGTAAGTAAAGGCACCAATACTGAAATGTAGAAATACTACTAGTAAAAGTATTGGTGTCAAAATATACTTTAAGTACTTAAAGTAAAAGTACTCATTATGCACAATATCCCATTTCACATGTTTCCAAATGTATAAAAATCCTTAGCAAAATAGACAAATACAATTCTAACGGTAATTTAACTATATTTATATTTTATCTATATTTGATTTTTACTTTGTATTGTTGGGTTAGCACAGCATTATGTGGAACAACATGTCCCTCCAACATTTGGCTGCTTGTATCTGTATCAGTGAGACAAATGAACCCATCTTGATTTACTTGGGATCTCTGTTTATTTGTGATTTGTCAAACCTGAGGCTGTGATGCTGCTGTATTTGATTGGGGGTAAAATGTTAAATGTAAAAAAGAAAAAAAAAGAAAAACGTTTGTTGAAATATCCTGTCAAAAGGTCAAGTTAAGATGATTTCTTTGTTGACAAGTGATTTAATTACGTTCGTTATTGTGACGACCATGTGATGATTTGTGAAAATTGATGATTTCTGGCAAGAACGGAAGGGTTTTTTTTTTTATGGTGAAAGTGTGGCGACTGGACAAAAGGCTCTGTGATGTTTGGAGAGAACGGCAGATTTAAAAGTGTTCCTCTCTGGGTTGGAGTGGAGAGTGAGAGGGGTCAACGACTCAAGTGTTTCCAATTTTCTAAACACTGAATGTTTAAAGTGGAGCAAACTAAAGTGTCAAACTTTATTGTTACTTATATTAATATTAAGTATAGTGGGCTACAGTTTCTATCAGACCAAATGCTGTTTACTCACCGCAAAAACACCCAAAACCCCGCCGTGTATTAACATCCACACCGAAGCTATGACGACTAAAACTACAACTAAATATACTGACAATTTCATCAACAAATAATAACTAGATTAAAATTTTAGGGAGGGACTAGGGAAGAACAGATCCAGTAGAACTAAGACTTGGTTGTGTGCAGGTGTCACTCTCCGAATAACGGATCAATAGATCTACCGGTATCTGTAGATTTGCTATTTTTGGCACACAGCTGAGAATAAATCTGACATGTCAACGTCATCACGGCCTGCCAAAATACATTTTAGTTGACTAAATCAACTGTAGATTTAGTTGACTGAAATCAAATTGACTAATACTAGTGTAAAACTTAAATATTTCTAAAGTTGCTACCAAATCGATTATCTAAAAACGCTGTCAAGACCTTCAGCAGCCTATAAGGCTACGCCACCGTTGTCCAATGACCACCACATGCCAATATACTTTTCTGTCCCCGAGAATCACAACGAAATGTGAAGAAGCATGTGTTAAAAATATTCTGTTTGCCACCGCCTTTTATTGAGTTTTAAACTGTACTGCACTGTAATTCTTATTTTCTGTTTTATTTTATTTTCACTTTAATATTTTTTACCCGTATTCCAATGTCCTTTTGTAATGTGTTTATTTTTCTCAGTGTCTTTCTTGATGTCTTAATGCTTCATGTTTTATGTAAGGCTCTTTCAAATTGTCTTGTTGTTGAAATGTGCTGTAAAAGAAAGTAAAGATAAAGTAAAATAAAAATCTTTTGGGAGCTACAGAACAGTGTGCAGACTTCCCTTCTTCTCCTAAAAACATCTAAACATGCCTTGCTTTACCGTATTACTAAAAGCCCTACACAATTAAACTCCCAGAGAGTATAGTTAGAAATGGAACCGTGGGTCCGTTTCCATCTTGTACTCTCCATGAGTGGTATTTTCTGTGTGGTCTATGGGAGACAGGGTACAGCTCAGGACAGCTTACCCCGAGAGCCACTGGCTTAGAGAGAAGCCTGTCTGAGGATTATTAGAGGATCCCCTCAGAGCCAAACTGACAAATCTTCCACACTTCTTTTATCAATCCCCGGTGAACGAGACGGCATTCGTCCTCCCTCCCTCCCTCCCTCCCCCCAGACTCCTGTCTTGTCCCCTTCTTTCTCTCATTCTTTTTCGGGGGAAAGATGAAGAAGAAGAAGACGGAGAGTCAGCGGAAGGGAGGTGAGGAGAGGTGGAGAGGCGGCATTCTTTCTCCTTTCCGCCAGAGATGCGGCGCGGAGGACTTGTTGCCAGCGAGCAGCGCTTTGAAAGTGAAACGTAAGAATGGCAGATCACAGGGGCCAAAGAAAAATGATATTCTCCTCGTTACGACTCCCCCCACCACCCCCTCCTCCCCCCCGGCCTGGGCCTTTGTTGTGCTGGGCTTCTGCTTTTAACTGGAAACAGGTCCAGACCCCTCCTGTGTTCTCTGGCGCGTCCCCCACACACACACACACACACACACACACACACACACACACACACACACACACACACACACACACACACACACACACACACACACACACACACACACACACACACACACACACACACACAGACGCATGCGCGCGTGCACAAATTAATTCACTCTCACACACACACACAAACACAAATGTACAATATTCAAGCACACACACACACGTATAATGACACATACGTTCACACAGAAACATATATGCTGCACACAAACATCATGCATACACAAAAACACGAATACGTACACACATACACATGGGATATTTACACGACACGACACACACAGAAACACAACACACACTTCTACAAACTCAGAGACACACCGTTAAGCGCATGCATGCACACAAATATGAATGCACGGATGCACACACAATTGTACACACTGGGATGTAAAAGCACAAACACACACACACACACACACACACACACACACACACACACACACACACACACACACACACACACACACACACACACACACACACACACACACACACACACACACACACACACACACAACGCATTAAGATGCAGATGACATACAGGTATCCCTACGTTGCACATGTGCACAAACACGCTAGCCCTCCATCATCCCTTTGCCCCCCTTAAGGCCAAGTGACAGCTTGTTAAACCTGACGCCACGATCACAGCCACCCTCTCTGCAGGACGCGTGTCCTCGCCTGTCAGAGGACACGCGGGGGTGGCCCCACCTCCATCGTCAGCCATGGAAACCCCCGTTTCGAGGCAGGTGGGAGTGCAAGCTGCTCAAATCCTCAGTGTTGGTTCCCCTCCGAGGTAGGCCTGTCACAATTATTACATAATCATCTAATCGCAATTATTTGACATAATCGCAATTGTTTTGTCATAATCGTCATAATCGTTTACATGTTGAAAAATGTTCATGTATTTTCAAACATTTTCAAAAATAGTTGAAATAGTAGATCTACAAGCTCACAACGTGTCGCAATGTCCTTTTTTTTGTATAAAGTAATTTCTTTGAATATATGTTGAATATAATTATGTTTCATAGATATCTGCCATGTGCAACGTCAAAGCCTAAAAGCCAAATTTAAATGTAGGAATTGTCAACGACAAACACAGAATTAAATTGTTAATCGCATTTATTTGAGGGACAATTAATCGTCATGTAAAATGTCATAATCGTGACAGCCCTACTCCAAAGGAGTGGACAAATGGAACAAAAATGTACCCTTTTACGGGTCCATTTGGTTCCATTTGTCCACTCCTCGAGAGTTGAGCGGTGAACTCTGACTGTGTGGGAATCAGAGGAGCAGCAGCGTGGTCCAGGCACGTGCACACAGACATCAAAGGGGGCTTGAGCCCCTGCCCTCTTATCTGTCTGTAAAAAGTGCCCTCTCCAGACCACGAATGAAGTTTTACTATGGTGAAAGAAATGCAAATGCCCTCTCCATGCCATACCTGAAGGCAGCATTCAAGAGAATTGCCTTGTCCAAACTCTCCTGAACTTGAATGCAGCATCTTATGTAGAAAGAATTGCCCTCTCTGTGTAGAAATCCTTGTCGTACGTCACATCTCCAGTACTGACTTGATCATTAGTTCAGTGTGGTATCAAGTACCGAAAATAGACGACCTCCAAGCTCACAATGCGTCGCATGTAGCACGACGTGATGTGAGCTTGGAGGTCTGCTGTTTTCGATATTTTCACCAAAAGGCCGTTTTATAATTTGCAGCCCTTGCCTCTCTAACATTCTCTGCACGTCCCTGGCGTGGTCCACGGTGCGTGGATGTTGGATGCGCCGCAGAGAGAGGCACACTATAACATCACTCCCCAACCTTGTAAATCTGTCAGCGCCGTCTTCTCTCGTTTTCGCTCCACCTGTCCAAGATATGGCCACCTGACCCAACTTCTGAAGAAGTTAAGGCATAAAGTTAAGGCATTCTTGGGAGGGGAGGTTATTTATTGGCGAGCGGAGGGAGACTATAGAGAGGTGGGAGAGACAGATAGCGACAGAGAGAGACAGAGAAAGAGAGAATGATGTGATTCACCTTCATTGCAGAAACTGTATTTAACAGTTAAGCTTGGTACAAGCATTAGTTATTTGTGTTATTGTTATGTTTGTTTGTTGGTTTGTAATTTGTATTGGTAGTGTATTTAGTTTTGGACATTATGATTATTACTTAAATTAAAAAATATGAATAAAAACAGAAAACAGAAGAAAAGCAAAGTTTTCATGCTTATCAAGGGTGGGGGAAAATATGTTGATAAAGAACTGGCATCAGTGGAGTGTGTGTGTTCTCATATTGATGCTGCGTTGACAGGTTTTACCATTTTGCTTCAGCTCAGCTGATGGAAACGTGACTAATTCAAATCCACTCTTACGTCATCTGAAAAGCTCAGGCCTGTTTGACTGAATCTGGGCGGAAAGGCATGGAGTAACCTCCTGTTACCCGGCTACCAGGGAAAACATGGCAGAGCGGCCCTTTCACCGTCAGCTCTGAGGCCCTCGTTTCACCTCTCACCTTTGGAGCTGGGAAGGCTCTCCGTTCACACAGCATGTCACACATCCGCATGCAGTGCCAGCTTCCATTCTGCGAGAGCAAAGAGGTAAAGCTTCCTGCTACGATACATTGACAACGTTGACGCGTGCTGTCTTCAACGCGCTTGAAGCATGGAGTTCAACATTGGTGAACTTTGCCAGGGGGGGCAGCCAGTCGTTGACCCCACTTTTTTTTGGCAGGCCTTTGGCTTGTAGCTTTCTTTCAGTGAGCCAACCACTCCAAAGTAAAGGGCCGCTTATAGTTCCGTACATTCGATTTTGTGTACGTTTTGGGTGAGAGAGCACATACGTTAATTATGTCGTAATGCATAGTTCATCTACGTTATGTGCGGTAGCCCCCATCTCTCGAATCTGGTGATTAATCAATAACCAACAGGATTTATCTACATAATGTCTACATAAAATGGAAACTATGATGGGGTCTTTTTCAACATAATGTATTAGGCTAGACTCCATCGAGGCTCACTGCCGTTTTCACTTTACCATGGGCACGCCACAGAGCTTTCCATATTTGTACCGGTACCATAGAGGTATGGTTGATATTTACAGATGTTGAAGAACGACATCTTTCCACTCTTTTTGCAGAGGAAAAGTAATTTTCGCCACCACGGTTGACAAAAGTTCGCCACGGGTAGTTCATGCGTACGTACGTTTTAATCGGTTTTAATCCGTCGGGTTGGGTGTTGTCCGCTAGCCGAAGGACAGGGAGAAAAAACGGACACCAAACGGACCAAACATAATAAATCTCTCTCCCCCTACATTTCTAGGGTAGACCGGCGGTCCTTATGTATTACTATGCGTGAAACAAACTATACACAATGGAAAACTAGAGCCACTGGCCACTACCCGTAAATGTAGGCATCTAACGCAGTGTATCTCAAACTTTCAAATTTCAAGGTCTCCCCTTAACTCTGATCGTGTACAAATGAAAACAAATGAACCCGTTAGGGAACCCGTTAGGGTTCATTTCGTTCCATTTTGTACACTGTCAGAGTTACATACTTGAATGGGTCAATTTAGACCCCCCTAAAGGAACCCACAGAGTCCCCGGAATTCACTTTGAGAACAAGTGGTCTAACGCCTAAAGCGCTGGCTTAATGTGTGACCATACCCTTGGGGCGAGCATTGTAGATCTATTCTTTTTTTGTTAAGCGACACTCTCACACTATGGAGTGGCTGTTAGGCTTTAGTGCTCCTGGCTGCAGGACGTTTTTTTATTTTTCAAGGAGAAGTCTGTATTACCGATTTGGATGCTGCTATACTTCCCCCCCTCCTCCTCCATCCAACCCCCGAGACTTTAAAATGAAACACCCCGAGGCCACGCCGCTGTGCGCGCAACAACACAGCAACGCCACGTTCTCTCTCTGAAGCCTCCCCTCCCCTCCCACCTCTCCTCTCTCTCTCAAAGTCCAGAGTTAACACTCATGCTTTCCATTTGCCATCCGATATTGCTGATTTTTAAGGGTTTTCATGCTTTGTTGTATCAAACATAAGTTGTGTAAAACTAACGGCGGCGCCACTTTGATTTCACCAAACGTGTTTTTTTTTTTTTTTTGTCCCCCCGTCACCCCGGGTCTATTTTTCAGAGAGGAGGGACGGGCTGCTTCAGAGGCAGTGCCGAGGCCTGCGGCCTGCCTGTGCGGTGCGGGGGCGTACGTAGCGCGGAGCATGTGACGCTCATCTTTCTGCTATTAGAAAAAAGGAGAAGAGTTGATTGGCAGCTTTCAGCAGCAACTGGAGGGGCGGGGTCTGAGGACTTACTTTGGCTACATCCATTCCACACACATGTACACACAGTGATGTGTGTGTGCGCAACACACACGCAAAACATGTGCATGCACTCATACGCAACAATCATACACACATGCATGTGCAATGCATACTTGCCCGAGCTGACTGTTCGAGAAAAAAATAAAGGCTACGATTTGTCCAGATTTCATCTGAAAGGGAAAATGAAAGTTTAGCATCTAGTAATGCATAACAAATCCTCAGTTCTCCCTGCCAAACCATACAATCAAAGCTCGCCGCTTTAGACAAAAACAACTGTGGCCTTTTCATTGGAAAGCCCTGCTATTTTTTCCAAAGTCCCTTTTGGCAGTATATGGACCGGCACAAAGAAAGGCAAGGGTCCTGAGGTCACTCACACTCTAACGTGGCATCGATGATGCAGTTTGACCTCTGACTCTATAACGGTGACACGCGTGTGACACCATTGTCCCTCGTTGGTGGCAGGTTGGCGGTGACTCAGTGTCCGTCATTCAGCGGAGAGAGAGAGACACACTCGCGAGGCTCGTCGCTCCGCACATCTGCTGCGTATCATTAAATAGAGAAGCCCCAGTAAAAATATTGACTTCCCCACTCCACTCTTTGAGCTAAATATAAATTTCCCCGGTTTGTCGTGAGATCGATTAGAACGAGTGAAATGCCGCTGCTTGTCTCTGTGCCTTTATGTGCAGCTGTGGCAAACGGACTGTGACTGTGATTTTCACCAGGCTGTGGACAAGATGTACACACAATGTATACTCCATCACGCAACAGTGTCGCCTGCCAAAAAAAGAACGTATCTACAAGTTAACAATGCGTCTGGCATGCGACACCGTCGTACCGTGGAGTATAAATTAGATTGATGCAATCCGCCGACAATTCTCTCTACAAATAGAATCACAAGAAGTCCCTCAGAGCTCCATACTGCGTCCATTTCTTTTTTTTTTCTCTACTCCAAATCATCACCAAAACCTGACGATCTACAAGCTCTACTATGCGTTGCAACCTGGCGCAAAGTGAGCTTGCGTATCAGCTATTCCGGGTTCCAAATTGGTAACACTTGCCTTCATGTGGTTAAACATAATATATAGGGAACAGGGAAAGGGAAGCTGGATGTGTAAATAAAGTGTAAACCACACTTCCGTTTTATTGTTTTTTAAATTACTGTATTACATACTTCCCTTTCAATTCCCTCACTCCTCCACTGGACTTTGACCCTCCCCGAATTATTTCCAGTTATACCACACTGCACCACTTTCCGTTGAGGGTATTGGGTTATATTGCTTTTAATGGAACTATTGAGGCACTGACCAGAGTGATTTGTCAACGAGGCGCGCTGGTATTCAGTTTGGTCATGTCGAAGATTGTTTTGGCTAAAAATGTATCCCTTGTTCCCCGCAATTAAGTGAAAGTAATGTGCATGCATTTCCAATGCACACCAATATTTGGTCTATTTCCACAAAGAATAGATTAAAACTAAATGAATTCACAGCCGCTGTCGCTCTATGGGTTTCCTTCAAATAAATGAGAACACATTGACAGTATACATTCAGCATTTTCTAAACATAACTTTGGGCTAAAGGAAAGGAAATCTAACAAACCACAAATCAAAATAGAATGGATAGGCCTATTAATTACATTTCAGTAACAGTACTGGAAAACATTATCTTCCGTTCATTTCACAGACACTAATAGAAAATTCTACAAGCTCACAACATGTTGCAACATCACACGATGCATTGCAGATCTGCTATTTTGGCTAAATGTTTGTCCCAGAATATGGACGCTATAGGGTTCATGTGGTTAAACATATACTGTATATACAGTATATTACAGTCTCTGCTGTCGGGAAGAAACCAGCTACAGTAACTCCAACATGTTCATTTTTCAGGAAATGAAAAAAAAAAAAAAAAAAAAAAAAAGAAGAAAACATATATTATATATTTCTTTATACAAAGCAATACTGCCATATATTTATTTAAGGCCCTATATCAGGGGTGGGCAACGTTGATGATGGAGAGGGCCACTATATTTCCACACTCACCGAGGGCCGAAACCTCTTATCTCCGTATTTGAACCTTTTTCGTAATTAGCTCAAAACGTGTCGCTCTGCGACTCGTTTTGAGCTTGTAGATGTGCAATTTTTTGCAAAATTTTAATTGCAATCCTGAATAATTATTTTGCATTTTTTTTATTGGAGTCCTGGAAAGTAACAGTATTTCATTTCAAATGCATTATAATTATGTTAACTAATTATGTTAACTTTATGAACTTAAATACAAATACATTGGACATAAAAAAGAGTAAAAGTCAATACAATTTTAATACTAGTCATCAGGCTACAAATATAAAGTAGTCTGAAGTAATTAAAACAGGTCTTTTTGCATGTTTGGAATTGTAACAGTTGAAATCAATAATATATCAGTATTCTGATATTAAACTTACGGGGTGCACTAAGTGAAGGTGGGAGCCGCATGTGGCCCCCGGGCCGCCAATTGCCCATATGCCCTACATATATACTTATAGTGTAAATAGCCTATATGTACAAGCCCACAGGCCCACTAACATCTGGCATACCGGCCATATGCCCGGTATGCCAGATGCCCGACCACCCCTGGTCAAGTTGAAAGTGGTTCGGGTATTAATAGTATAATTATTAATGTATTACATTCCACTGTATACGTTACTCCACATGTAAAAAATACTTAAGTCTATATCGCAACACTCGGATAATCCAGCCTATGAGAGAAAGACGTTACACTTACACCTTCAAAAGCACGTGTTGATTTCAAGACACTGATGGTTCTAATTTGGGAATAACACACATTTTTACAAAGTCAGCCAATTCCTCAGCATTAAGTGGCGAGCTTTTCCTACTTGACTCGTTTAAAGTTTGATTGTCGCGCCACTCTATCAAAACAACGTCAAAACAAATTCCTCACATGTGCATCATACTTGGCTATAAAGTGTACTGCAAGCTAATATGTTAGCATGTTGTACCAACGTGTTGAAAACGGGCACGCGTTGCATTGAGAAGTTGCAGGAGAAAAAAAAAGTGTTTTCCCCAAAACTTTGACGCAGGGATGTGTTGAATAATACGGCCCGTCCATGTCTTTTGAGCGCGCCCTGACCTCTGCTTTAGCAAGTGGAATAAAAACAGAGCCGAAGCTGGCCTGTTAAATCCCAGATGAGAGCGTTCTCTGAGGTAGGCAGTAAAAATGTGAGACGTGCTCACATCGCAGTTGAATCCCTGGCACTGGCGCCTCCAAATTTTAAATTGGAAATGCTCACACAGCCCAGCGGGCATGATGGCCTCGCCAAAGCGCCTGGTCGGTGTGAGTTGATCCTGGTGTGTGTGTGTGTGCAGTGCACGTGCATGCGTGCGTGCGTGCCTGTTGATGTTTGTGGGTGAGTGGGCACACATCTTTAATGTGAATGTGGGTTTAGCGTTGTGTGCATGCGTGGTGGCATGAGTATTGTTGCACCCTATAGCACCATGCAAGCCGCATGCGCCTGTTCACCCACAAACGAGCACGGGCTGCCTGTTAGCGTCCAACGGCGTCCAAGCTCCAAACCTTGGCAGACAAAACGCAAGAAAGTTGGCCACATGTTAAGTTAAGGTCAAAGGCTGCACACTATCGGCAGATGTAGACAAACACCAGCGAGTCGAATGTCAGCCAGACAGCCTCTTGCCAGATTGTGATATGTATTGTTTATACGGCGGAGTGCTGTGCAATCGATGCGGTTACGTAGCCATCGCGCAGGTCTCACTTCTCACTCTCTCTAGACGCCGAACAACCGCCCTTGGCCCCCGTCCCCGAGAGGAATTCTTTTGGAGAAGAGCGCAATTCGCTTTCTTTTACAGCTGTCCAGAGTTACAGGGGAATGATCCTGGGAACTAGCTGTTTTGAGAGACACGAGTGGTTTGAGTTAGCGTACACAGCACTAATTTGGACCTACTGTATGACTGTAGTCAGGAGAGAAAACGTTTGAAGTACGCGAAAGGGGCTTTCTGTTTCTGCAGTGGCACGATTGCACATCCCTCTCACTGATGCATGCTGGCCGTGTCCTTTTCTTACACTCGAAAACTGGAGGAGAAAAAAAAGAAAGAAAGGAAGAAATCAACGGGCAGTGAGTAAGCGGTTTGGTTTGATTCTAATTGGCCGAAGTAGTGTATAATTTGCATAATTTGTCAGAGGATGGCGAGGCCCGCGGAGGACTTGATTGGAGACGATGTCACGATGGATTCTCATTTCACTGGCAAGTGATTGGTGGTGAAGCCTCGCGAATGAGACCACCCCCCCCCCCCCCCCCCCTCCCCCCACCAGGACAGGATGAAATGTCTTTGGATGATGAGCACGAATGGATGACAGAACGAAAGCTCTTCTCCTTTAGTAGAAAGAGAGAAGACATGGGAGCGAGGAGAGGGGAGAGAGAGAGAGAATGAGAGAAGGATGGGGTGCACTGTTTTCATTGTTATCACGGTCTTATTTCATGGAGGCATTAAATAAAAAAGGCTCTGTCTTCTCAGCGTTGTGAAAGCATCATTCCAGAGCATTTATAGAACACTCTGAAATAAGAAGAGTCACACGACACATTCAAGCCTTTCAAGTCTTTTTCTTCTACAGTTTTTTGATGTCTTCTGAGTTGTCCTGAGGCAGGTTCAAATATTCACCCCAATAAAAAGGGGTTTTATTAAGCCAGCCAAGAGGACACAGAGTTTAAGGCGGCTTGTTAAACGCGTCAAAAGATGTTGTTTTTTTCTTTTCCTTCTTTTCTTTCCCTGACGGAAATCTCATTCTCTTATTGTGCAATTTCTCTCCGTTTAAGCACCAGCGTGCTGAACAACAAAGCAGCACACAATGCCGAAGCGAGTGCGTGAGAGGGAGTGACAGAGAACACATTATGCCGGGGGTGACTGGTGTCAGGGCACACACCATATGCTCTGTGTCAGCGCAAGGACCCGGGTTCGATTCCGACCTCCTGTCTTGTCTTGTCTTGTCTTGTCTCTCTTCTCTCTCTCTCTCTCTCTCTCTCTCTCTCTCTGCCTTTGGTAGAAATATATATATTGAAAGAAAGATACACCTATGATATGCTAACCTCCTTGGCATTACATAAACATCTTAAAGGGGAGAACCACCCATTTTCAATTTTGGGGTTTGGCTTGCAAAGTACGCCGTGATGACATCATCACGGCGTACTCTGCAAGCCAAACCGCCCAATCAATCCTCCAGTTCTAGGCAACACAGAATTGGGGGACTTTTTTTCTTATTTCCACATAACAACTCAAAGGTACAGTATTATTAATGACATAGTTCAATGTTGAAAATGGGTGGTTCTCCCATTTAGCTGTGTGACAATCCTTATTTTTCATTCATTGACTGAGGAAGCTCAAGTCATTTGATACCCACGTTAAAGCTGCAAGCTGCAATGTAATGCCTCAACTCTTAGTGCTTGTCAGGGTGGAGGCCTAAGGGGGTCCCCAGGTAAAATATGATTATTTTGGGGGGCGCGGCCTGAAAAGGTTGAGAACCACTGGCTGGGACAGTGCAACAGGTGGATGTGTCCTGTCTAGAACAGTGGATCTCAAACCTTTTAACGGCAAGGACACCCAAATTGATATACCAGTACATTTTGACCCCCATCGGAGAAGGTGTTGTGCTTGCCCCGGAACCCCTAGAAGAGAAGATATGTTCAAATATTATCAAAAATGGCAGATATATATACGAGCTCGCAGCGTGTCACTTTGTGCCACGCTGTGACACAAAGCTGGCGCACAACTTCAAAGAGCTTGAGGAGGCCGTGGATGCCCAACACAGCATCACCAACATTAACCAACCAACACATACCTGGGGAATGCCCGGCCTATAGGACACACAACCCAACATGAAGACGCCATGCACACAAACAATCACACATGCTTGTCCTGCACGACCACTGACACGTGCAAACAATAATGCGCCGAAGAAAATGATCCACACGCGGGGGAAAATCGGCAATAATCCAAGTAAATAATAAAGAGTCCAGAGTTCTTGAACAAGCCACGTCTAGTCCTAATGAGGCTGCAGCTAAAACCCTGTTAATCAACTTGCATGGTAACTCTGAAAGTACGCATGCAAATTAAACTCTGGTCCCTTTGGTACCATTTAAGTGAACTACACAGAGGGTTTTATTGTGTACCACTTGTAACCAACCAATATAATGTGTTTACGAGCAGGATTGTGGACCCCTAGCATTCCTATTCTGGGGCAAAACATTAGGCAAAAACAGATCGGCATGTGATGTTGTGGGGGAAAAGGAAGGGGCTTAATCCGTCCCTGGGATTGAGCTGTTAGGGCGCTGGGCTCCCCGGTGTGAAAGAGAGCAAAGGCAGGGGGAAGAGCGCATCACAGCTCAGTTGACTTTCCCTGGTGCATGAAATGAAAAGGTAAAATAGGTAGTTTGAAAACAAGCAACAAGTTAAAGAGTGCTTTAACGCTGGGCCAATCTCATAAACAGAATACTGAGGCACGGCACGCTTACGGACTAGCATGACCTCACACCTCACAATTCACAACAATTGGTAGAAAGACATCTATGACCGTGAGTCATACAAGCCTGTCACAGTGTGTGCGTGCGTACGTGTGTGTGTGTGTGTGTGTGTGTGTGTGTGTGTGTGTGTGTGTGTGTGTGTGTGTGTGTGTGTGTGTGTGTGTGTGTGTGTGTTTTTGCTGGGGGACACAAGGAAACAACATCCCCCCGTTGTTGACACGAATTACACCATCAGTCCCTCCTTGTTTTGTGTGTGTGTGTGTGTGTGTGTGTGTGTGTGTGTGTGTGTGTGTGTGTGTGTGTGTGTGTGTGTGTGTGTGTGTGTGTGTGTGGGGTGACTTTTCCACAACACCATCCCATCCATCCATTGTTAAACGTGAAACAAACCGACCGCTGGCTGCGTAGCATGGATTGAATCATGAGAGGGCCTAAAATGGCGTGACTGCGGGCCGTGAGTTATGCTCAGATCTCTCCCAGACATCAAACGCGCTGGACGTCCATCAGTCAGGCGCTACACAACATTTTACAGCCATTGATGTGTTTCCTCGCTTCCCTCTCTCTGCTCTCTTGGCTCCAGGAACAATGGCTTCCACTGACACTGGAGGATACAACGCTTTACACACACTCAGGACAAGACATGTTAGTCATGTTCCCAACGAGCTATAGGAGGATCTTCAACACAGCAACGACATGGGAGTGACACACTTATTAACGGGAACGCATTATTACGCAATATTTTATGCTTTAACGATTGAAAAATAGCAGATCTACAAGCGTCGGTGCTGCGCTGCGAGCTTGTATATCTGCTATTTTTCAATAGCTAAAGTATCAAATAATTCCAGGTTTTAATGGGGTAAAGTAAAGAGCTTCACTTTGTCAAGTTGGAGCAAATGTGTGCTTATAGCAAAAAATACATTTTTTTGGTCTAATAAGGAGTGTGTGTGTGTGTGTGTGTGTGTGTGTGTGTGTGTGTGTGTGTGTGTGTGTGTGTGTGTGTGTGTGTGTGTGTGTGTGTGTGTGTGTGTGTGCGCGCGCGCGTGCGTGTGTGTGATATTGATTGATAAAACACTGGTCCATCATTTTGAGTATGTACATTTAGCCAACATATCCGGCAAACCAGCTACCAAACTCGCTGTATGATGGTGTCACGCAGCTAAAGTAGCCGATCTACAAACTCACTTGATTGATTGGCTTGTCGATGTACTATTTTCACACCAGGGTGAATTTGGTTAATTAATATACTGTATACTCACTGTGTGAACATTAGGTTCACTTAGCTTAGAGAGAGATGAAACAGGGACCCACACTACATATTGTATAAAATGATGTTCCAGACTAAACCTTTTCATAGATTTCATACAGTAGAGAGCTCCATAGACTTGTTAGACAGCACTGTCTATCATCAGAGTTAACACAACACTTGTTTGTTTACACATTATCTTTTCTATAAATATGTTGGATTCATGCTAATGGGTAACAACTTAAACCCTCGATACCAAAACCTCCATAACTAAACTCTTTGGCGAAAATAGACAATTTACCAAGCTCACGACGCCTCACCAGTGCGAGGCATTGGGAGCTTCTAGACAGGGCAGCCCCCCTGTAGTAACTCTGAGGACCCCCTAGGCCAGGGGTTTTCAAAGTGGGTGACGGGGCACCCTGGGGTGCCATGAGAGCAGTCCAGGGGTGCCGCGAGATAATTTGATAATAGTTGGAATTTATTTGGACATTAAAAAAATATATTTAGTAGCATTTATTAAAACTTGAAATACGATATTTTCAGTCAGTTCTATTATCTCAATGTTTTCCTTGCAACATAATCGCTAAAACATGCTATACATAATAAGGTGCCGGGAGTGAAAATTATGAGTATAATGTAGGGGTGCCTCGGATGAAAGATACATTTCTAAGGGTGCCTTGAGCCCAAAAAGTTTGGGAACCCGGTTGGCAGACCCCATGCATGGCCTCCGTTCAAATCTTGACGGACAGCCGACCGTCATGCTGGCTCAGAGCGTGCGGAGTGAAACAAACTAAACGTCTGAACGCGTTGAGACACGGCGTATATCAGCAGTATTTAGTCTGATAACCTAATTAGGCCTAGAATTATTGAATGCTTTAACCAGTGAAAAATAGCAGATATACAAGCTCACAGCGCGGCACCGAGTGCCGCGCTGCGAGCTTGTAGATCTGCTATTTTTTTTAAAGTCGTGAAAATGTGTGCAAATCTTTGAACCAATCTTTGGTATATGTATTTTCAAAGCGAACGTTTGTAACTCAAATGTTGCTTCTGGGTGGTCCCTAGAACTAAATATTTTGAGATGCGGGTCCGTGGCCAAATACATGTAATTTTGGGGGTCCTTCACATGAAAAGGTTTGAGAACCACTGACACAGTAGTCTCTCAAGAACAGACTAACCTTTTCTTTGACGATGGCTGGCCAGATTGCTGACATAGAAACATAGGTTTTTCAAAAAGTCTTAGAAGGATTCAAAAGACACTTATAGAATCGGGTCAAAATTCTAATTTTCACGATTTTTCAAAAATAGCAGATCTACAAGCTCGCAGCGCGGCACTCGGTGCCGCGCTGTGAGCTTGTATATCTGCTATTTTTCGATAGTTAAAGCGTAAAATAATAATACACAATAATGTGTACCCGTTCTAAACGGGATAATAAACCGAGGAGAGTGAGAGGTAGCAGTCAAGTCAGAGAGCGGGCCCCCTCTCTCGCCAGGGCACGATAACACCTTGGCAATTCAACACACATGTTGCTGTAGCCGCGCTAGCCGCACCGCAGCAGCCCCAGGCCAGGGCTTTTCAGCCCCGGCATGTGGAAGAGGTTTTTCACTCAGCTCAATGAAGGGCCCACCCTCCATCAGAAGGCCTGCATGGCCTCGGAGCGGCCCGGGAGCAGAGATCTAACTCTCTGATATTAGGCATCGGGTCCAGCAGTGGATTAACACAATTTGCACCTCCCCTCTCGGTGTAGGTAACAGAGCAGAGGAGGTGGGGCCCTTGCCAACGTGTGAGACTTGGACCCTAGACAGACCTATTCCCAGCCTTCACCTTTCACAGGCTTTTCAGTTAAAGGACAAATAAAACACAGTGCACGCACACACACACACACGCACGCACACACATACACGCACGCACGCACGCACGCACGCACGCACACAAACACACACTCACTCTACACGTACGTCTCGAGGAGGAGTCCGGTTTTGTTACTGAAAACATTACATTTACAAAGACTAAATTCAATTCAGAATGCCCCTAATGAAATAAGAGAGACGGGAATCTAATTTAACATCACTGCGCCCAACCTGCTGTTTTAAAATGCTTGAACAACTTCTCGGGGCGTTTTGTTACGTTCGTGGCGAGTTCACACAACTGTGGCACTGATACACTCGCCCCCCCCCCCCCCCCCCTTTATTTTCTCTTGCACTCTCGCTCACCGTCTAATCCGTCATTTTGTGTGTGTGTGTGTGTGTGTGTGTGTGTGTGTGTGTGTGTGTGTGTGTGTGTGTGGGTGTGTGTGTGTGTGTGGCGGGCAGGGGACCAAGCATAACAAGCCTTAAACAGAGTTATGATATGAAAGGTAGAGGGACATCTGTCTTTTATACAGATAGAGCCGTCATAACACCTGTCAGCGAACGCACACCATCTTTGACACGTTTGACACTTCCAGAGGGGAGAGCCTCGTGGTTGCCAGTGTTACCAGAGTTTGCGGGAGAAATAAGCAACCAGGTCTATGAAAACAAGTCCCCAAAAAAAAGCGACTATATGCCATACGAGCACTTTTAATATTTAATTATAATATATAATAATATAAATACAATTTATACACATCGGCTATTTGAAAATAGATGATCTATAAAAAGCTCACAACGCGTCGCATTGCAACACATGTTTGTTGAGCTGCAAAAAACAGTTTTTAAAATTTGGAAGAAAAAAGATCTGGTACAGTATGGGGGTCCCTGGCACAAAATATTTGTAAATGGGAGTGTCTGTGGACAAATATATATATTAATCTGGGGGTCCTTGACATGAAAATGTTTGAGTACCACTGGTTTAAACATTCAGGAAGCAAGCCCAAATAAGAGACTAAAAAAAAATGCAACCCGCAACTAACAAGCCCACCTGGCAACACTTCTTGGTGCATATTGGTTATTTGCACCACTCTGATCTCTATGTACATGATAATGTAGGCATAAGTGATATTATTTAGTTGCTGTCAGGGCAAAAACCTCTTATCTACATATTTGTTTTCATAAATTAACACCCTACTTGATCATACAACACGTCATGAGTGTCACAAAAGCATCAAAAGTAGCAAGCTTAAAACGCTGTTTTGTGTGACGCTGTAGTGTGATAAAGTACGGCATTCATTTATGGAAAAACACAAAAAGTTAAATATGGAGGTAAGAGGTTTCTGCCCGACAGCAACAATATACTTGTATCCACTTGAGTGAATGACAGGCACATGAATCAGGCAGCAGGGGGCACTGTGGGCCTGGTCCCCTCACAGTGGAATCAATTGATAAGACACTGCAGTGTTGCATTGATGAAACAGGGTTAGATTTCTTTTGACTGCCCTGTTTTCACTGTTTTTGCACAAAATATATTAAAAAAGTATATATATATATATATATATATATATATATATATATATATATTTATATATTTATATATATATAAAAGCATATCTCGATTATTCGATTAATCCAAGAAGTAATCTTACAAAGGTCTTGAAGTCCTTAAATTGTCACTTTAGAAATGTGCAGAAAGATAGCCTGTATCTCATACCAATACTAGACATTGGTTTGTTTACTGTTGTGAGGAAACAATGTTGCACCCCCCCTTTCCAAATCATGTGGGGAAACCGCTGGGGGTCCCGACCCAGAGGTTGAATACCACTGCACCGGGATAGTGGTTCTCAAACATTTCCATGCCATCGCCGCAGACCCACAGCTGAAAATATTTTGTGCCAGGGACCACCAGAAGAGGAGATTTGTGTTAAAATAAAATAGCAGATGTACAAGCTTGCAGACATACTGTAATCTATAAATATACAAAATGAATAGATTCTCATTTTTATGTATTTATGTATTTATTGTCACGCGTTCCTGGATAATACCGTATGTACTGTATGTTGTTATCCAAACGTCAAGTCATGACTGACAAGCTGAGCACATCTGTATGCCGAGTGAGCAGTCATCATGTGTTTAAATAAATGTGTGAAATGTACGATTTTCAACACTTTTACTTCTACTCCACTACAGCTCAGAGGAAAATATTGTACTTTTACTCCACTAGAATTATATGAAAACTTTAGTTACTAGTTACTTTGTAGATTTAGATTATTATTATAAAACGACTTTTCAAAAATAGCAGGTCTACAAGCTCGCAGCGCAGCACTTGGTGCCGCCCTGTGAGCTTGTATATCTGCTATTTTTCAATAGCTATATAATGAAGGCCCCTCCACCTTGGGCCCTAGTAACTCAGTCCCCCCCCCTTGTGACACACCTGGTTGAACAACAACCAAAGATCTCACATTCCATGAAAGAGCTCTTGTTCTTCTCTTTTTGAAAAGGAAGACTGTCTGTCGCCATATAAAATGTTATTTTACACTTGCAAAAGAATATTTGTCTCTTTTACACTCAGTCTAAATCCTTGATGTTTTATGTAAAGCACTTTAAATTGCCTTGCCGTTTAAAAATCTGCTATACAAATAAACTTGTGTTGCCTTGCCTAAAATGCCCTCTAGAAATTGTAACATTCAAGGATGTGGTCTGCAAAAGAAAAAAAAAATGCTTACACAAGCATTTCTATCTGCACCTGTGAAATGTGATTACACGTGCATTTCTATCAGTAAGAAGTTATGCCATATGAAATCTTTATTTATTATCTTTTATAACGATAGTAAATCGCTTTCATAGTTAAAGCTTTAAAACTGGGAAAGCATCTGTGTCATTTTAGATTTTAGCCATATTTTATACTTTGGCTATTCAAAAATACTAGATATATAAGCCAATAATAGCGCATCATTTCTTGCCCACTATGAGCTTGTAGATCTGCTATCATTTTTTTTCCAGAAGTTGTGTGCAAATCTTTGAATATATATTGTTTAAAGCAAACATTTTTTAACTCAAATCTTTGCTTCTCAGGGTCCCTGGAACAAAATATTTTGAGATGGGGTCGGCAGCCAAATGCATATCATTTCGTCCTTGACATGAAATAGTTTGAAGTAGAAATATGTTAGAACAGGATTTAGAAGATGGGTTGAATTAGCTATTGATGATGGTCTTGCCCGCCATCTAATGGCATATAGGAAAATAACTTGTTTGAGGGCAAACGTACTTGCTGAGCCCTTGGTGCCCTTTTTTGCAATCTCAGGGTTAAACTATCACTGCAGATTTTGCTGTGTTCTGCAGTGGGCTCTCTCTGTGAAAAAAAAGAGAAGAAAAAAGCCAGAGGGTGATCATTTATCATGATTAAGAGCTTGTGTTTGTTCAGTTCCATTCGGGCGTCACAGAAACTTAAAGAACAAAGTTTTAAGTATGAAACTGTGGACGGGAGATATTAATATCTACACCCCCCCAGAGTAGACCTCATCTGTTGAGAGCCAGTACACACACACGCACATGCACACGTGCACACACACACACGCACGCACGCACGCGCGCGCGCACACCATACATTCATTCACAGGCTCGCACACACACACAAAATATAGACACAGCTACGGTCTGTACATGCGTTGCCCCTGTCTGTACACACAGTAAAATCCCTGGCGGTTCATGTGCTCATTTGTAACTCAGAGACGTGTACAAATGGTCCCCGAAGGCCTACATTTTGTACACTCTCCGAGTTAAATTAACACTGAGAATTTGTGTAAACTCGCACGACAAACAATTGATGTGATGTGAGCGAGGTGTTACCATGCCCCCCCCCCCTGCTTTTATCACAAAGAGAAGGGCAGGGGGGCCCAGAGTGCTGACAGAGAGGCTTAGCTTAGCTTGTGTTCAGCCACTGTCTGACTGTGGGCGTATCAAAAGGTTTTTGCACCAAAAAGGGCTTGTCCCAATGGGAGGGTCGCAGGGCCCGGGCTAGCCCTCCCCGTCACTGTCCCAAATGCGTGCTAAACGCGTGTCATTTCAGAGGAGGGTCCTACAGTCACGTAGGCCGAACGAAACCACCACCGGTCAAGGTAAGAAGAGTCAACCCTTGATGGATTTCATCCCAAACGGTCACACAGTAACTGTGGCTCGATTCCTCTGTGGTCGGTGTGTATGTGTGTGTGTGTTGTGTGTTGTGTGTTGTGTGTGTGTGTGTGTGTGTGTGTGTGTGTGTGTGTGTGTGTGTGTGTGTGTGTGTGTGTGTGTGTTGCACAGCTGTCTTTTCTTTTTTTTTACCAGTTCAAATGGCAGCCATGTCATGACGATATCTCTGTTAAAAAAGTACTGTTGGGCAGAAACCTCCTATCTCCATGGTTTAACTTTTTGTGTTTTTTTGTCGTAAATCAAAGCCCTACTTGATCATACTACAGTGTCACACAGAAAGTATCCAAAATAGCAGAGCGAAGGCTTGTCGATTTTTGAATTTGAATTATGAAAGGTAAACGTTTTGGACATAATGAGGTTTCCACCCCACAGAGGTGATAACATTGATGATAAAATTGCTTCCAGTTCGACAAAGAGTTATCAAGGAAATTTTTTAATGTTGCTGAAGTGTTTGTGTTTGATTGATTGATTGATTGATTGATTGATTGATTGATTGATTGATTGAAGATTTTATTAGAGTTTGGCATAGGAAAAGGTACAGGACGGTACAGTTCACAGGTCAACTAAAAGGATAAACACCATAAGAAAGCTTTTCACTTGTTTAAATTTTCCAACTCATAAAACATTAAATGACAGACAAATAGAACACAGAACTATGCATTAACGTAGTACTGTGGGGTACTGTGTTATAATGTTCCATACTGAAATATAGATCTTGAGAAAGATATACAAACATAGATATTTTCTTGGATAAATAACAAGTGGCAGATATTCTAGAAGTTGGACAATGCCCTCTCAGCAGCCATTGAGTCAGTCTAAATGACTTACAACCATACAATTACAGCCTTGCTACACAAGACAATAACACATCCAACTGCAATTTGATTTAAAATATTACATGGAGAGATCATTTCATACCTGTGCTGACTGCTTCACTGACTATACACTAAACCCTGTACATGATAGTAGCTTAGTTTTATATTTTTAAACAGCATAATTGCCACAAATGAAACAAAGAAAAATACATTTAACTTTTTTTTATTATATTCTTTTTTGGTATTATATATTATTTAATATTCTATTATATAATATATTATTTAACCCTAAAAAGGGATGGTAAACATAAAATGTAAGAGGTAGCAGGTATTTTATACCTTTGCAGATATAAAATACATTTTAAGGCCAGGTATACTACAGGCAAACATAATGATTTATATATTGTTTCTTCAGTTTGTCAATTTAGATATTTTTTTTTACTTACTAATATATAAATGGTTATTGTTTTTAATGTTTTTATACACACACGTAAACAAGGCCTTCATGTATTGTTGGCATCTTAAAATCACAATGCATCTCTGTATCTCTGTATCTCTACAGTACATTTAAGAAATAATCTTGTCCAGTGTTTCTCAAAGTGGATTCCAGGGACTCTGGGTTCCTTTATGTCCTATAAATTGACCCATACAAGTCTGTAACTCTGAGTTAAGGGGAGACCTTGAGATTTGAGAAACACTGATCTAGTTTAAACTAAGCAGATTTAGTTTGGTTTAGTGATAGTCATGGCTTTTTACTTTGTTGTCGTGACAACGGAGTAGGAACACAAGTATTCAGATGTTTCATTCTGATAGGACACAGACATTTTGGCCTATGCTTGTACCTCCCCTTAAAATAATACGGTATATTAGACTCTTAAAATATGTGTACAATATATTTACATAATGTATACAATTTCTGAAAAATGCTATGTATGTACAGTATGTAGCAATGCTCACATAAATCCATATGCATATTTGTGTGTGGTATCTTTGGTGTGTACCAGAACTTCCCTCAGTGGTCACAAACACACACATGCACGTAAGCACACACACACACACAAAGGATTATACTTTGTACCTACTTCTGTAGACACTGCAGTTGAAGTTCCATTTGAAAAGAGAGCTTTCTTTTGGTATTGTACTGCCCTCAAGTGTTCAGATCTCAGAAGCTTTGGCACACATACAGTATACCACAGCCCAAACTCATTTTCATGAGTTCTGCAGGGGGAATATAATACAGCCATTCTGGGTTTGAAGTTCTAAAAGGGGACAGCGTGTTTTCATAATATTCCAAGATAATCCCCCTGGCTCAAACGCATCTTTATTAATATCCAAAGTAAATCATTAGAAATAGTTTCCCCTTCATTTTGTGCTGCTGCCAAGGTACAGGGTTATGAATTATGGTTCATTCAAGGCTACGGGCATGGGTCCTTAAGTGACCTTGGGTTTATTCTTAGCAGTAGAAATAGTAGTGTAAGTAGTCATGTGTAGACAGTAATAGTGATGTTAAAGCAGAAGAGGTACTGCAGTAAGAAGTACTACAGTAATGGAAATGTATAGAGGTTATTGTAACAGCAACAGAAGTTATAATTGTTTAGTATGTGAAACGTACATCACTGTGATGTCAGGAGAACCACTCTAACAGAATGGGTTTTCCGCTCTGATATCACGCTCTGACATCACTGTGATGTCAGGCGAACCACACTAACAGAATCCCTTATATGCCAATATATGGAGTTCCCTGATGTTCAATATTAAGCCCATATCTAACAGGACTTCATATGGGAATGCCCAAATATGGAGGCCACATCGGCCGCATACCACACTAACAGAATCCATATATGGCTCAGACAGATGGCCAAGACAGCCCATATCTGTGGGGTTGGTTCTACAGACAGGGATCTCCATGTATGGGCATAAAAGGGATTGTATGTATGATGTCAGATGTCATAGATAGACGTCATAGGACTTTCACAGAACGAATAACTGAGTAAGTATGTTTGGGCTCTCACAGCATATCTCCATATACAGCCAGATGGCCAAGACATGGTGCAACCTCACGAGGTCGCTTGTCGCCCTGAGGCGTCTTACTAGTAGTATTAACAGAGGAATTTCTTTGGTCATATTTCTTGCAGCAGCAGAAAGTGCTCTTATAAAATAGAAGTGAATGTTTCACTTACGGAAAAGTATCAATAATGCAATGTAATGTAATGTAAAATACAAGTAAAAGTCTGTAATTCTAAATGTATTACTTGAGTAAAAGTACAAAGGTTTTGGTATAAAATCGTCTATTTTCAAATGACCCATTATCTTTGTATGTATGTTTTGTAATAATAATCAATATCTACAAATGAACCAGTAACTAAAGTTTCCAAATAATTGTAGAGAAGTATAATATTTTGCCTCTGAGATGTAGTCAAGTAGAAGGAAAAGAACAGAAAATTGGAAATACTCCATTAAAGTAAGAATACTGCACAACTGTACTTGAGTACAGTACTTAGTTACTTTACACTGGTAATAGAACAAGCAATGTGATAGTATTAAAAGCAATTTAACCTCTTTGTCCTTTCTTCAGGTTATGACTCAACCAGGAGTGAAGTTCTGTTGAAAGAGAATGAGCATTACAAGTTGTAATCGGTGAGTACACTAGAGTGCTAGCGTATAGTACTGAATGTACAGTAGTTAACAAGGGGTTCCGCTGAATGCTTTGTTAATATTTGGAATTTATCAATATCACTTCAGTTTAAACACTTCGTATAAACGGACCAGTGTTGCACTGTACTTGGTGCAATCTTTTTTAGCCTACAGTATACCAAGTCTCTTCCCCAAAAATAGCAGATCTAAAAGCTTGTCGATGGGCTATCTTTGGTGAATGTTCCCCCCAGAATAGGGAACTGGGGTTTAAGTGGTTAAACCCCAGTTAAACCCAAAGTATAAAAGTTATATTCGATCTGTCCTAATGGAAACAGATATTCCGAGCTACTGTAAAGTAAGAATGTAATTCAGGGGTTGCCGTGGATTAAAAAGTTATTTAGTACAGTACATTTACAGCAGTACAATGTACAGAATTACTCTTACCAAATTAAATACCGTACATATATTTTACCATTATACAATATAATAGTAGAGATATATCGTAGAAGAAGTAAAGTTTTGACAACAAGGTCATATCCCCTCACATGAGAAATGATGATTGGCTTGTCTCCGTTTACAGTAAAATGGGTCTGTTGAATATACATAAATACAGTAAATATTGTATAGTATAACGCGTCATATAGTACTTTGGTCTCTTGTACATACAGTACATGTATATATACAGTATATTGTCATAGTATGACATGTCATACTAGGGTCTCATGTACATGCGTGCATCATGTGCTCATGGCTGTCATCCCCATCAGCACTTTCCAGCCCGGTGTAAACACAATAAGAGTAGGGTTCACGCACAGGTCACACACACACGCGCGCGCGCGCGTACACGTACACGTACACACACACACACACACACACACACACACACACACACACACACACACACACACACACACACACACACACACACACACACACACACACACACACACACACACACACACACACACACACACACACACACACACACACACACACACAGACAGACAGACAGACAGTTAGCGCTCATCTCTCTGAAGGTTTGATTCTGACCCACACAAAAGCTAAAACGGGGAACACGTAGGTTTCCATGGACACAAGCTTTTAATTCTGTTAAAAGGAATAATTACGAAAAGTAAAATGCAAAGTGTGTCTGCTTAACCGGTAAGTCGCTTCAAACTAAATCTCTTCTTTGTTGCCAAACATTCTGAAATGTGGCTGAAACCATTTGATCCAGTGTTGTTATGGGGCTTTCACTATGAATGAGAGGAAAGAGGCCGCACACTCTTCAGCCACGATGCAAATAATTTATTTACCAACGTTTCGACTGTTGCCAGTCTTCATCAGGGTTTAGAGGGGGCTTTCACTATACCTATCTTTCTTATCCATTCTTGATGTGGTAGGTTTTAGTTACTGTAGGCCTGGCTGTCATTGTTTAATGGCAATTATCGTTATAATTGTTTCCATGTTGAAATATTTTCACAGATTTCAAACATTTACCAAAATAGAGAGATAGGAGATCTACACGCTTACAACGTATCACAAAGTGACGCGTTGTAAGCTTGTAGATCAGCCATTTATGCTTTTGTAGTGTATAATGTATAAAATTATTAAATATGTAAATAATTTGTCAAATATGCCCTTTGCAATTTGTGATTATTAAGCTTAAAAAAAATCTAAGTTGTATTCATAATATGTTCTAATGTTTCAATTCCAAAAAGACAATTCAATTGTTGATCGCAATTAATCGTCAACTTATAAGTGTAATCGTGACAGCCCTAGTTTTAGTTGATTTGAGGTAAAGTTAATCAATAAAGGAGTTCAGAGTACATTCTTTCCACACAGCAGATGAACTTTTATCTTATGGCTCAAACTGACTGATTCACAAAGCTGCTCTAAGAAATTATTTTAGGAGGCAGGAGGCATTTGAAAATGTTTTAGACCAGAGTCCAGACCCAAGTGGTATATTGGTCTACATTGCACAACATATTCAAGTATTAAGCTTGGGAAACTCTTTGGCACTCTTCAGTTCTTTTGTACCACATATCTGGATTCTGGAACAAACCCAGACAGAAAACTGCAGGTCTGCTACAACTCTGTTCTTTTAAATCAAAGCTAAAAAACGTTCTGCCTTTTATTGAGGGTTATTCACTTGACTAATTTTATTGTTTTCAAATGTCATATTATTAATGTCCTTTGCTTATTTTTCTCAGCGTCTTCATGTCATAAAGCGTAATGTTTAATCTAAAGCACTTTGAATTGCTTGGTTGTTGAAATTTGAGCTAGAGCTAGACAAAAAAAAAGGCCTTGGTACTGTAAGTGCACCGTGCCGCTTTCCTTATATGCTACGCACCAAACCATCTTGAAGGACTTGTAGTTCATTCATGTATTGTTGATATATTCTTCAAAAGTACAGCTTTGTTGCCCAGGCTGACATAGGTTAATACTTAATCATTGTGGAGTTTGTGAACTAACATCCAATAGATAGTGTTCATGATGTGTAACACTGAAAAGAGATATTATTGTGCTCAGCAGTGTAATAATTCAACAGACTTTCTGAAGTTTCTCAGCAATGGTCGTAGATACAGTTCTTTGAAGCTATACTACAGGGTTCCCCAATTAGTTTTCCCCAAGGGCCGAATTTTGTCTAGGGTACCAAGCCGAGGGCCACAACAATTCAGGGGGCGATGGCGGTGTTCACGCTACTCCAGTGACAGTTCAGATATCGTCGTTGTCGGGTGAAAATCTTGTATGTCCAAAACAGCCGATCTACAAGCACACAACGCCTGGCGGTGCGAGGCATTGTGTGCTTGTAGATTTTTCTATTTTTTTTCTAGTTTTCACTACTTTTGTGCGACGGCCTTGTATGATTTGCGAAAGAACGTACAAATTTTGAGATATGAGATTTCCAGCCGACCGACAACGACGATATACTAGTGTTGTTGCTGCTCTTATACCGCGATTATTACTGGGGTTGGTGTGGGCCAGACAGTAGCCCCCCGTCTAAACTATGTAGAGTGGTTTGTCTGATCAGCTGTTTCTGCCAGTCTGTTAATGTAGCCTGTTCTTCTGACAATTATTGTCTGAATCCTGGCCGTATCTGTGCCTGTGTTCCGGCACTCTTGCCTGTTATGTCAGTGCAGCGCTTCTCAAAGTAGGGTATGGGGACCCCCAGTGGTCATCGAGGGGGTCCCAGGGGGGCCCTGGAACTAAATAGTTTGAGATGGGGGGGTCTGTGGCCAAATATCATTTTGGGGGTCCTTCACATGAAAGATTTTGAGCACCACTGACATAGAAACATAGGTTTTTCAAAAAACCTTAGAAGGATTTCAAATATGTAAAGACTAAAAGACTAAAGAGCACAAATGTTCACGATTTTTCAAAAATAGCCTGACTGTCCACAGAGAGGGTGGTCGCTGCGCCGAGATGTCAATGGTATGCCTCACAGACTTTGAAGAGTACGCAAAGGCACATCTGTCCAAGGCAACCTGGGATTACTACGCCGCGGGAGCAGACGAGTGCTGCACCAGGGATGATAATCTGGTGGCTTACAAACGGTACGGTAAAAAATGTATTTTAAGAAGGTACAGTAAACAGAAACACGTACAAATTAATACAGCAATACCATACAAAAAAGCACTTGAGAGAGCTGGAGATACTGTATCAAGATCTATTCACAAACAGTATGGAGTGTGTGGGCGCTCGTGCGTGTGTGTGCGCGTGCCTGCATCTGTTTCAAATACTTACCGTGTGTAATGTATTCGAGAAAAGATATGTTTACACTTTACAGGTAACTACTGACCGACTTTTGTATATTTGTAATAATATGTGAACACTGAACATACATTTCAAGCACATTTAGCAGAATAGTTCAAACCACTTGACCTGATGTATACTTTCATGGCAGTGTCTCAGACTCTGTAGGTCTGCTATTTCTGTTGCATTCTGCCATCGTATGACGGAGCATAGATTTAAGCATTAGATAGTTGCGGAGCGGTCTGAATGACCCTCAAACAGAACACATCTCAGCAGCAGGGTCATTCTGCTGATACAAAAAATGGTGAGGAATCGGTGCACAGCCAAGGACATAACAACTATTAGAGATACACAAGTTCAGGGACACGCTCACAGCATGATTCAAGGGCTTCAAGATTTCTAAACACATTATTCAACCATTTACGGTATATACACCCAGAATAAGTGTTCACTGCCCTACAAACTGACCGAAAACCAAAGTTTTAAAGGTGAATAAATCAAGTGTTCATTTAACTCATACATGGGCAACTGGCGGCCCCCACTTTCACTTAATGCGGCCCACAGGTTAATATTGGAATACTGATATATTATTGATTTAAGCTGTTCCAATTCCAAACATGCAAACATGACCCGCTCTAACTATAAATGCATTTGAAATGAATGCAGTGCGACACGCTTTGAGCTTGTAGATTGGCAATTTTTGCAACATTTGTGTGACTGTGACATAGAATGACAAAGTAGGGCATTAATTACGACTAATCCCATTAGTCTGAATCTGGTGAATGTTAACCTGGTGAAAAATACTATGCCTAAACCTAAACCTAACCCTAACCTCAGTAAAACTATGCCTAAACCTAACCCAAACCCTAACCTCAGTAAAACTATGCCTAAACCTAACCTTAAAACCTAACCCTAACCAAAGTAGGACTGATGAGATGTAGGGCAGTCCCTGGGGGGGTCTCCAAATTATTTTGGGGGGTCCCCAGATATTTTGCTAAATGTTAACTCTCACTCAACGGTAAACAGACCAGCATACAGTATAAGTCTATTAAGGGTATCTGCACATTTCTAAAGTTACAAATTAAGGACTTTAAAGACCTTTTTAGTACCTCTGGTCAAACATTGGTCAAATTGTCAATAGATCGAGTTAATCTAAATGTAATGCCAAGTCATGCAATTCCAAGTGCTTGCGCTGGGTGGGTGGGGGTCCCCAGTTCAAATATGATTCTTTTGGGGGTCGCGGCCTGAAAAGGTTGAGAACCACTGCTCTACCACTTCATGTTATCTGTTCTGTTCCCTCCCTGGTTCAGGATCCGTCTGAGGCCACGCATCCTGCGGGACGTGTCGGTGAGTGACACCAGGACCACAGTGCAGGGCACAGAGATCAGCTTCCCAGTGGGCATCGCGCCTACCGCCTTTCATTGTCTGGCCTGGCATGAAGGAGAGGTGGCCACAGCCAGGGGTGAGAGAGTGAGAGAGAGAGAGAGAGAGAGAGAGGGAGAGAGAGAGAGAGAGAGACCCTCCAGAAAAATGCATAATCAGCCAAATGCCGCAGATTATGCAGGGGTCACATATTTTCAAAAAGGCTGGATAATCGCATATTTCTGCCCGAATATTTCGGAACTACCAGCATATTTCACAGCAAAAAATCAAATAAACCCCAGCATATTTCGCATGTCACATATTTCACAACTTTTAGCATATTCTGCAACTTTACGCAATTTCACTGCATAAAATCACGTAATACCCTGCATATTTTGCAAAATCAAGGATTTCTGCCCGCATAATCAATGATTTTAGTCCGCATCTACGTTGCAGTATTGATACTTTTACTTGCAGTATGTGAGTACTTTTTCCACCACCAAAAGTCTACTAAAATGAACGTTGCACAGTATGACAGTATTCCAGTTCAGTGGCCTTGTAGTAAGTCCCCTCGACATATCAAGCTGCATCATGCTAAGGAGATAGGCTCCTGCCAGGGACGTGCTGGCCATTGGGAAAAGCGGGACAACTCCCGAACGGCCGGTTCATTCCCGGCCGGTCCAGGCCGGCCATTAGGAAAAAAATCAAAATAAAATGTCAGCAAAGCCCTGCTTCATCATATAAGGCCGTTGCACAAAAGTGAAAACAGCAGATCTACAAGCACACAACGCCTCGCGGTGCGAGGCGTTGTGTGCTTGTAGATCGGCTGTTTTCACTAGTTTAAATCATTTTTAAAATGATAAATACAAAACAAACTTTCCACCCGACAACGACGAAATATAACTCATGTACAGTAATTGGCCCACTGGGTTGTCACTTGTCATGATCTGAAATGGCAAATCTTTGAGTAGCAGCAGCGCTATAGCGCGCAATGAGGGCCTCTCCAACTCTTTTTCCCGGGCTGAATCAGGGGCCCAGCACGTCCCTGGCTCCTGCCATATGGGCCTCAGGGCTTGGCAAGGCTTACTTACAGTATGACAGTAACCCTCACTCAAACAAATCCCTTCCACTTAACCTATCCTATGCCCTCCACTCCCCTCCCTCAAACAGCCTCGGAGACGGTGAACACCTGCTACATCAGCAGCACCTACTCCACCTGCTCGGTGGAGGAGATCGTGGCGGCTGCGCCCAACGGCTACCGCTGGTTCCAGCTGTACGTGTACCGCGACCGGAAGCTGTCGGAGCAGATCGTGCACCGCGTGGAGGCGCTGGGCTACAAGGCGCTGGTGCTCACCGTCGACGTGCCCTACACCGGCAAGCGCCGCAACGACATCCGCAACCAGTTCAAGCTGCCGCCGCACCTCAAGGTCAAGAACTTTGACGGCATGTTCCAGGTATTGTGCTGCGTATAGGCCTGTCACAAATCAAGCAAATAAAAACCCAAGAAATTTAAATTGTATTATGTTCCAATGTTCCAACATCCAATAACACAATCGCAATTATTTGTGTGACAATTAATCGTCAACTTAAATGTGCAATCGTGACATCCCTAGTTAATGGAGCACTAAACATTTTACATTTTCTTTTTTTTTTAAAGATTTGTTTTTGGGCTTTTAGCCTTTATTGGATAGGACAGTAGACTGACAGGAAATGGGGGAGAGACAGGGAGTGACATGCGGCAAAGGTCGCCCGGATCGGGAATCGAACCGGCGACGCCCACAGGCATTGATGCCGAAATGGCAATGCCTATATGGTATGCGCCTGGTCCACTAGGCCACCAGGCGCACACATTTTCTTTTTCACTGATGTAAAAATATTTCTACTTTTACTCAACCACTTAAACCCACTGCCACTGGGCTCTATACTAGTAGGCACACACTCCTGTTTTCGTGCGATACCAAATAATATCGCAACTGAAAATACAGTAGTATCTACAATCTCACGTTGCGAGCTCATGATGCATTTCTAAGCAGGCAAGTGCACACATAGATATCAAAGGGGGCTTGAGCCCTTTAATCCTTCTGTAAAAAGTGCCCTCTCCAGACCATGAATGCGGTTTCTACAATGGTGAAAGAAACTCAAATGCCTCCTTTCCATGCCATACCTGAAGGCAGCATTCAAGAGTCCAAACTCTCCTGAACTTGAATGCAGCATCTTATGTTGAAAGAATTGCCCTCTCTATGTAGAAATCCATGCTGTATGCCACATCTCCAGTATTGACTTGATTATGCTTAGTTCAGTGTGGTATCAAGCACCAAAAAGCTCAAAGCTCACAATGCGTCGCAGCACAACGTGTCGTGAACTTGGAGGTCGGCTATATTTCCATGAAAAGGCCCTTTTAGAAATTTCAGCCCCTGCCTCTCTAACGTTCTCTGCACGTTCCTGTTTCTAAGCATTTCATCTGTCCTGCATGTCCCTGTAAAAAGCAAGAGGCAGCAAACGCAGAGGAGTACGGAATCCCTGCCAACACCCTGGACCCCTCCATCAGCTGGAAGGACGTCTACTGGCTGCAGTCTCTCACCCGGCTGCCCATCATCATCAAGGGCATCCTCACCAAGGAGGACGCCGAGCTAGCCGTGGAGCACGGGGTCCAGGGGATCATCGTGTCCAACCACGGAGGCCGGCAGCTGGACGGAGGACCCGCCACGGTCAGATAACCTCCTGGCAGTAGCACTACTCTTTCTTGCTTCTAAACCAGTGGTTCTCAACCTTTTCAGGCCGCGACCCCCAAAATAATCACATTCGAGCTGGGGACCCAGCTCTAAAGAGTTGAGGAATTTCATTTTGTATAATATGGTTCCATTTTGAAAATAGCCGATCTACATGCTCACAACGCCCGCATTGTGAGGCGTTGTGCGCATGTAGATCGGCTATTTTCACAATTTCAGCTTATAATATTTGACAATTTGGCCAATGTACATTTTGTCATTTAAAAGACCTTAAACTGTCACTTTAGAAATGTGCAGATAGATACCCTCTGTATACACTTAAACTTGATGTTGGTTTGTTTACTGTTGAGTGAGAGAACAATGTTGCACATTAAGTTAATCATCTAGGACCCCCCAAAATAATTTGGGGACCCCTCTGGGGGGGTCCCGGGCCGGCCCACAGGTTGAGAACCGTGGCCGTGACTATGCATGTAGATTGGCTATTTTAAGCACTTTTGCAACTGCTTGAAAAAATAAATATCCCATTTAGGCCTGCACACAAATCACTGTCACTTTAGATTTAAACCACTTTACCCATTATTTTATGCTATAACTATAAAAAGAATAGCAGATCTACTAGCTCACTCTGTGCCGCGCTGTGAGCTTGTATATCTGCTATTTTTGAAAAATCTTGAACATTTGTGTCTTTTAATATTTTTGACCCGATTCTATAAATGTCTTCTAAATCCTTCTTCTAACATGGTTCTCAAACTTTTTTATGTAAAAAAAAAAACAAATATATATATATATATATATATATATATATATATATATATATATATATATATATATATATATACACACACATATATATATATATATATATCTTACATCTTACATATAGTTATTGGAGAAGGGGTCCATGGAGTGCCAAATGGCGTATGCTCCCTATTCCCAGCAAACCACTAATCCTAGAGGTTCCACACTTGGCATATGTACTGATCAGTACTCTGCCAACGTTATAGGCACATTTGCCACTATCAATGTACTTACATTGGCGTACAGTTAATATAAAACGAAATTATTCAGGCGCTTTTTAGCCAGCTATTTTGCCCAATGCCCGCTAGGCCCACCCAACTGCGCATGTGCCAACAGCTGTCGTACTCTTCGCGTCACGTACTCATAGCACGTACTGCTCGCCTGATTATGGATCCCACTGGGAAAGATGGATGGAAACCGTTCTATTTATGCCCAGGCCGTAAGGCCTGAAGTGCACGATAAACGCAATGATTTATTGGGTTTTGGTGCACCTCGCGCGGTCCAAGTGACTACAACGGAGCGCTCCCTACGTCCGGTTCAGCCAATCACAAGCTTCAAAAATGAGTCCGGGCCGTGGTTATCCATCTTTCCCAGTACTGCTATGGTGCAGAGTTATCGTCACACAGACACAACCAGCAAACAGGACTGTACATTATATACATTTAAAAGTAAACACACTGTTCGCTCAGTTCAGCGTCGGCGATGCAATCTCTCGAAGTCAAATTCAAGAAACGACATCGCCTTTATAGGGACAGATCTTCCCGTGTAAAAACATGGGACGAAAAAAAAAGACATCCCTTGGCCGTCATAAACGCAAACACTATTTACGCGTGGTTAAAGCAGCAGCAGCAACAGCATCAACAACAGGTGATTATTTACTTAATTTTGTTCACTTTCTTTCAATACTTGCTGACAGATTGTGATGTTTATTTTTGCTTTATTCACTCTCATTTGTATGACTGTGCACGCGCGCACGCGCACGCGCGCCGACCACACGTGTGTATACTGTGTCGTGCTTCTAAATCCTGCTTGGCAGAAACAGTGAGACAACGAGAAACAATGTGCACGCACGTGTGTGCGTGCTGTTACTTTTACTCCATGTGTGTGTGTGTGTGTGTGTGTGTGTCATTCGTGTAAGTGTTGCATTTGTGCCTTTAGAGAGCGTGTGTGTGTGTGCGTGTGTGTGTGTGTGTGTGTGTGTGTGTGTGTGTGTGTGTGTGTGTGTGTGTGTAAAAAAACTGCATATTTAATGTTGAGCTATCCGAAATTTGTATTGCTTTGCTACCCTCTGGACTGTATCCATCTCTGGGTACAGGGGACTTTTACATAAGGGGCCAGGCCCCCGCAGGGGGCTTTTTTCTAGTATATATGTTACAGTATGTTCAAGAAACCAGTAAAAGTTGTCAAGGAGCACTCGTTTTGACGTTCACCACACACTAATCACCACCAGATGGCGACGTCAGCCACTGCTCTGCCATTCACCAGAGTGTATATAAGAGAGTTACGTCACGCTTTGAACTCGCCGCAGACCGGAAGTGTTTACTCTTTATTTACTAGCCTAGCCTAGCCTAGCCTAGCCTAGCCTAGCCATTAGCTCCATTGTAGTCACTTGGACAGGGCGTTTAACGTGCGCTTGCCCAGGCCGTAAAACGATTGCATTCACCACGGCTTCGTAACTCGCGCGGCGCTCCGCCGGCCGCGCGGCCCTGGCCCGCTCTTCGCGGCCACTCGCGCCTGCGGCGCTCGGGGGCGAAGAGCAGGACCAAGGTCCGCTGGCCTTCGCGCCGCTTGGGGCTTCGTGGACCCAGGGGGGCCTCGTAACTCGTTTGGGCTTCGTGGATACAGGGGGGCTTCGGTAGCCGCTCGCAGTGTCGTGGACAATAGAGCGGCGCACCGCCTGGAGTACGTTGTTGTGGCGACCGCTTGCTCCGCCCCGTGCCGCACCACGAGTGCTCCGCGTCTCGAATGTGCTGTTTCTCTAATATACTATGACATATATATATATGTGTGTGTGTGTGTGTGTGTGTGTGTGTGTGTGTGTGTGTGTGTGTGTGTGTGTGTGTGTGTGTGTGTGTGTGTGTGTGTTCACAGATAGATGCCCTGTCTGAGATCGTGGACACGGTACAGGGCCGGATCGAGGTGTACCTGGACGGAGGCATCAGGACAGGCAGTGACGTGCTGAAGGCCCTGGCCTTGGGAGCCAAGTGTGTGTTCATCGGCAGACCAGCCGTCTGGGGTCTGGCCTACAAGGTAACACAACCAGTGTGTGCGCGCTCACACTGCCCCTGTGCATTTTAGTTGTAAAATATTATTCCCCATCATATTCAACAAACTAGATAACAAAGATTTTTCAAAAACAGCAGATCTACAAGTTCATTGAGCAGCATGAAGTGACGCACTATGAGCTTGTATATCTGCTATTTTTGATGAATAGCCAAAGAAATATAAAATGACAGATTTTAATGGGTTAAATGGTAAATGGTGCATTTGTAGCGCCTTAATCGAAGGCGCTTTACATAGATTGTACATTACATTCATTCACCCATTCACACACCGATGGCAGAGGAAGCCATGCAAGGCACTAACCTGCTCACCCGGAAGCAACTACAGAGTCTTGCTCAAGGACTCTTCGACACTAACTCTAGGGGAGCCCGGGATCGAACTGGGAACCCTTCGGGAACCGTCTGTGTTCTAAGACGGCACCTCTACCCCTGAGCGACTGCCGCCCCAAGGATTAAGTAAGGTGTTCCATGATTTGGGAGCATAAATGTAGAAATCTGCATCTCTGACGTTATGTCATGTACAGCAAATCTAGCAGCCCTGCAGTAGGGAATCTAAGGGCTGGCGAAGGAACTCTCTGATTGCGAGGTCACAGAGAGTTAGCGGCCTAAACCCTTGCCTTGTGTCCCCCTTCTTGCACAAAAATTCCACCAAAATATCCTATCTACAAGCTCACAGCACATTGCGTAACATGTTCAAATCATTGCATCATCGTTTGTCTCCTTCTTGTTCCAGGGTGAAGAGGGAGTGCGAGAGGTGTTGCAGATCTTAAATGATGAGTTCCGCCTGTGCATGGCTTTGTCTGGTGAGTCATGTTAAATACAACACACACACACACACACACACACACACACACACACACACACACACACACACACACACACACACACACACACACACACACACACACACACACACACACACACACACACACACACACACACACACACACACGCGTGCTGTGCAACATGCAAAATGTGTGGCTTTGCGAGTCATAATCAATACAAACGCTGTGCAACGCGCACTTTCCTGCAAATTACGAGGACATTCGGTTCTGTTTGAAAGATATAAGGCAAGAAGGGATTTGAGAAATACCAATGGCTTTTACAGCCGTTCCAGGGAAACCACAAGGTTTTCACGTTTAAGCTATTTCCCCAAACAATGATGCTATAATATATCAATACACACTTCCAAATTCATGCCACGCTCCCTTGTGAGTGTAAGTGAACAGGTACATGAAAATTGCCTTTTTCTGCAAGTGTAATTTACATTTTAGATCTTGCTTTTCAGCGTCTCAATTTAATCTCCAAGGACACCATGACATGGAACATAGTACCGCAGCAGCTATTGCATTTGTGACTATCTATTCTACACAGTCTCTGTATGCAAATAGTTCAGGGGTACAGGGAGATATTTAGTGTCTTCCCAGGATTACAAAAATACATTATGCCAGATTTCAATCTACAACCTCAAATATTTTTAACAAAAAATAAATGCATAAATACACTAGTAGGTCACCCTATTGGTTATGTTTCAAATGATGATGTCTCTATCCGTACCATCTTCAAACAGGTTGCAGGAATGTGGCTGAGATCAACAGGAACCTCATTCAGTTCTCTAGACTCTGAGCCTGAGGCACCAGTAGAGGGCGACATTGAGTGAGAAGTAAAGTCCAATACTACAGAGACACTCAAAAACATTAAGAGCTATTCAGCTTAAAATCATTCAAATCAATCAGCTTTTATTGTTTTACCATTAAGCTGAGTTCCATGGATGAAAAGCTCATAAGATGGACACTACACGTGCAAGTCTTTGTAGCCAATAATCCACTATCTATCTTCATCAAAGAGTGCAAGAGTGTGAGAGTGAATAGAGAGGGCTGACATACTGTCTGTGAGGTGGGGGGGGGGGGGGGGGGGGTGATTTTGGTGGCATACTAAGTAAGTGAACAATAATGGATTTATTTTAGCTTTTTTTTTGCATTTTGATCAGAGAATATTGATAAGTACTGTATCACTAAATCCGTGGAACATTTTTATTTTAAGTGAACAATGATAGATTTATTTTTTCCTTTTTTTGCATTTTGATCAGAGAAAATTGATATGTACTGTATCACTAAATCTGTGGAACATTTGTATTTGATTGTAAAGGCTGTAATGATTGGTGACTTACAGCCTTTCAAAATGAATGCTGCAATGAGAGTGTTTGAATAAATGCCTGCTGACATAAAGTGTTGTTCTAGTGCTCCCTAATGTTTCTGGAGTCGCTGCCTCATACTGTACATCAGTGGTTCTCAACCTGTGGGTCGGGACCCCCAGGGGGGTCCCCAAACTATTTTGGGGGGTCCCCAGATGATTAACTTAATGTGCAACATTGTACCAAAAAAAAATTGTTAAAAAAAAAAAGAATAGCGAAAATAAGCAATCTATAAGCTCACTTAAGGTGTTTCATTGCGATTAAAATTGACCTACCAATGAATACAAAGTGATTTTTTTGTATTCATTCGCCGGTCAAAATGAGCCAGATAAAGTCATCACTGACAAGATGAGATGACAAGTGCATGTGCATTGTGCACACAGCCAATTTGACTAATTCAACTGCCACTTCCTTTTTACATTGAAACTCCCACCACAGTAAAAGGCCAAACCAGCCCGGCAGACTTCAATTCAGTTTTCTTTTATTAACAATGCTTTTGTAAGGGTGCCTGCATGGTGCCTCAGCCAGTGCACACTGCTTGAGCGTGAGGACCCGGGTTCGAATCAGACCCTGTCTTGCAGGTCTCTCCTCGATCTGCTCTTGGTTTCCTGTATATCTATCTAAACTGACCTGAAACGGAGCATAATAAATGCCAAAAAACGAACATAAAAAAAAATAATGCCTTTGACACTTTCAAAAGTTAGTCATTGGAGTTTGTCTTGCTGCATGTTTGAAGTAGTCAAAACACGAAAGAAAAATACAATGCAATACAAACAAACAACAACAACGCTGTCACAATCTTAACTCATCACACAGTTGAGGGCATGTGAGGGGAGAGCTCCGAGATGCAGAGAAGATAAAGGCGAGGCGGCAAGGAAGGAGAAGTGTAACGCAGGAAGTGAGAGTGAGGTGTTGGTTAAGACAAGAGAGTGAAACACCCTGACATGTTCATAGTTGCTCCGAAACCAGCTGCTGTTGCACTGCAGGAGACATCTTCTGTAGCTTTGTATTCTTGGTCTAGTATCTTGGTCTAGTAGTGTCATACTCTTCTAAGAGGTCTGGACTACTAACAGGCGGCATCTAGTGCAGCTTGATATTCATCTGGGAGGTCTAGGCTGCAGGAGACATCTACCATAGCTTCATATTCTTCTAAAAGGTCTGGACTACAGGTGGCATCTAGTGTAACTTCATATTCATCTGGGAGCTCTGGGCTGCAGGAGAACATAACCGTATAGCTTCATAATTCTGAGAGGTCTGGACTACCACGGCCCTCAGGCTGGAGGGGGGACTCAGAAGCAGTCTCATGAGGAGGATCTCTTCAAGGTGAGTTACAGTGCTGGACATTGTGTTAACCCATTTATCTGTGTCACCACTTTAACCATTATTTCAAGCTTTAACTATTAAAATATAGCAGATATACAAGCTCACAGCGCGGCACTGAGTGCCGATCTACAAGTTGACCTTGTAGATCTGCTATTTCCACTACTTTGACTTTTTTTTTTAAATATATGAACATTTTTCAACATGGAAACAATTATGGCGATTATGAAAAATAATCGCGATTAGACGATTATGTAATAATTGTGACAGCCCTACTCCTAATAATTAAAAAGAGAAAACATTTACGCAGCAGCAGAAATCACATTTGCCGAAATCATTAACTCAATGTGTCCCACCACCTCTGATGAGGACAGACCGTTAAACAACAACGTGATAAACTATTTCAATGAAAAACTCAGCTGCGCTCTCAATACAGTTGCCCCAATTAAAAATAAAGCAAAGAAGAAGAAAAAAAACATGGAATAATTATCATATTGACGACCTAAAGAAAGCATGTGGAGCAGCTGAAAGAAAATGGAGAAAAACCAGACTGTATATTCATTGCAATATTTTTAAAGAAACCATCATCACAACAACAGCATAAGAGATGCTCAAAGAGCATACTTTTCAAAGATCAAAGATCGGGCACTAAAAACGATTCAACACTTGTCCATAACTGCACCGTATGTGCACTGAACCCCCTAGAGGCCAAGGAAAAACCTTTGCCTTGCATTTTATTATTATTAAAGAACGTATGTCTGAGTCACACATACATTTGTACAAAAAGATTCAATACATTAAAAAAACATGTCTGCACTCAGGAATTCTCTCCGACGTGAGGCCAGTGGACAGCAGCCACAAGAGGCCAATCGCATGGGGTAAAGTGGTTACGCTTATTTGTCCCTTTTAACTTTTAATCCTGGTGTCCGTGTTTTGGGCTTGTCATTAATAGGCGAAAAAAAGGACGAAAATAGCTAATCTGCAAGCTCACAACACATTGCATCCCTATGCATTGTTAGCTAAAATGAATGCGTAGGACATAGCAACCGTGCTCTGTCTGAAAGGCGTTCATTTATTTTCAGAGAGATGTTTTCTGTCGTTAACTGAAGTAGGCACATGTTTTCTGATTACGTAACAGCTGCCACTGTCATATTTATTGGGGGATACAATATTGAATTTCATCTGATCGAGTATTCTCTCTATCTGGAATGTAAAAGGGTTGAATCAGAAAGCGTGATTGTTTGTCCTCTCCAGGGGAAGTGGGGATGACAGTGGTCCAGGCAGGCTCCACCGGAGGCTGTCCCGTCTGGGGAGCAGGGCCGCGAGACCCCCTGCCCAGCCTGACAGACCCCCAAACCAACCAGCCGACAGGCAGGCTCCCCAAGGTCTGTCTCCAACTGAGATCTAAGTCTATCGAGCTGTATGGACTGAAGTAGAACTATTACATTTCAAACATTTTTTTATTATTCTACAATAAATAAATAATGAAGTGACATTTGAGCATAATCCTTCCATGCACTTGCAGCAGTAGAGCAGAAACATTAATCTGACAACATAAAAAAAAGATGACCTTTGGTTTGTGTTGTGTAGTTAGGCCTACCTTGCCATGAACTTCATAACCTAGTGAGATTTCTCAATAGTTGCTCCGTTGATAAAAAAATATATTATAAGAGAAAATATTCTCCCCGACGATTTACATTGCATATTGAAACAGCTCTCAAAGTCACTCTTCTAGCACACAAACAAACACAACGTGGATTCTGACAATGTTGACATTTTTAAATAAAAATGTCAATTTCCTGTTGTTGAGTCATCTTTGACGCACAAAGTACAACGTTTTGACCAGAAAATGGTCAAAATGGTCATTCGCTGGTCAAAATGTTGTACTTACTCGGAGCAGCAGCAGGTGCCTGTGCGGACAGTTTTGAAAAATCTTGAGAGTGTTTTAAGACATATTCTTCTCTTCTCTTAATATTTATAATCCTGCAGAAGACAGACAACCTCCTCCTGCTGCTGGAGCCCCGCCCACGGGGCCCCCGGCCACCCATGGGCCCGTGGCGGGACCCCCAAAACCTCCAGCAACCTACATGAAGCCACATCTACCCCCAAGACCGCTGGCCAGGGTGTTCTGCAGCACTGAACACTGTGCAGATGTCCTGCAGGCATGTAATGCAGCAAAACAGTATTTAATACATTTCCAATTACAATTTAGGCATTTAGTAGGGTTAAACGTTAAGGGTACCCTAACGTTTTTAGGCCGCTACACCCCAATGATATTTGAACTGGGGAAACCCCACCCTGACAAGCACTTGGAATTGTAGGCAATTACATTTAATTTAATCTCTCAAGAACAGATTCTCTGATGCTAAGGAACAAAACAGAGATGACGATGGCTAGCCAGATTGCATTTAGTTTGACTCGGTTCCACGGATAAATATTGTGAAAATAGTACAAGCTCACAACGTAGCTGTGAGCCTTTAGATAGTCTATTTTCAAAATGTTTGCCTCTTTCTTGCGTAATACAGCATTTGACAATTTGGCCAATTCGGTATTAAAAACAGGGTCACATATACTGTAGTGTAGCGTGCAGAGAGAACAACGTGGGGCCTCAGAGAAACTAGGACACCGGGTAAACATCAAACCTTAAAGATGTTCTTCACATCTGTAGGGAAATGGTGGAGGTTTACTAGTGGCCAATGCAATGGACTATGCCATACTGTACTGTAAATATGGAAGTAACTTTACTGTAAACAAAGATGTATGTGCAGCTACTGATGACTAACTATGTGCACAATATCCTTTTTCCAAAAGGGCTTTGCTACGTTTCGGTTAGATGAAACTCTGTGTGACGTCATCTTGGTGCCTGGGGACAGCACTGACAAGTTTCCAGTACACAGAGTCATCATGGCCTCCGCCAGCGATTACTTCAAGGCCATGTTCACTGGTGAGTCACAGTATCCTTAAACCATTAAGACCTGAGGCTCATTCTACAAGTGTCTTCTAAACCCGTTGTTGCTAACAGTGGTGCTCTGCTCACACCTTTTCATGTCGAGGACCCCCAAAATGACATGCATGTGTATCATTTTTGTGATATTCTATCCATTACTTTTTCGATTAATCGATTAATCCAAGTGTTTTTTAAATAAAATATATCATTAAGTCTGATTAACCATTAGCCATAATTCATGCTTTGTTGTAAAACATGGCCATAATGGAGTTTTAACTCATTTCACAGCACAGTCATCTAGTGTCACAAGACGCTGCTATTTTTACATTCACTTAACATTAACATAAATACACAGTAAAAGACGAGAAGCAGCAACATTGTTAAGACTTCACCATCTGACTATGTGCCGCATTTAACTTCCTGTTTTTGGGGGTGGCAGCAGCTTGCACTTCATTGTGTAATCATCCACTGGCAGTGAAAGTACTAAAATGTTTTACTTAAGTAAAAGTATCAATACTGCAATGCAGAAATACTCAAGTACAAGTTACAAGTAGAAGTCCAGAATTCAAATAAAGTACTCATTATGCAGATTGTCCCATTTCACAAGTTTTCAAATGTATAAAAAATATTTGAAAATAGCAGATCTACAAGCTCACAATGCGTAGCATCGCGACTATTTTCAAATGTATATAGGGTTGAAGTGGTTAGTGTATGTTTTGTAATAATAATCAAAATATAACTTTAACTAACTCAAATATTACAAATGGGGTAAAAGTACACTATTTGCCTCTCGGATTTAGTGGAGTAGAAGTAAAAGTACTGGAAAGTAATACTTCAAATACTTAAAAATTGTACTTATGTACAGTACTTGAGTACATGTACTTAGTTACTTTCCACCAGTGGTTCTCAATCTCAACCCTTTGTGGGCTCATATTTCGACCAATCCTCAAGGACCGCTGGGATTTCAAACTGCCGGCCACGATGTCAGGAATGATTACAGTTTGATGCCATTTGTTATGCATGAATGACAAGCAGGTGCATAAACGTAGCCTAACAAAAGTTACTGCATTATATTTTGTATTGAAAACTATTTAAACTATTTAAAGAAGTAGGCTGGGGACTGCCCATAAGTCCGAAGGTTCACTTCATGTCACCCCAAGTAGATTAATTAGCCACATTACAAATCGCATATGGTATTTTGTATCCGTGGCTGCGTGCATAATCATTTTTTCAACATTGTTTTTCCATGGACCACTTGTTAATTATTCCATTAACCGCTAGTGGTTCGAGGACGGCTGGTTGAGAACCAAGTGTTGCTGAAATGTGAGGTGTGGAATCACAACTGTGCCGAGGTGCTGCTATACGTAGCACTGATGCTGCACTTGTTGTTATTGACGTGCACATTATTGCTATGACGATGCTTCTTGACACACCAGCACAAGATAAAGATCTTGAAATGATACAAATCACTGCTGTGATCTTTATCTCCAGGCCACAGGTATAGTGAAGGGGTTAGGGTTATACAGTACAATTTACAATTTAGGCATTTATCAGACACTCTTAATCCAGAGCGATTTACAATAATCAAGGTACATCAGATGCATTGAGATATCAATCTAGAAAAAAAATAACGTAGCACCTAATCAGTAAAATTGTTATATACCGGTAAAACCTAAAAAACACTATCTGGTCATTGAGGGTAGGTAAGTGCTACGGTAAGTGGAGTCTGAAGAGGTGAGTCTTCAGGCCACGGCAGAAGCTAGGGAGCGAGTCTGTTGTTCTAAGTGCGACAGTACCTCTGTATGTGTGTGTGTGCATGCGCACGTGCGGTGCATGGGCTAACCTCCCAAACTACTTGGTCAATTGCAGCCATATTTCGTGTTCCATGGTCAATGACTGAATATTCTTTAAATGGGCCAACGACCACTATGTCATTTTTGTGAACTCATAACCTCACACCCATGCACCGTCCCTACAGATGGCGGGACATGTGTCCATGAGGCTGTGAGTGGAACTAGCCAATCAGCTGCAAGCTATGCGTCTGGTATGGGATCTGCACTATACTATACACACACAACAGTTCGCTCCCGTCGGCCCCTGGCAGACAACTAAAAAAACAAAAAAAAAACAGCAAATCTCTTAGTTACACCAACGTTGATCTTGTAAAGTATAGTTTTATTCTTATTGGTGACGTTTCTAAACATTGCCATGGATGTTTAGACACATGCATGGAGAGAGAAAGAGAGTGGGAGTGAGAGAGACAGACATGCAGTCTGGTGCAAGCCTTGCATTTGATTAACACCAACACATACCCCTAAACCAGTGGTTTTCAACCAGTGATCCAGACTCCAGGGACCACCAGTGGTCCTTGAGGGGGTTACAGGTGGTCCCCAGCTAAATGATGGAGACCTAACCCTTGTAGATCTTTAACTCTTGAGAGCATAAAATGAAATCACAGGTCCATTGGTGGTTTAATTTTACGCTCACAAGAGTTAAATCATTGTTAAACATTGTTACTTAATTTACAAGAAGTCTACACAAATAAAGAACGTGGAAGAATTGTTATTTTTATCAACGTTTGCCAATGCAGCATGGAAATGTGGACGAAAACAACATATTCAAGTATTTGGTCTGAAATCTCATCAGATGATGGTCTGCGGCTCAAATACTGAAAAAATAATGGTCCTTGATATGAAAAAAGTTGAAAACCACTGCCCTAAACCCCCCAAATTACTCACGACTTAATGTCCGCAGACATTCAACTGTCTAAAGTTGGCTGAAGTGTGAGGAAGACATGAAAAGTGGTGTTATACATTTAGGGCATGGTGCCAAGTTCTTACTTCCTCTTGTTAGAGATTCACCAAGGGGGGAGGCCCAGCGACAACCCCCTCTAATAAAGTACATAATGTTTTGCTGGACAAATCATTTTTGTGTTGACCATATGTCTGTTATTGTCACTTACTGTACATATTCTTTATGATCACTTTGTCCACCGTTTGCAGACGTAGAGTTCAAAACTGTCAAGTGTGTGTCCTCAGTCCGCCCCTGCAACACAAGGAATTAACAATCAGCATCCTTTTATGTCACGTCAACAAAGCAAGCAGCACACACAGAAAACTGTGGAGGGAAGGGCATGCCTCATCATGGTGGAGATGTGCGCCCCACTGAGTGGGGCGCCCCACCTTACTAGTTATGCCTTTGTCTGGTTTTCTTCTGGCCAGGTGGTATGAGGGAGCAGGAGATGAGAGAGATCAAGCTGCACGGGGTCACAAAGACAGGCCTGAAGAACATCATAGACTTCATCTACACGTCCAGAGTCAACCTGAACATGAGCAACCTCCAGGACACCCTGGAAGCAGCCAACTTCCTGCAGGTCCTCCCGGTTCTGGGCTTCTGCAACCAACTGCTCAGCAGTGAGGTGAGACTAGAGATGTACCATTTGTTCCCCATCCCGACGATACCGATTTCGATACCCACACTAATAGGCCTGTCACAATTATTACATAATTGTCTAATCGCAATTATTTGACATTATCACAATTATTTTGACATAATCGTTTCCATGTTGAAAAATGTTCATATATTGCAAACATTTCTAAAAACTGCGGAAATCGCAGATCTACAAGCTAGAGCTTGTAGATCTGCCATTTCCACTATCAATGTTCTTTTTAAAGTATAAAGTTGTCAAATATGTCAGTCATTTCTTGGTATATTTAGGTTATGTGTCATATCTGCCATGTGCAACTTCAAAGCCTACAACCCAAACAGAAATGTAATTGTCAACGGCAAAAACACAATTAAATTGTTAATCGCAATTATTTGAGTGACAATTAATCATCTTGTAAAATGTCATAATTGTGACAGCCCTATGATACTAACTTGCGTATCGGTCAATACAGAGTACCGATCCGACACCGGTGTGTAAGTTAAAGAATGTCTAGGACATATAGTTCTCAAAGTGGGGCCCAGGGACTCCCAGGGTTCCTTGAGGGAGTTCTCCAAATGGACCCTTACAGGTCTGTAACTCCCGGACCGTATGGGGGTCCAGGGTTATGGGAGTCCTTAAAACCACTGCTCTAGGAATAAATAAATAAAATATATAAAACAGTATTCAAACTACAGAATAATTGATTACTGTAAATGACATATGTGATAAATTAGGCTATGTGGTATGGGAATGGCATGGACTGGCATAAAAAATTACATTTTATTCATTAAAAAATAGCTAACCATACTCTAATTAGTCAAAATCTATTATTATATATATTTTTTAATAATCAGCCTGCAGTTGCAGTTGCAGCCTTGGACCCAAATGTGTGTCCCACAGGCTTAATGTACTAAATGTCCTCCATTTCTGCATTTGTTTTATGGTGAAGATCACGGTTGAGAACTGTGTGGAGGTGGAGCGCATGGCTGCTGATTTGCAACTGGACGATCTGAAGGTGAATATAGGTGAGTAATATGAGATGACCCAATTTCATTCCTGGCAAGCAAAACACACAACACACGATACCTACTGATTATTACTGAACAAACCAGGAACAAGTTGTTTCATGCATTTATTAAAGTCTGACTTCTGATTGATTGATTGATTGATTTTATTTGGTGACATTAAAAAAGAGCACAAGAGCACTTTCCGAACATACACAGTCAATGCAATGACAGAGGATGAAAACACAATAAAGCCAGAGGATTTATAGGAAATTATAACATCTAACTAAAACATCCAAACCATCTAAGGCTCTCTTCAACAAAAAACACAAAACAACATGACGAACAACATCACAGCCACAATACATAACAGATATCAATACACTACGTAACATCAAACAATGCAATTTTCACACTTTCAAATTCAACCATCGTTGTCCATCATCTGAACTCTTATGTCCAGGCGACTTTGTGAGCCAGAATCTTGCCGCGTTGGTGCAGAGCGGGGGCTACTTACATCTGTCTGAGAGCTCTTTGGCGAGCGCGCTGTCCAGCGACTCTCTGAGGGGCTTCTCCGAGATGGAGCTGTACCGCATCGCCAGAGCCTGGCTGGACCACGACGCTCCCAAGAGGTCTAAGAGCGTCTACGCCCTGATGCGCCACATCCGCTTCCCTCTCATGAGCCCCACGGAGCTCATCCAGATCTCCCAGGTAGGGATGGAACAATATGAAAGTTTCATATCACGATTGTGACCAAAGAAATCGTGATTTACGATATTATCGCGATAATCAAAATCCATTATCCTGGGGCGGAACATTTGCCAAAAAATAGCACATCTACAAGCTCACGACGCGTTGTGAGATTGTAGATCGCCAATTATTTTGGCAAAGACATTGGTCAAGTATGTATATTTATTATAAGTACCTTTTAGCAATTGTAGGGGGTTTAAGTTGTACCGGATATCCAGCTTGGCAAATAAAAGGTGAATTGATCCCAGTCAGTGCATGAGGGAGGAAGATATCACAATAAATTCAATCCCCACGATACGAATACCGTGAAGTATGTTTTTTTTTTTTATCACGACAAACATCGATAATATCGCTTATCGTCCCATGCATCCCTACTCCCAGGAGGACGAGGAGGGAAGCAAAACGTCTGTGATGCGCGGGGACACGGCCTGCGTCAACCTCCTGCTGGAGGCCAGCAACTACCAGATGATGCCCTTCCTGCAGCCGCTGCTGCAGACGGAGCGCACGCGCATCCGCTCGGACGCCACCCACCTGCTGGCGCTGGGCGGCGTGATGAGGCAGCAGCTGGTGGTGAGCCGGGAGCTGAGGCTGTACGACGAGGACGGGGGTCACTGGAGGGCCCTGAAGCCCATGGAGGTGCCCCGCTATCAGCACGGCGTCGCTCTGCTGGGCGGATTCCTCTACATCGTTGGGGGTCAGTGAATGTTTTCCTAGTTTTTACCCCCTTTTCACCTCAATTGACCCTTTATCAAGTCCTGGTTGTGCCCCTCTTTGCACCCATTTGGTTGCTTTTTGTTGGTTGGACAAAAATCCAATGGTCTCTCCATCCACTACCATTGAAATAAGGTATTTTTCAGTTGCTTCATATTGACGTTCTGTGCATTCTTTTTTTTTTTAAGATTTGTTTTTGGGCTTTTTATGCCTTTATTTGATAGGACAGTAGACTGACAGGAAATGGGATGAGAGATGGGGAATGACATGTGGCAAAGGTCGTCCGGATCGGGAATCGAACCGGCGACGCCAGCAGGCATCATAGCCTAGTATGTGGTATGCGCCTTGACCACCAGGCCAGCGGGCGCCCCACGTTCTGTGTATTTAATTCTTATTTGAAACTTAGTCTCAGTAAAATGGAACATCTCAGGCGCAGAATGGTGAATGGACATATCAGGTTTTTGTTTTCTCCAAATGATGTTTTAGCAAATTCAACATAAACAACCATATAAGGCGGAACCAGGGCAGAACAAGGCAGAAAGAGCCTGCTGGTTGGTCAGTCATTGACCAACCAGAAGGATGACAAATGGTCAATTTAGTTGTTATGGCAATGAATTCCTCTCTCTACTTGCCGTTGCATCCTTATCCCCACTACTTCATGCAACCTCACCACTGAAAGATGCTGCCCCCAACCTGTAGGTGTATGTGCAGTGACAAATATCACCCTTCCTGCCCGGCTTCTCTCCTACGAACATGGGCCAATTATGTTCCTATATAGACCAAGACCAAGCTGTTCGTGAATCTAATGTCCATCTTTAGTCTAATTATAGTTGCTGAAGCTGGACCTAAAAGCTGAACAAACCCAGGGAGAGGAAGGACAAGTACACAGAGTGGGAAGTGATGGCCCAATCCTTATAGGGGAAGGGCAGCTCTGCTGCCATTATCTCTTGTATTTTAGTTTTCAACAACTTCTTATGACAAGAATTCTGCCATCCCAAACTTAGCAGATACGTAGGTTCAGTCCGATATGTCAAACTTCCTCTATTGGTATTGAATACAGTCCTAATCTGTTAAGGGGCAGTACGGCTACGAGAAAAGGAGAAATTAGTTTTTATAATAGACATGTGTTTGTGTGTCTATCCCTTCATAGGCCAGATCACCTATGACACCAAAGGTAAGACAGCAGTGGACACCGCCTACCGCTACGACCCTCGCTTTGACAAGTGGCTTCAGATCGCTCCCCTCAACGAGAAGAGGACCTTCTTCCACCTCTGCGCTCTGAAAGGGAAGCTCTATGCAGTCGGAGGAAGGAACGCCTCGGGAGAGACTGGTGAGGCTGATATTTTACTGCCTCTGTTAAATTTAGGCCTAGAATTATTTAACTTTTGAAAAATAGCAGATATACAAGCTCACAGCGCGGCACCGAGTGCCGCGCTGCGAGCTTGTAGATGTGCTATTTCTTTTTTTAAATCGTGATTTCTTTTTGCAAGTCGTTGGATATATCTTTTTAAAAGGGAACATTTGTAACTCAAATATATGCTTTTGGGTGGTCCCTGGAACAACATATTTTGAGATGGAGGTCCGTGGCCAAATACATGTAATTTTGGGGGTCCTTGACATAAAAAAGTTTGAGAACCATTGATTTAGATGACATTTATATAATCGGGTCAAAAATAGCAGATCTACAAGCTCGCAGCACGGCACTCTGTGACACAGATTTGCGTTCAGGCCTAATAAGCTTGACTGTTTTGTTCATCCAGCATTTCTTTGCAGTGTACTGTGCAATTTTATACATTACATTGTGTCTTTCTCTATGCTTTCAGACACGGTAGAGTGCTACAACCTGAGGAAGAATGAGTGGACGTTTGCAACAAACATGGTGGAGCCGCATTACGGCCATGCAGGGGCAGTCCACGGGGACCTTATGTATGTCTCAGGTACTGTAAGACCTTTTTTTAGGGGATAACACTGAAACGGCCTTCCTTATTTTAAGGGAATGCCACAAAATGGTCTAAGGAAAGTCCCATAAATGAGGTGGTTCTCAAAATTGGGTTCCGGGGGGGTCCCCAGGAAAATGTGTTAATATAAAATCAGTTTAGCCACTTTAAACCTATATACATACATATGCTATCTGAAAATAGCTGATCCACAAGCTCACAACCTGTCACAACTTGCCGTGACTCGTGAGCCTGTAGATCAGCTATATAAAAAATAATATTTTTAAAACATTTAACAACGTCTTGTATTCGGGTCCCCCCAATTTTCAGATGGGGGTCCGCAGCCAAATACAATACACATTAATTTGAGGGTCCTTAACGTGAAAACAGTTTCAGAACCACAGTCCACACACTGGTCTAAGGAAAGTCCCGTAAATGTTTTGCCGTGTGTAACAGCTATTCCCCGCAGTCAGTTCAGAGAGCTGCAGGGGCAGATCGTAACAGCGCTCATGCCTTAAGGTAGTGACTTTCACCACATAGAGCCTGCGTTGTTGTCCTACTTCAACCCACTTCCTGTTCAGCTGCAGACTCTTGCACGTGGTCCCTTTCAGCTTTTTAAATTCTACGAGTTGTTTCATAGCAACCGTGGATGAGAAAACTAGCTCTAGTCACAAGGGTTTCTTTGCCGTGCAACGACCAAGACACAGGAAACACAAAGACCTGCGGTCGAAGTGGGTCAGAGTGAGACAGAGACCTTTCGAACAATGCTAAACCGCAGCTCTCAGAAGTGTGGTTCGGTTTCAGTTTTGCTTGCATGGCATGCCAGCGAACATCTCACAGAAACAACAAGGCTAAATACATATGCACCATCATTGACATTTAACTGGAATAGTACCTCCTTTTTTACCATTATTACATGATGACAAATATTTATTTGATTCCTTTAGCCACTATTTAAACTAAGTCTGCATGGAAAGAATAGCTTTCATACAATATCGTTGCTTTTTATGTCTGTATATCAATGCCCTACTTTGTCACGCAAGAGTGGCACCAAAAGTAGCAAAAATAACTATTTTCGTAATTTCGGAACAATTTTGAAAGTCAAACTGAAAGTGGTGAAGTGTGTCTGCGGGTTCTATAAATATTTAACCAATGAAACAAGAGCTTGTTTGTGAGACTAAATAATAACTACATCGGATCCTTTAGTTCTTCATTCCATTTCATGAAAAGTCATGTTTTTTTTTGTTTTTTTTTATGGACACAGTACGAGATTGACAGCGACAACCTCATAATGCTTCATTTGTTATTTGGTTATTAGCAAGTGAACCTGTCAAATTGTTGAGACAAATAAACTGATTCGGAACAAACAGCAACCAGATATCTAACATATAATTTTCCGAATGTCTGTCTGTCTGTCTGAGTGTCTGTCTGAAACCGCGTTTCTCCTCAGTGGCTGGAGCAATTGATCTGAAATCGGATCACCATCAGCATATGAACACACCTGACATAACTGTGAAGCCCGTTTGTCACTTTCACAAATCGTATGCTGTATAATTGCATTTTTATGGTGTATCTATATCTATTTAGCCTACAGTACCTTTTGTGACCACACATGTTAAGGGAGGGGCGCTGTTGTTCAGGCCATGCACAATCACACACAAACCCACACACACACACACACACACACACGGGGGGGGGGGGGGGGGGGGGTGGTTCTGGCCCTGTTACAGATGTTGTCCAAAATCATGCAGATCGGTACACAGTATCTCTGTAGCCGTTAAATGGAACGGGTATTTCTTACATTGATGCTCCTACATATTAGCATGCAAGCACCAGTTAAAGTTACTTTCCATCCCTCATATACTGTGTGCACAGTGTACATCCCATAATCCACACACTGCACATCATTTCGGAGCTCATATCTTTGACCGGGTAAGGGCTAGTACAAATAATTAACCAAAACCCCAAATCATTTGTATTTGTTGGGTAGTGGTGGGTGTAGGGTTCAGTTTGATAAAGAGTAGCTGATCGATTCACTTATGCACAAATAAAACAAAGAAAGAGCAGATCCTGGAGATGAATGTTGTGTTACAATAGCCATGCTGTCTACAGCTTGCAGCTTGCAACACCTGACCACTTCCTTCCCCTTCCAAACCAAAACCAAACCCACCCTTTGTGTTTCTTGTCAGAGAGTCTTACAATTTGTGTTAGGAGTAAGAACCGTTTCTGGGCCACTGTCTCAAAGTCAGAGCCTCCCACAGACAGACACAGTGACACACACTCACTTTTTCCCTCTATCCACTTCAATTTCTACTGTTTGTTAGTTAGTTTGTTTTTTTGTTTGCTTGTGTATTTTTACGGTCACAGCAAAGTTGTTCCATTACGGTTGGTCAGTGGTTGCCAGTAACTAAACATTTACTTGATGAGCATTGTACATTTCTGAGCGTCATCCTTTACATGCGTATTTGTATTTTTGGATATGTATGACTTTGACTTCACTACTTTTCAAAGACACATATTGCACCTTTGACTCCTTAATTAACCATTTAAGACATATTTAAAATAGTGAAAATAGCAAATCTACAATCGCACTACGCGTCACAATGCATGTGACACTGACCTTTCAATCATGTTTGTGGTGAACAACAGAACTTGGTTTTACTCCTCCCAATTCCGTGTCACTTCGCACCGCGTTTCAAGGATTTTTGCCCATGTTTTTTTTCTGGAGGGTCTAACATGAGCTCACTGACCCTTGTCTGCCTCCCAGGGGGCATCACCAGGGACACCTTCCAGAAGGAGCTGTGGTGCTACGACCCCGTGGCCGAAGCCTGGAGCCAGCGGGCCGACATGGTGGAGCTCCGCGGCCTCCACTGCATGTGCACGGTGGGCGACCGCCTCTACGTCATAGGCGGCAACCACTTCAAGGGAGCAACCGACTACGACGACGTGCTGGGCTGCGAGTACTACAGCCCCGAGACGGACCAGTGGACGGTGTGTAATGGAATTTTTTGAAGTTACTATAAGTAGGTTAAACAGATCAGGAAGATGCAGGACTGCAATGCCAGGATTCAAACTTCATACTTTATTGTAGATTTCATCACAGAAGAGAGACTTGTGCCTCCCTCCAGAGCTTCCCTCATCTGCCCCCCACACCCATGTCCCACACACATTTATACAATACTGTAGGCAGGAGATGTATAGAGAGGTAACAACAGATGGTCACTCCTTACATGGTGTTTATTCAATAGTTACAAACACACACAGTCGGCATTTTTTTTTAAATAGGTTTGTGTGAGTCGGCTGTTTGTAAAGAGTGTGTTCGGGTGATGATGTCAACCCTGCAGAGGGGTTTAAGTTGCATCTACTAATAATACATTTAATAAATCAATACCACGATGATTGTTAAATTATTTTTTCCACCACAGGTGGTGGCGCCCATGCCGCGGGGCCAGAGCGACGTGGGCATCACCGTGTTCGAGGGCATGGTCTACGTGGTGGGCGGCTACTCGTGGAACAGCCGGTGCATGGTGGACGCCGTGCAGCGGTACGACCCAGAGCAGGACACGTGGGACAGGGTCTTCAACGTCCTGGAGCCCCTGGGAGGGATCCGGGCAGTCACCATGACCGTGCACGTACCCGAGGGCTCGGTGGACGATGCCCAGATACCCGAGGGCCTGCTGCCCACGTCCAAGGACTGACTGAGAGAGAGCGTGCACGCACGGAAAACGCCCTGTCGCAAATTTTCATATACTGTCCACTATTTTACTATTCAGGAAATAAAAAATATATGTTTCAATGGATTCATCGCAAGCTCTTGTTAAAGGAGTAGTTCACCCCAAAATGACTTTTTTTCTATTGATTACTCATCCCCTGGAGACTTGAGTTCAATAATATTTTTGTATTTTTTGTTGCATTCCTAAGACAAAATTCAGATTTTAGTAAATTTACCCCCATTGATTTCGGATGGGGACCCAAATACATTTGGGTCTCCATCCGGAATCAATGGGGGTACATCTATTGTAATCAAATTATTGCCTTAGGAATGCGACAAATACAAAACAATATTATTGAACCCAAGTCTCCATGGCGTGAGTAATCAATAGAAGGAAAAAAAAATTGGGGGTGAACTACTCCTTTAATACTGTAATTGTGATTGGTTAGATATAATAGATATTTATAAAGTTTTTAAGATTTAACCACTTTCAAACTGGCATCCCTTGGGCCTGTAAAAACTGTACATATTGGAATAGTGATCTATCAGTCTTCTTACTGACACCTAGAAAATGTAATACTGACATATGACAACATGAATATGAAACAAAAGAACAGGCGACAATAAAATCAGAAAAATAGTCCTAACGTTTGCTCACAGCTGTGACATGGACCACAATTTCTGTCAAAAGCATTAATCAATCTCCTAATGTTGTCCTAGGTTCATCTTCCGTTGCTTTTATTTTGTTATCGCATTGTTCCCAAGTAATGGGTATAGCTGCAGACAACCATGGAGTAGGAACACAGTCGTGTCTGTCAAGTCCAGTGTGCGTTAGGGCATTCACGAATAGTGATTTTTAGTATTCGAATTATTCGACCTCAAAGTGTTCGAATAGTCGAATATTCGACAGGACTGGCCAAACTGTCAAATATTTAGTAAGCAAGAGACGAACATTGTGAAAATAGCCGATCTACATGCTATTTTCACAATATTTATCTGCGGAACCGAGTCACATTAAATGTAATACCTACAATTCCAAGTGCTTGTCAGGGTGGGGGTGCCCAGTTCAAATATGTTTATTTTGGGGGTCAGGGCCTAAAAAGGTTTGAGAACCCCTGGTATAGAGCATTAACACATTCATCCACCAGGGGCATTGACAACTCATTCTTATGACTTCCTATCTAGCCAAACTTTATAAACTATATATTTTTTTAAAGAAAAAAAAAGGCGAATATTCGACTTCGATGAACAACGTCGAATAGTGACTTTGATATTCGAATATTCGAATGTTTGGTGAATGCCCTAGTGTGCGTATCGACACAAGAAGGTGGTTTGAAAGAATCTGTGACAGGTTTTCATTTGGAAATTCCAAAGCTTGTGAAAAATGCTCTTTTCTTTTTCTACTTCCGTCTCGTTTTTATCGCTGACTGTATGTGCATTTTTGTAATAGATTATAACTCATTCTCTGTACGTAACTTGAACGCAGTGTTGTCATGTCTGCTTATTATATGCGACGTTGGCTTTGTTTTTCTATAGCCTGGTCAACCCAATGTGATTTCAAGGGAAGGGTGGTTTACCAGGCTATATATTTTTTTTTGTAAAGTCGTCTACGGACCCCCATTTGAAAATATGTTGTGCCAGGGACCCCCTACCTGATTTGTGTGTTTTAATAACAGATCCACGATCCAAACATGGGTCACACTGACACACTCCCGACCCACTATTTGGGAAACAGCGCCATAGAGAATCTATAGGGTAATGTCAAGAAGAGGGTGACAGATAACAATGCAGATGAGCTGAAGGCTGCAAATCAAAGCAATCTGGGCTTCCGTAACACCTCAACAGAGCCACAGGCTGATGGGCAAACATGCCACACCATGCCAACCATGCCATGCCATATTGATGCAGTCATTTGTTCGAAAGGAGCCCTGACCGAGTACTCAGTACCTACATGAACATACTTTTCCGAAGGTACACATTTCTGTAATATAAATCTTGTTTCTTTTACAGATTTTATGTAATATAAAATATATATATACTGGATTTTTTATATTATATATAGTATATATTTTATATTTGTATGCTGTATTCATCCAGATTAAAACCAAAAAAAGTCTTGAAATATTTCACTGTGTGTGTGTGTGTGTGTGTGTGTGTGTGTGTGTGTGTGTGTGTGTGTGTGTGTGTGTGGGAGGGGGGGGGGGGGGGGGGTGAAAAGTGGGCGGAATTAGAATAATCTAATGCTGAAAGAAGCCTTGGGCTGCCATCCTTCCAGATAAGACGACAGAATGTCCTGAAACCACGGTGTACAAACACAGACATGCACGGCACACAGCTGCAGCAGCAAGTGATGCAACGATGTCCTTGGACCCGCAATATCTGACGAGCACTTCATTAAGTGTCTACCAATGCTTTCATTAGCCAGTGTTTATAGTGTGATAAAAGTGTCTGCCTGGCATTATTTCAACCTCTTGAACCCCATTGCCCCCGCCGGTGGGGGCAAAAGGTGTTGACCTCTGAACAGCTGTCAATAAATGTCAATAAATCAATAGAGACCAAATAAAAGTACAATTTCATTGTTGATTATTGTTACAGTGGTCCTACAGTATAGTAATCAGCTGCCATTGTACTTTTCATCCATACATTACTCATATTACAGTATTATTACTACTTATTGTTACTCGTTTTTATCATTTTTCACCCTATACTTTAACATTACTAATATTACAGCACTACTCTCACTAAAACATCTGTAGAGTTTACATAGTTTGGAATATATTCATACAATTTTGCCTATCAATTGATGACACCTTGGTGAACAATTTCTCTATTCAATATTTATGTTTTCAATGAGGTCTTGAGGCTCATTCACTATTCAGAAGGCAAATTTTCCATAGGCGGAGGTCTTTTTCAATCCTCTTTTCCTAGCTAAATAATCACAGCAGGACAATTTGGTAAGAGAAATGTGATGTTTTACACTGCATTTGTGAATTTTCAGGGGTTAGCTGACATTTGGTGGGACAAGATTAGCCACAATCATTGTAGTTTTGTGTCCACAACTGTTCCAATTTGGGCATACATTTTAGGCGGATTTCTCCCCTGGACCCCCCTGGGGCTTAAGGAGGAAGGATCACAGTTTTGCAAGGAGAAACAAGGAAGTATTCTCCCCCTAGCGTTGTTTTATGGTATCACAGGTTAAAGAGAGAGAAACAGAGAAACATAGAGAGGGGGGGGGGGGGGGGGGGGAGGAGAGAGAGAACAGCCCTATGTGTAGATATATTTGATTAGATGATAATAATAGTTACAGCAAGGACTTGACAGTAAAGAGTAAATGCAATGCAAATTGTATTTACCTGTACTTTGAATTTATACTTCGAAGTCAGAGACGGTAATACAAATTGCAAATAATAGCTGATCTACAAACTCAATGTTCTGCAAATCCCCTGAAGATCTGTTGTCTTGCCAAAGGCAGAAAGTGTGAAGTTTTGAAATGGCACATCTGTATCTAACCGGACAAAATAGAGTAAACACCAACGCAGTTTATTCACCAGTAAGACTCCCTAATCGGGAGATAAGCGACCGTCACGTCGCATACACAAACTTTAGAAGGCAATGGGAATATGGGAAATGGGACAGACAGATCCATGTTGATGACATGACTCTAGAGATAGTATGTACCATTCTGCGTGATTTTAGGCCAAAATCTGTAGGAGCAGTCCAAAAAAATCGGCGCTGGAAGAGGGCCATGTGAGAAATCAGGGGCGGAGGTTGTGATTTGCCATCCAAGGAGTGTGTGCAAAGTTTGGCTTCGATACGGCCAACAGAGGCAGAGATAAGAGTAGGGGCAACAGTGTGACGTGGCATGACAGACAGACAGACAGAGGACGGACGGACAGACAGCCGGTGGAGCTTTTCATAGTAACTTGCGACCTGACGGTCGCAACAAACAGGTGTTTCAGGTGTTGTGCTGAAAGTCGATGAAAAAAATAAAAGTTTTACTGAACCCAAGATGCTTGGATAGAAAGTCAAGCAAGGATGCAATATCCTGTACATCTGCACAGCACTACTGTAGGCCTATACGCAAACTGAAACGGATCAACAAAATGTTCCTGTTTTATCAGTTTCTCAAAGGACTTCATGGTGAGGGAGGACAGGGCAACTGACGTGCAGTCATTCAGGGCCTTTGGGTGTGTGTGTGTGTGTGTGTGTGTGTGTGTGCGTGCGTGCGTGCGTGCGTGCGTGCGTGCGTGCACACAGACTGTATGGATCTTTACTCTCCTCTCAGTGTGATGTTCAGAAACATTTGACTAAAATAAACCAGTGGTTCATTAGGTTAGCCGTCCAGGTTTCATTTGTGTTTGGGATAAACATGTCTGTCATTAATTCTGACCATCGGCCTCTAGTTGGGAGGGACAATGACCATGACCAACTGTGATTCATCACCACTAAGACTAAGGGGAAGGGAAACACACTTGACCTTGACACGTCACATCTTTGGCGGACAGTTATTTTTTATCGGCTGCTTGTCGTCAAACCAATCTGGGAACCCATCGTAAAAAAAGAGAGAAAAAAAGCATGTGCGTTCCTCAGGAGTGTAGGGCTGCAATCCATAGTTTTTTGGGGCATTATCGTATCGTTTTATCAGTTTTTTAAATATATACACTATATATATATATATATATATATATATATATATATATATATATATATATCAACGAATTAACGCAAAAAAATATAATTCGAATGGATTTTGAATTAGCGACTATATTAGTCTGATTAACCACAATTTTTAACTTTGTAGTACCACAGCGTTGTACAATAATTTCTAGAATACTCGATCTACAAGCTCACAACAAATTCTAAAATGTTTCCCAAAAATCGATTAACCCTACATCTACAAGATCATGCGTTGTGAGCTTGTAGAACTGCTATTTTAGACAAATGTTTGCTCCAAGATAGGGACATATAGAGTTCCTGTGGTTAATTTATTATTTATAATAGATTAAATCAATTAATATGATTAACTATTGCACACCTAATATTCACTCAAACACTGTCTGTACTCAAGTACAGTTTGTAACTCTCAAGTCGCTGAGTACATCTCGTTTTTTTATGATAGCTTATAAAACGGCTACACCAGATTCCAAAACAAAGTTGTAAAATATCTCCATCCTTGTAAAGACACTCTATGTTATATTTCAAAGCCACTATCCTCTTTTTATCCTTCAATACATTTATCTTCTATTGGCATTTACGAGTCACTTTGAAGAAAAAGGGCTGAAGCATACAATCTGTTCATAATAAGCAACAGACAGGAAGCCAAAACTGTTGGTGTCTTTCGTCAAACCAATAAATCAGGGTGGTTAAATTCTATATTTTCTATATTTTGTTCAAGGCCAAGAGATTGTTACAGTATGTATGAACTCACCATGTGTTATGTTTTTTTACCCAGTATTTTAGAAGATTCTGTCTATACAAATATTAAATCTTACATTGTGACTGTAAATTAAACATTATCATAAGTACTTTTCATTTGCATACAAGGCTACAGTATTGTGTGTAGTAGATCCGGCTCAACTCTCTATCATTGTGCAGCTGTTTCATTTAGAAGCATGCTGTTATCTCAGTGTATTTCATGGGTAAAGGGCAAAGGCTCTGTGTACTTATTCCAATGCTGGCTGTCCTTGGGAGATAGCAGAATTAAAAATGTTTCCGCTCCCCTCCCCTCCGGTGTCTGACTCTGACTCCTCAATGCATCACATTCCATCTTGGCGTGGCAGAGCCCATCCTGTCATTCACACTTTCCCTCAGAGCTGAAAGGATTGTTGCTGTTTTTTTGTTTTTGTTTCCAAAGTGGAATCCAAACTAATCTGTGACTTATAAAAAGAATAAGGTCTTATCGCAGCGCCACAGACACGCAGAAGCTTATCCAAGCTTATCCATCTTCAAAAGCAATTCTTTTGCTATTCGGAAAAATCTGTGTTTGGGTCCGCTTCTACGCTTTGACCTTGTCAGGTCTTTTCAGGGCTCCGATATGATTTGTACATTGAACATTTCAAGCTCAAGGTGATATTTTTTTATAGCTTTCATAGCTAAAACGACAGTGGTGAAAAGGGGCAGGCAGAGACAAAGAAGGACAGAACAGAAGGCAGAAGAAACCGAGGGAGGTTGTGAGCTACTGTACTAAAACTTAGTTAGTCAGCCATGTCTCTGAGCGGCGAGGTGTGCTTGGTGACGGGGGCCTGTGGATTCCTGGGACAGAGGCTTGTCAAACTCCTGCTGGAGGAAGAGAGACTGGCAGAGATCCGTTTACTGGACAAACAAGTAACACCCGAACATGTCAAGACTCTGGAAGGTAAATAAATCATAAATAAAACGTTTCTTTTCAATTATCATTCACTAATCTTAGGAAACTAACTAACCTTAACTAACTAAACTTGGGGCGCCTGATGGAGGGGAAAGAAACTGGTTGGAATAACGTGTTACAAAATCATGGGATAAAAATGATTAGAGAACTAACTAACTTTAAGCTCAGGTCCATTTGGTCACTCTGAGAGTTATGGACGTTGAAATGAACTAACTAAACTTAACCTCAGGTCAATTTGGTCATTCTCACAGTTATGGGGGTCCTTTAAATAAAAAGAACCACTGGAGTCTATATTGCTGTATATTTGATGTGTTTGTCAGACTGTACAGTGGAGACCAAGGTGAGCGTGTTTGAAGGTGACATCAGAGACAGTGACGTACTGAAGAAAGCGTGTCGGGGAGCGTCAATCGTCTTCCACATTGCATCTCTCATCGACGTCACCGGGGCTGTGGACTACAGCGAGCTCTACGGGGTCAACGTCAAAGGTAGGGCCTGTCTGAAAATGTTACAACTTTTAAAACATGTTTCCAGAAACACACACTCGCCTCTTCACCTAGAAGACTGCAGCGTCGCGGGGTTTGACCCCGACTGCCTTTGCTGCGTGTCGCTCACCATCTTTCTCTTTCCATTTCCTGTCTCAGGAGCTCAGAGGGAGTAAACAGAGTATAGACTATTGAGGTCATGAGTCCCAGGCCTTCTTGTGTTGTTTAGGGGTAATGAACTGTATGTACTTGATTACTGCACAACTAACCTCGCATCACCAGACTTTCCACCTCGGAGGAAAGCCTGGTGTTCGTTTTAAACGGGCTGTGTGATCAGGCAGAAAAAGCGGCGTCGCTTTGTTTTGTTTTTCCCCAATCCCTATTTAAATGCTCGAGAAGTGTAGTCTTGCCAGTCGCTACGAGTTGGACTAAAAGATGGATATGCCAAATGAACCTTTCCAAAATAAGCAAAACTAAATCAAGGGGTTTATTGCATAGGCCCTAAAATTATGCCCTTGAGCTGGGAGAATTATTTGGGGTTAAAACTGTTTCCGGTTCCCGTTTTATGTATTTGGCCATGTACCCCCAGCTGAAAATATTTTGTACCAGGGACCTCCATAGAAGATTAATGTTAAATAAACAATTTCATATTTCTTCTAATTCACAACGTGTCAAATCGCGGCATGTTTTGAACTTGGCTATTTTATGTGCTTAGGGTTAAAGGAGTAGTTCACCCCAAAATGTTTTTTTTCCTATTGATTACTCATGCCATGGAGACTTGAGTTCAATAATATATATATATATATATATATATATATATATATATATATATATATATTTTTTTTTTTTTTTTTTGTATATTTCACATTCCCAAGACAAAAAAATGATTATAGTAAATGTACCCCCAAATAAATTTGGGTCCCCATCCGGAATCAATGGGAGTACGTTTATTGTAATGAAATTATTGCCTTAGGAATTCGACTAAAACTAAAAATCGAACCTCTGTTCGAAGTGGAGCTGTGTGTGTGTGTGTGTGTGTGTGTGTGTGTGTGTGTGTGTGTGTGTGTGTGTGTGTGTGTGTGTGTGTGTGTGTGTGTGTGTGTATTGCAGTTGATGCTCAGGGCAGGCTAGACTCAACAGCACCTCTCTGGTCACCCAGGGTACTACATACAGGCTACATACAGACCCACCCACCCACAAACATACCTACAAACATACCTACACACACGGCCACGTATAGGGAGCTTGTGTTCCACACAGCTCCAAAAATATTGTTGAACTCAAGTCTCCATGGCATGAGTAATCAATAGAAAAAAAGTCATTTTGGGGGTGAACTACTCCTTAAAGTGGTTAAACTGCCTTTGATGCTATCATACTCATTTTGTTGGGGACCCCCTGGAGCACCCTTAGGACCCCACTATGAGAAGCACTGCTGTACAGTATAGGATGCTACAGTATATTGAAACTTGTATGCGAAGTGCGTGATCAGTTGTACCTCTAGTGAAATGCTGTCACTGATTGTAAGGTAAAAAAAATATGTAGAGTAATGACAATGTATATGACCTATTTATGTGGGGAAACTGGACACAACTGTGTCTGCGAGGCTGCGTGCATGCGATAACAACCTTTTCACCTGAGTTTCATTGTCACATCACAGTTTTTTTTTTGCATGTGTAAATCAGTGGATGAAATGTGTTTTTGTGCAAGCTTCATCATTTCGTTGTTTTCCAGGAAAGAAAGAAAAGGGAGGGGGTGGGGGAAGAGAGAGAGAGAGAGAGAGCGCAAGGGGAATATCTACTAATCTATACAGTCCCAATGCTAGTACCAATGAATGTCCTATATCTATTTTTAGTAGTGGAGCGAGTGCTTAAGTTGCTCCTTTGAGCAGACAGACAAATATATAAAAAGTCTGCGTCACGGCAACCACACTTGCAAATTAATTCTGTCCTTGTCCCTTTTATGCCCATATATGGAGATCCTTGATGTCATCAATATTAAGCCCATATCTGTACATGCCCATATATGGACATATTATGTCGTCTTACTGTGTGATACAGTGTTATAAGCAGATTATAATGCCTTATAAATATGTTTATAATGCATCATAGACATCGGACGCATAGCAAGTGTTTTCAACATGAATACAGGTCAAGTATTTTGGGGTATTTTGTATTAAATATATATATATAATGGCAAAACAAGTTGTTGCAAGACACTATTGAGCCGAGACTTGAAGGTGACATAATTATTTGTGTTAAGAAGTTAAGATTGCCCACAAAGTTAATCACTTCGTATTGATGTCTGTGGAAACGCATTGTTTACAGTTTAGGGCATTTTAGATAACTAGTCCTTACCCGTTCAAAGATATGAGCTCCAAAATGATGTGCAGTGTGTGGGTTATGGGATGTGCACTGTGCACACAGTATATGAGGGATGGAAAGTAACTTTAACTGGTGCTTGCATGATGTACTGTAGGAGCATCAATGTAAGAAACCCGTTTCGTTTAATGGCTACAGAGATACTGCCCCCCCCCCCCCCCCCCCCCAGCCCGCCCGCCCACCCGCCTGCACACCCGCCTGCCTGCCTGCCTGCCTGCCTGCCTGCCTGCCTGCCTGCCTGCCTGCCTACACACACACACACACACACACACACACACACACACACACACACACACACACACACACACACACACACACACACACACACACACACACACACACACACACACACAGCTGGTTAAACATTTTGCCTCGTGCTAGATGCAGAATAGATGTGCCTCAAGCTAGATGCAGAATAGATAGTAGATACACCATAAAAATGCTAATATACAGCATACGATCTGTGAAAGTGACAAACGGGCTTCACAGTTATGTCAGGTGTGTTCATATGCTTATGGTGATGCGATTTCAGATCAATTGCTCCAGCCACTGAGGAGAAACGCTGTGACAGACACTCAGACACTCAGACATTCGCAAAATTATAGTATAGATGGAGGTGAGGTTACTTGGGATGTGTGGTCTGTAGCTTGGCTTAACACAAGGAAAACAAAAACAATGTATGTTGCAATGCCTTTTCTCCGGCCTGCAGTAGCCTATTGCAGTGGTTCTCAACCTTTTCAGGCCGCGACCCCCAAAACTCTAAGTGCCCTGACGAGCACTTAGAGTTGAGGCATTAGATTTTGTATAACACGGATCTATTGTGAAAATAGCCGATCTACATGCTCACAACGCCTCGTGTTGCGTTGTGAGCATGTAGATCGGCTATTTTCACAATTTCCACCAATGACAATGTTGGCCAATGTTTAATTTTTCATTTTAGAGGTATTAAAAAGTCCTTAAATTGTCACTTTAGAAATGTGCATATATGTACCCTCTACTTGAACTTTATGTTGGTTTGTTTACTGTTGAGGGAGAAAACAATGTTGCACATTAAGTTAATCATCTGGGGACCCCCCAAAATAATTTGGGGACCCCCTGGGGGTCCCGACCCACAGGTTGAGAACCACTGGCCTATTGCATTGTTGTTGCTTGTTGTTTAGTGTGTAGTGTGGAATTTGGGTATCCAGGTTTTCTCTAACAGAAGGAGCTGTACAGACATGAGTGTATATTGTAATGAGCTTTTATGTGGCCAATGGGAGCAGCTATCAGACGTTCAAGGAGATTAATGGGATAATCTCTCTAAATGTTAGTAAAACAAAAGAGATCATCGTTGACTTTAGGAAGTCTAAAGTCAATCACAGTCCCTTAACCATAAATGGTTCACCTGTAGACATAGTGGACAGTTTCAAATTCCTGGGTGTTCACATAACAAACTCACTCACATGGTCTCAAAACAGCGAAGGTATCCTTATGAAAGCGCAGCAGCGATTGTACTTTCTGAGGCGCCTCAGGAGATTTGGCCTGAGCACCAAGGCTCTTGTTAATTTCTATCGCTGTACCATAGAAAGTGTTTTGACAGGATGCATCACAGTGTGGTTTGGTAACGTGACTGTTCAAGACAGTACACAGTTACAGAGAATTGTGAAGAGAGCAGCCAAAATCATTGGCACAGAATTACCACAGCTACACACAATCTATAACACACGCTGTAAGAAAAAGACAGAGAACATCTTAAAGGACAGCTGTCATCCCGCCCATTCCCTGTTCTATCTCCTCCCATCCAAAAAACTTTACCAGAGCATCAAATCTCACACCACCCGTTTCAGTAATAGTTTTTATGCTCAAGCAATCAGGATGCTTAACGAAGAGATGGAAGCGAGACGTAGGTAGTCATGTGCAATATACGCAGTTTTTAAACTGTACACTGTTACACTGTATGGTTGTTTTGTTGTTTTTGGGTTGTCCTGGGTGACCTGTTGTTGTCTTGTTTTTTTGTGTGTAATAAGGCTGAGAGTGCTCTTGGCACAAGCATTTCATTGTATGTCTATACCTGTATGGATATGCATTTGACTAATAAACCTGAACCTGAACCTGAACCTAATTAATTTGATTTGATTCATTTGAAATCCATTATTTACAGGGTTACAGCAGTTACAAAATAAAGCAGATTAACACAATAAAGTCCTGAGACTTTTTTCATACAAATAAATCATCAATTGAAAATGCGGTATCATATCTCCACGACCACGCGTAGGGAGATTATCGTAACCCTCCGAAAGAAAACTAGATCACACCATAATGTAGTACATACATGAAAACTAGCAGTCCACTAACGTTCCCTAGATGCACTCTCTCTCTCCAGATTACACCATGAGCATTTTGTCTACCGTACCTACAGTACGTGTGACGGGAGTATGAACGTGCATGCACACAGTGTGTGTGTGTGTGTTCCAAAGACACTGAGAGTGTGTTTTTTCCACGTGTGTCATATTCTCCCAGGGACACAGCTCCTGCTGGAGGCGTGCATACAGGAGAACGTGGTCTCCTTCATCTACACCAGCAGCATCGAGGTGGCTGGACCCAACCCCAACGGAGACCCCGTCATCGTTGGCGACGAGGACACGGCCTACGCCTGCTCCCTGAAGTTCCCCTACAGCAGGACCAAGAAGGAGGCGGAGCAGCTCACCCTGAAGGCCAGTGCTCATAATTTCCTTCGAAACGAAAACTAAATAAAAACTATGATGACTAAAACTAACACTAATATATTGACAATATCATCAATAAATAAACTAGACTAAAATGTTAGGGAGGGACTAGTGGAGAAGAGATCCAGTAGAACTAAGGCCATGGCTACACAGAGCTGGATATTTCATACCGGTATATCCCGGTTTTTCAGATATCCACATAGAAAAATATCTAGGTCCACACGACAAAGATATCTAGGTCTAACAAGCACACACACACAGTACAGTCTTCAGAGATATCCGGGTTCCAGGTCTACACGGATCCAGTGAATCGGATATTTTTCAATGTCTTCACTTATTTATCCGGTTTAAAAATATCCAGCTTCGCGGCCGAAATATCCAGCTTCATGTGGCTGCAAGCCCCAACAGCACAAAAAAATGTCTAGCTTCAGAAATATCCAGCTCTGTGTAGCCATGGCCTTAAGAGACAAGTCATTTTATGTTTGGTTGATCTTGGTTGTTGAAAATAGCAGATCTACCATCTCACAGCTGCGATGCATTATGAGATTGTAAATCGTCTATTTTCAGCAAGCAAGTGTAAAATGAGCCAATAGAATCAACTGTAGATTAATAATAAGAATTAGACTAAAACTAAATTACATTTTATTCATAAGACTATGACTAAGACTAAATAAAAATGAACACTGCTGCAGGTGTGGTGGCAGAAATGTATACAACTGTCACCATTATGTGCTTAAAGACAAAACTATGCTGTTCTAACAGATATGAGATTTCCATTAGGAGTTTGCCCACTCTAGGCCATGTTCACACCTGTTTGTAGCCTGTCAGGATAACTGTTTCTGTTTATCAGAAAGCTCTCGATTTTGTTGTTAATAAATATACTGTTTCATATTCACTCTACATTTGTGGAAATTAATTTCTATACTGAAGTAGGGTTAATTTAGGCCTAGAATTATTGAATGCTTTAACCAGTGAAAAATAGCAGATAAGCTCACAGCACGGCACCGAGTGCCGCGCTGCGAGCTTGTAGATCTGCTATTTTTGAAAAAGTTGTGAAAATGTGTGCAAATCTTTGAATATATGTATTTTCAAAGCAAACGTTTGTAACTCAAATTTTGATTCTGGGTGGTCCCTGGAACTAAATATTTTGAGATGGGGGTCCGTGGCCAAATAAATATCATTTTGGGGGTCCTTAACATGAAAAGGTTTGAGAACCACTGACATAGTTGTCTCTCAAGAACAGACTAACTGAGCTCCAGTTAAGTGAAAAGGACCTTTTCTTTGACAATGGCTCGCCAGATTGCTGACGTAGAAACATAGGGTTTTTCAAATAAACCTTAGAAGGATTCAAAAAACACTTAAAGCTATACTGTGTAAGCAGTGGTGCAGTGGTGATTCAATGTTTGGGGGGTCGCGAACGTCGCTCAACACCAACTATACAGGTCTATTGATATACAAATAGGCTCGTTTCTTTGTTAAAAAAGTTGTCGAGGTGTGAACTTGGGGGGGTGCGAGACCCTGGCTCAAAAAAGATATGGGTCGTCGGGGGCGCGCGACCCAAGACCACGGCAACACTGTGTGTAAGTTGCTCAACTAGTGGTCAGTAGCGTTATAGCAAACCGCGGTCGCGTCTGCTTTTTTCGGCCGTTTTCGCCGCGGACCGGGCCTTCAGACCCCCGCGTCCGCCTCGCCTCGCCGAGACCTATCCATAGAGGTCTTTCGTGTCCCTCTACGAGCCTCGGTTGGGGAGCTACATGCTAAACTCCTAGCCCAGTGTAAACACTGCAGTGTATTTCCTGAAGAGCTCGGCAGTGTATGATCTGGGCTTTGATTGGCCGGTAGGGAGACACGTGTACAGAATGATGCATATGATGTAATTTTGCCAGGAAAAACAGCCCCGGTCACGGCCACCAGGGCTCAGTAGAACACATATAAAGAAAAGGCTTTGGGAGCTGAAATGAACAGAGTGCACTGGGTGTTCTAAAACTTTAGCGATTTAATAATTAGGACAATTTTAAGATTTGTTTTATTAAAAAAGTTACATAGTATAGCTTTAATGAATCGGGCCAAAATTCTAATTTTCACGATTTGAAAAAAATAGCAGCCGCGCTGTGAGCTTGTATATCTGCTACATTGTATTTTTCAATAGTTAAAGCATAAAATAATGATACACAATAATGTGTACCTGTTCTAAATGGGTTAATTTCTACTACACAGGCTCATGGCGAGGTCCTCCAGAACGGAGGCCGGCTGGCCACCTGCGCCCTCAGGCCCATGTACATCTTCGGAGAGGGCTGCCGCTTCCTCCTGCGCCACATGACGGACGGGATCCGAAACCAACACGTCCTGTACCGGACGTCGGCCCCGGAGGCCCGCGTCAACCCGGTGTACGTGGGCAACGTGGCGCTGGCGCACCTCCAGGTAGGGATGGGACAATAAGCGATATTATCGTTTATCGTGTTGAAAAAACACTCACGATAATCGTATCGCTGAGATTTAATTGATGGTGAAATTGTCCTCCGTCTGGGATCAATTCACCTTTTATTTGCCGAGCTGCATATCCGGTACCATTTAACCCCTCTATAATTGGTAAAACGTACTATGATACGCACTTGATACAGTCTTTTTTTCACTCTCTACCAAATCTCTTTGCCAAAAAATAGCCAATCTATGCTTTGCGAAGCGTTGTGAGCTTGTAGATCTGCAGTTTTTCTGCAAATGTTCCGCCCCATGATAATGGATGTTGGGGTTGGGGATATTTTGATTATTGCGTAAAAATCGTGAAATGAAATGTTCATATCGTCCCATCCCTACCTCCTCCAGGCGGCCCGCGGCCTCAGAGACGCCCAGAGGAGGTCCAGGATAGGCGGTCATTTCTACTACATCGCCGACGACACGCCGCCGGTCAGCTACTGCGACTTCAACCACGTCATGATGTCGCCGCTGGGATTCCGCATCCAGGACAAGCACGTGCTGCCCCTCCCACTCCTCTACCTGATCTGCTTCCTGATGGAGGCGCTGCGCCTGCTGCTCCGCCCCTTCGTGCGCATCGCCCCGCCCCTGAACCGCCAGCTCCTGGTCATGCTGAACACGCCCTTCAGCTTCTCCTACCAGAAGGCTCGCAGGGAGCTGGGCTACGCCCCCAGGTTCACCTGGGAGGAGGCCCACAGGCGCACCGTGGACTGGCTGGCCTCTGAGCTACCCAAGGAGAGGGAGAAAATATGGGCTAAAGCCTGATTTATGTTCTGTAGTACACTGGTTCTCAACCTTTTCAGGCCGCAACCCCCAAAATAATCATATTTTAACTGGGGACACCCCCCCCCCCCCCCACCCTGACAAGCAGAGTTGAGGCATTACATTTTGTAGATCGGCTATTTTCCCAATTTCTGCCTCGAGCGTGTTGATACGCTCTTTGAGGGAAGCAACACTGTCATGCTATGAGGTATTTAATTTTTAGTAATTACAACTCCACAAAATGCAAGATTCTCATCTATATCTCTGGTCTTTTTAGATGATTCCCTAATGGAAAAACAGCAAACAGCAAGAGATTTTAGTGTCTGGATTTGTAGTTGGGATGAGCCTTTCTGTAATGGGATGGGACCATTTTTATCAGGAGGCTAGCCTGCTGACATGATGAGAGCACAGTGTAGGGCTTTATTTAATGGTTTATGCAGACCATGGTTAACTGATTGGCCCAAGATTAGGATTTAGAATGCAATCTCTTAGTCTTGATGGAATAATTGTTATAATCTTTTTCTAACCCATGTACAGTAAGGAGGGATTGGGTTGCACTGTAGTGATTTTAATACGTAGCATACGGTAGGCTATGTGTGGGCAAAAGTTATAACAACTTGTAACTGATGTATTTTGCTCTGTTGAATGTTCCTTTGTGTAAACTGAAACCTGAATACACTGATGACAACTCATTTTCAAGAATAACAAATTAAACTGTGTGAAGAAAATAGCATTTCTTTCTCTTTAGAAAACAAATACATTTCAAGTCAATTGTCAATCCACCTTGCACAAGTCTAAAGTGAACCAAAACATTTTAGACTGGAAACTAGAAGGGCGCAGCCGCCAGGCCTACATCGCAGGGGTCAGCAATGTGTCCGATTTACTATGACACTATGGCACATTAGTGATGACCCCTGCTACTGGGGCACAATGCAAGTCGTGAATACATGCCCAACCGTTTGAGATGATAAATACATACTTAAAGGGGAACTAGGCAAGTCTGTTTTGTATACAAACACAATCCACCCTCCCATCTATGACAGGCATCAAACTGGTAGTTGTTTTTTATGCTTTCATTGATTAGAGAGATCACTAAAGAACACTTGACACTTATGTCCCAATCAATTACATCAGTGCACAACCCCTCTGAAGTTCAAAGGGAGCAATTAAAAGCTCTGACCAGCTACATCCCCCTAAGGGATGAATGTCAACAAAAACAGTGGAACAGAACCGAAATACATCCAGGGAGATGTGTCTTTCTGCAAGGAAACAGCCAGCACAATAAGGTATTGACTGAAGAAGGGACTGCTAAAAATGTTACAGTATATACATACTGTATATATTAAAAAGTTCTTAAAGTTATCTAGTTTCCCTTTAGGTTTATGGTTGAGCTTCATCAGACACAACATGGTGAGCTCCTAAACACACACATACACTACCACACACACTGTACTGTATATACAAACAAACAGAAAGAAAGAGGCCAGTTGACAGTAAGTCCGGAGTCCAGCAGACAAACAACCATTGAACACCAGTGAGGTCATACCAGTTGAAGAGCTCCAGACGAATCGCGTGTCACCACACAGACACCAGCTAAACCCAAGACTGGCCAAGGAGCAAAGGAAAGGCTTGAAGCTTGAAAAGGAATGCTGTGGTTTGTGTGGCTTTACAGGAAAGTAAATGCAATAGCCGGGCAGATAACAGAAATAATCGTTCACTTGCGGATACAAGCACCAAAATTGGCACACATACTCCTTAGGGATTGCTCTTTTCATAAAACCATCTGGCCAAATCAAATTTCAAGATGGCGGCCATTTTTCAAGATGGCCGCCATAAAATACCATAGACCTGTCCTATTTGAATGATCTTGGTGTCAAATCATACATTTTTCACTATGTAGAATCCAAATTTGGACCCATGGACTTACTCACTGGCTTCCTTGTACCATATATCAGTCCCGGAATCCTAATATTCTGCTAAATTAGAGGTTTGTGTTATGTCTGACTCGGATAAAATGGGTGGTAGTGTATATCTTAGTATTGTTAGAGGTTTATAGTGTGTGTGTGTGTGTGTGTGTGTGTGTGTGTGTGTGTGTGTGTGTGTGTGTGTGTGTGTGTGTGTGTGTGTGTGTGTGTGGGGGGGGGGGGGGGGGGGGGAATGTAGTAATGTAGTAACTCAACAGAGCGGATTTCAATGCACAGCGGCTGACGCGGCTAAAATGCATGGTAGATATAATAGCGCCGTGGGATCACTCTTTGTCTAGTCTCTATTCTTCGACCTTTTCGACTTGGGTAACCCTGCCAGGAGTACAGGAGTACAAGACTCCTGCCGACATAGCTCTGGGGGTCATGGAGACACGCAAACTGCCTCACCACGATAAGGTGATGATCCCGTCGAGGCAGGAGGTAGTTTTTTTTTTGTCTTTTCTTTTTTTTTTTTCTTTTCTAGGGCCTAGGCAGTATAGTACAATAGTATAGTAGGCCTATACTACAACGCTTCTAAACCTCGCACCTGCAGCTGCACAGTGCCGTGCAGGTCAGACCAAAGTGGTAGCATTTGCATCGACTGCAGCATTCCAACTTGCATCCACACTTGGTCAGCTGCTGGCAACTCTCTGCAATGGGTGGGAGCTCAGTCCAATCAATCTGCCACAGATCTCCTTTCTTGGTCCAGCCCCAGTTGTCAGGAGTCTGCATTTCTGGTTGACATACTGTTGACTGACTCCAGATGCAGGCCGCTTGATAGGAAGCGCGCTTCACATGTTGCTTCAGTGCTGCTTGCGTTGGAGGAATGGCTTCGTATGGCCTCTGCTTCCGAGCAAACAAGTCCAACCTCGCATCATTGACACCTTCAGCTGTGCTCGATCGGTCGTACATCATGACCACAAACTTCTCTTCATCATCCACTACAGGTGGGTAATGGCTGAGTTTGCTGAAGACACCAGAAGCCTCATCACAAACATTCCAGGTTTGCCACGCAGACTTCTTCCCCTTTACGCGGAATGCTGAAACAACATCGCAGCCAGTGAAGGCATGGAAGAAGAGCATCCCTTTGCTCTTTTCTGCAAGAGTGCAACACAGGTCATGAACAGAATCCACTTTAAGTTCTGTCTTTGGCCAAAGGCAACCCACTGCCCAGCCCTGAGGCTCATAGGGCAGGAGTCTATGTCCTGTTTCTGTGAGGCTGCTTGATGTACATTAAGTACCCCTAGTGGACATGATAATAGTTTGTCACAGGGACATACCCCAATCCAGCCTTTGATGCTGAGGTCATAGATTCAAGATGTATGACAAGGTCCATATATGGAGTTCCCTGATCTAACAGGACTTCATATGGGAATGCCCATATATGGAGGACACATTGGCCACATACCACACTAACAGAATCCATATATGGCCAAGACAGATGGCCAAGACAGCCCATATCTGTGTGACTGGTTCTACAGACAGGGATCTCCATGTATGGGCATAAAAGGGTATGTTGTCAGTTGTCATGGACATCATAGTACTTTCACATAACAAATAACTGAGTAAGCATGTTTGGGCTCTCACAGCATATCTCCATATACAGTACATGGACCTCCATATATGGGTACCAGGGGGTCTCCATATATGGGTAAACAGCCGTTTGGATGGCCCCCTGTAGTAACGCTGAGGACACCTGGGGGTCCCGGACCCTGTGGAAGACCCCTGGTATTAGCTACAGAGCCCAGGTACAGGTACAAAAGCTTTTATGCTTCAAGTATGATCTAATTGTTCTGGAGCAGGAGCAGAGCAAGGACTGTACTGAGATAGGCTCAGGGGTCATTCCGGGGGTCCCAGGTGAGGAGAGACCCCCACCAAAAGTCATAAAGGTTATTCTGGCTGCTTCAAAAGTGCAATATATGAACTTAGAATGTTTTAAAACCTTCAAAACAACTCTAATATTATGAGAATTGGACATTAACTGGCTGACATACTGTTCTGCAAGGTCCTAACATAGATGACCCCCCAGAAAGGGGGCTGGGGTCAGGAAAATCTGACACCCATCATTTTCTGACAGTTTGGTCCCTATAAATGCCAAAGCAGTAAAAAAATACATTTTAGCAAATAAATCCTTAGAAGTACACTTCTTATCACACTAGGTAGTAACTCCGAGGACCCCCAGGGGTCCCGAAGCCCCTGTGGAAGACCCCTGGTATTTGTTACTACTTTTTTTTTGTTTTCAGAAAAAAAGTTTATGCTTCAATTATGATCTAATATGACATTGTTCTGGAGCAGGAGCAGAGCGAGTACTGAGATAGGCTCAGGGGTCCATCTGGGGGGGTCCCAGGTGAGGAAAGACCCCAACCAAAAGTCAGAAAGCTTATTCTGGCTGCTTCAAAAGTGTAATAAATGAACTCAGAATGTTTTAAAACCTACAAAACAACCCTAATATTAAGAAAATTGGACATTAACTGGCTGGCGTACTGTTCTGGCATGCAGGTCCCAAACTAGATGACCCCCAGAAAGGGGGTGGGGGTCCGGAAAAGTTGACACCCATCATTTTCTCATAGTTTGGACTCTATAGAACCAGGATCTGCAAAAAGATCAATTTTAGCACAACAATCCTACGGGAGCTGTTTTTTGGACGCATCGCACCACACTATTAGCAGAATATTAAGATTCCGGGACTGATATATGGTACAAGGAAGCCATTGAGTAAGTCCATGGGTCCAAATTTGGATTCTACATAGTGATAAATGTATGATTTGACACCAAAATGATTCAAATAGGACAAGTCTATGGGATTTTATTGCGGAATGCAAGATTACTGTATATTCAATGGCGGCCATCATGAAAATTGGCCGCCATCTTGATTTTTTTTTTGGCCAGATGGTTTTCTGAAAAGAGCAATGCCTAAGGAGTATGTGTGCCAATTTTGGTGCTTGTATCCGCAAGTGAACGATTCACCTGTAATATGCACTTTATCTGCCTCGCTACAACCAACCCGGCCAATAACATCATTACAAACAGGAGCTGCCTGCGACAAAGCTGCGTGTGAAAATAACCTCCCGCTGTTATTTACTTAATGGCTTTACACAGATTCCTAACCTGCTAGTGCCAACTGTTGGCCAGGGTAATAGAACTGAATAATCTTTCCCAGAGGTACCACAATGTTCCATAGAGCTGGGATTTGCACCAGCCAAGAGGTCCATTCACCAATCCAGAACTAAGCAGTTAACGCTGCTGAGCAGCTAAGCACCGCTAAGCACTGCTGAAACCTCACTCAGCCAGCGCGGCTCTCCTCATTTCAGCATTCTACCCGTCTTAAGACAATGTCTTGGGAACTGAGAAAGATTTTCCTCAGCCTTCTTCTGACCATCTACATCACATCAGTGGTGGGTAAGTAGCATAATCCTCACTCTGGTAAAGACTTAAAAGCAGGTAGCCTATTTCTTTTTTTGCTTTGGTTAATGATTACTGTCCATTGAGAGCCTTTAAGTAAATTAATGTAAAGGGATACATTAAGTCTCAGTGACACAAAGTAATAACTATTTCAAAATGGTTCAAAAGGGCATGCGTACAAGTGGCAAAATACATTTTCAGACACATTAAGCCCATTCCCAAGATGCACCGTTATCTTTCATGGGAAGATGTGACTTATGGGAGCTAGTGTTACTGAAAATAGTGATAAAGAAATCGCTGGCTTATTGAGTCTAAAAAGACATATTTAGCCACTTGTACACATGCCCCCACCCACTGAAATCAAAATGGCTAAAATCACTAAAAAGATAGAAAGCAGTAAATAAAAACATTTTAACACTCATCTTATCTTTTCTCTAATTACAGCCTAAAATCTGAACCTTTCTTGTAAAAAAACAAAAAACGTCCTTTAAAGACAACTTTAATCGCTGGAAATTAAAATAATGTGAAAAAGAGTGCCTATGTTATAATTTGCTATTCTCATAAACAACACATACCGGTATGTTATATACATTTTGGAAATCGGTGTTTGACCAGCTAAATCCTTCTATGCCAACATTCAGAAAACATCCAGTAAATAATGTTTTGTCAGAAGTGGAAGAAGTCAACCGTGATAAACTCATTCAAGCTCCATATATACAGTATATATATAGTACATTTACATATTATGATTTTTAAAAAGTAACTGAAATTCTAGTTGAGATAATTAGTGTATTAATGTATGTACATTTCTGAAGTTGTCCCTTGTATGTCATCTATCATCACCAGATAGAGATTGATTGATTGAATAGTTTATTAGACATACATGCAAACAGAACAAGGTAAAGTCATACAGTATATTTGGGCTAAAAGAATAACACAAAACATTCCTGGGGACTCGTTTCCATTGTGGTCCTATGTATTCAATTCATCAACATGACATAAGAAATAACACCAAAATACAATATCACCAAGAAATATAAAATACAGATTAGAAAGGGGGGATAAAATGGGGGGATATAGGCAGTGAATGCCATCACCTTTCTATGGGAGTGAGATATGAGGGTATTGAGGGCAGAGCCCCTTTGACCATCTTGAAAGCCAATACCAGATAGATGATGGCTTTACATTTACATTTTCCTCACAATCAGTGTCTACCAATTGCTAGGTAGGATGTATAACTATCTACTGTCTGAGCTTTTGAGGATAGGCACACATGTATACAACAGTTGTTAGAAGAAACGTAAAGTAAGTAAAGTAGAAGTAAGTAAGCCTTGCCAAGCCCATCTCCTGTTTCTGTAGCGTGAGGCAGCTTGATGTACAAGTACATCCCCTGGACATGACACCAGTATGTCGCTGGGACTCCCCCCCCCCTTTCTTTGGTATGACACTCTAACCACAAGGCCACTGAGCTGGTAGAAGAAACATATCCTCCCTTATCCACTCTTTAGTTTCCACGTGTGCAGTTTGTGAATGAAGACACATAAATCACAATACTGTGTTGTGTGTCGTATACTATACAGGACATGTCCTTCCTTTACCTATTAGGATTGTGAATGCAAAGTTTGACATCAATCAGTCCAGCACGCACACACGCACGCGCACACACACACACACACACACACACACACACACACACACACACACACACACACACACACACACACACACACACACACACACACACACACACACACACACACACACACACACACACACACACACACACACACACACACACACACACACACACACACACAAAAACCTACCTGCCTGTAAACCATAAATGGAATGAATATTTACTAACTATAATAACGCTGGTACAAGCCACAAAGAACCTGCATAATATCAACTATACCCTCAACAGGAGAAAGGGACCAGCATGCAGATGACTGCGCCGACTTCAACAACACTGTTTGGAGGGAGTACCGTCATCAGGGGGCCAAGCTGCAGATCCAGTACCTTCTCCTGACGCGCAGGAACATGGACTGTGCCAGCGTGTTCAGCCACGACAGTCTCAACAACACCGCCGCCCAGGAGCCCTCGCTGTTCAACGCCTCCCTCCCCACCAAGATCATCATCCATGGATACAGGTAAACGCCTGATCTAAACTTTCAATGCGTGGCATCTGCGGCACGTTTTAAGCTTGTACGTCTGCTATTTTCACCGTTGTATGACGGAGCATTGATTAGGTACAAGCAGAACAGGAGTGACAGGGAGGGAGATTTTTACATAAATACACTACATCTACATATCAACATCTTCATCTTAATTTATACCTGTCCATCTGACCATCCCTTTCTCTCTGCCTCCTTTCCTCCATTAATCCCATCCATCATTTCAATCCCTCTGTCTCAATCACTTCTGTCTCTCTCCTTTATCTACCACTCCTCAATTCCTCCTTCATCACTCGCTTTCTCCCTCTATGTGACCCTCTCCGTTTCATCTATCCATCCATTGAGTAGCTACGTCACCCCCTATGACCATACATGAAAGCTAGATAGTGTTTTTTTTAGAATTGATATAACGTTTTTTTACTGATTAGGTGCTTGGTCTACCTACGTTAGTTTTTCTAGATTGATATTTCTATGCATTTGATGTGATGATGTTGATGTATTGATTATTACCTTGCTTATAGTATTGATGTATAAACCTTGCTTATTGTAAATCGCTCTGGTTTAAGTGCTAAATGCCCAAATTGTAAATTGTAACCCATCCCTCCCTGTGTGCTAGGGCCTTGGGCAGTAAGCCGTCCTGGGTGAAGGAGCTGGCTCAGGCCCTGCTCAGGGTTACAGATGTGAACGTGGTGGTGGTGGACTGGATCTACGGTGCCTCGTTCGCCTACAACCTGGTGGTGGAGAACTACAAGGAGGTGGCCGTCCAAATCTCTGTCCTCATAAACCAGCTCCAGGTAAGACTCACACACTCATGACCTCTGGACAATGAGGTCATTTCTTCACCCCTGTCTGTCTGTCTGCCTGTCTATCTCAACTTAAGCAGTTATGAGTGGATTTGCACACACTTAAAAAGGAAGGACGAACTGATTATCTTGGTCAAAAGGGTCACGTTTGTCAGGGTCGGGGAGAAGCTTGAGACTGGCAGCTGAAGGTCGACCTAGCTAGACAGCTCAAATATCCAGACACCACCATTGCACGCTCTGGCCTGACATGGTTCTTGTGTCAGAATCAGCAAGGTAGGTGGTCCTGCTGGAATTGGCCCTGAGAAGAATGAATGGAAGAAGCATCTGAGAGAAAGAGGGCCAAGGAGGTCAGGTGCAGAGGATTCGCAAGCCAGTCACTCTACAGGGCACGCGAGATGCAGGGGATGAGGGGACTGCACACTAGAACATAACTGATGCCACTGAGAAAGCTATGGATCATAAAGACGGATGGGATGGGTCCACGGGTTGATCCGTGGACCATAAACTTGACACAAGCCGGGGACTGTTCACTGGGTCATTTGGGCGAGGGCGTCTGATGTTGAAAGACCCAAAACACCTGATGACCTCAGGTTACAACACTGATGATGTGTACAGGTTGTTGAAAGGTGTGTGTTAAACCTGGGTGTGACCTGACACAGAAAGAACTTCTAAACTGATTAACATAAGACGGTAAATAATATAGCACCATTTTCCAAAATACTTTGTGGACTGCATTCATCCATTCACACAAAGATGGTGGAGTAAACCATGCAATAGTTTGGGTGCCGTGCTGTCAACCACAACACTTTGAAAAAGGCTTACCACGGGTCCTGGAAGAAGAGAATAACTGGTCACATGCATCATGACGTTATATTGGTCAAAAGGGGATGTGCTGCCAGAAACACCACAACAGCTTATCAAGAAAATGCCACCCTCGCCTCTGCTAGTCTCTGTGGTGTAACTTGACCTTATCTCTGGATCTGTCACAATGATTACATATTTTGCCTGATCGCAGTCATTTGAGATAATCACAATTATTTTTGCTGACTCATTTCCATGTTGAAAAAGTTTCATACATATTCAAACATTTTCAAGAAATTGTGAAAATAGATGTAAGCCTATTTTTTTTTTTTAATGTTGAGTGTGAATATATTATTAATGTTCAATGGAAAAACACAATTAAAATAATGAATGGCAATTATTTGTAGGAAGTAAAATCTCATGATCGTGACAGCCCTTCTTTTCTCATCATCGAATTGTCTTCCAGCTTCTCAGAAATACCAAGCAGAATACGTAGGTTGCACTGACTGGAAGCTATAGGTGACCACAGTCTTCCTGTAGCTTCATGACACCTCTAAATTCACACACAACTGTCCATCAGATAGCCTATGAATGATGACACATTATGAAGCCAAAAATGTATGTTCTTCAGGTTGGGGATTCAACCAATCATAAGCATAATGTGACAAAGGTCTTAATAGACGATAGATAGATTAGAGAGTGTGTAGTTAAATCATGCAATATGATATGCGTATTTAAGTGCCTGGTTTTAACTAAACACTTTAACCCTGGAATCCCTATTTTGAGGCGAACATTCTGTGAAATTAGCACATATATGCTCAAGTCAAGGGAGACATAAATACAGGATGGGAAAGACATGTTATACACTGTGTTTGACCCTTGGAAGTTTCAATGATGCAGTTAGCTGATTAACCACTTACGTAAGCCCTATTTTAATAATAATAACGGATCGCATTTTTATAGTGCTTTTCTAAGCAAGTTGTGAACTCAAAGCGCTTTACAATGGTCCATTCATTCATACATTGAGAGGTATTGTACACTTTGTCGTATGATGAAAAAAGAGAAAATAGTGAAAATAGCCCAAAGTCTGACAATAATAACATAACATATAGTGTACTAGAATGCCAGTGGTTAACTGCTTGTGACAAGAATGTTGCCTATATACTTTAAAATGATATTTAAATCATTTCATGTGACACTTTGACATCTGAAACAACTGATATGTCCTGACAGAATCATGGCTGCAAACTGGAGTCCTTCCACTTCATCGGGGTCAGTCTCGGGGCACATGTCTCCGGGTTTGTAGGAACCCTCTTCGAGGGCAAGATTGGAAGAATCACAGGTGAGCCCCAACTACAATAATGTATCTATTTGTTTATACTTGTATCTACTGGGCGGCCACATACTGTACAAACAAACTGCAGTTACAGTATAGCTCGTAGCTAAGCTACCATACATTACAACGGTCAACGTCAGAGAGTATACCAACACAGAGAGACATGCTCTCAAATTCATACCGTGTCTGCAATCTGACTCCTCTGCTACATGTGCAGAAGCACAACAGCGGTGCACGCCACGACTCGAGGCCAGACAATAATCAGTCTCCACAGTGGAGAAGTCACTCACAAAGCCTCTTGTCTCAGACGGTTTAATTTGAATGAGACTTTCAAAGAAAACTAGCACGGCGTTCCAAAAATATCACAATGCCACTTTGATGAGGGAGAGCACCCCCTCGGAGCTGTGTGGAGTGGCACAGGCCTTCCTCTCCGCCCCACACCAGGCAAAACAATGTGCAGCTGTTTGCTTGTTCATATGTGATGTTTGTTGTCTGTCTGACTGGCTAGGGCCTGTGTGAGCTTTTTGTAATGTTCAGATGTAGTGAGGCACCATAAGCACTGTTGACAACACTATCTTTAAAGAGGTGGTGCCATGATTTCCCTCCCCTATAAAACATGATTATCAGGTATTATGATTATACTAGGAGGAAGATTTTTTCCAAAAAAGTATACAGAAAGAGTTAATGTGGCCACACCCCCAGTTCATTAAGTATGCATGGATGGCATGGTGGGTGGTGACCCAGCTGATATAGCCACACCCCACAGTGTTGGGTGAATGGTAAATAGGGGAGGAGTTGATACTGTGACATACTTAGTATCTGTGTTTTTTTAACTGACACTTTTCACCACAAGGTGGCAGCCTCCAAGAGAAAACAAACAAATACTAAGAGAATACATAATTTCTCAAAAAAAACACATAAGGGGGTCTAATGAAGTACTTTCAACCTCCTAGACACATGAAAAACAGAAAAAGTACAAAACTATGGCACCACCTCTTTAACTAGGACGAGTCTAGAAGAATGTACAGTATATGCAAAACATAGTTCTACTGACTGGAAACATCCGCTGACACTGGTACTGTATGAGTGAGTGAAACACATGAACCCTTGCATCCCTATTCTGGGCGGGGTCATAATGGCATTTGGCAAAAATGGATGAACAAGAACATTAAGACACATTGTGAGCTTGTACATACAACTAACAATAGTCTCCCTATCTGGCTCCATACAGTGCATACCTGACCAAGGACGGAATCTTTCTTGACAGATCCCAAATAAATACATTTAAGTGTTCCCTTCAGAATGCCACGAAACGTGTGCGTGTGCGCGCGCGCGCGTGTGTGCGTGCGTGCGTGCGTGCGTGTGTGTGTGTTGTAACTGTACTCAAAAAGTATTGTTAGCCTACCATCACCTTGCTACTTCTAGAAACGTATTGGCCTTATAGAAAACAAATGAATCTTAGCTCCATGACGTTAGTCTTTAAATTGACTCATCTGTGTTGAAATGATAAAGAGTGAGTGTTTTACCTCGTTGTGCAGGTCTGGACCCCGCCGGGCCTATGTTCAAAGGCAGGGACAAGTTCGACCGCCTGGACCCCTCGGATGCACTGTTTGTGGAGGCCATCCACACCGACTCAGACTGTAAGACAACAAACAAAGCAGGGCTTGACATTAACTTTTTGAGGCACTTGTCCTTTGGACAAGTACATTTCCCATTCTCTTGTCCGGGCACAAAAGTGACTTGTCTGGATAAAAATGAGACCTTTCACAGTCATTTCTTTCTTAAATGCATGCATAGGAGTCAAACATTGAAATAGAATGAATAACAGTAAGGCCCCTTGCTCCCTCCTCCCTCCACTCCATAGAATGGGCAGTCTGCATACAGCACAAAGCTGCCAGGAGCATCACAGAAAAAGAAACTAAGGGCCACTTTTAAATTTTTAATGAACGTATTAGTTGTCCCGGACAACAGGACAAGCCTTAATGTCAAGCCCTGGAAAGGACTCTTAACTCCATGCTAATATCATGCTGTATAATATGCAGCCAAATCAGTTTCCCACTTGAAATTATATTGATAATAAATTAAAAAATAATTATAATAACGTGAACTTATTTTCAGATAGGCTAGGTCTAAAGTTAAAGGTGCGTGGTGTAAGTGATATCTACCTATCTTATGGTTCAACCAAAAGCTGTGTGTGTGTGTGTGTGTGTGTGTGTGTGTGTGTGTGTGTGTGTGTGCGCGATTGGAGAAAGTCTGTAGGCCTATTCAAATTATTTGAATAGGCACTACAGTCTTTTTACTATTTGAATCAAATAGTAGCCTAATCATGCTATAAACATTTGTTCAATAACAGAGGTCTCCATCTCTTCAGTTATTTAATAAACAGAAACTGGTGGTATTGGTATGCCAATTTCATCCATTTACCAGCTTAAATGTTACAGTGCACATTTATTTCCAATTTGATCTTATCTTTTTTGTGTCTTCACTTCAAATTTCACTTCTTTATCCTGTATTCTCTCCTGGTTGTAGTCTGAAACAAACATTGGTATCCCATTACCGACCCACCTGAAAATGCTTTTTTTCTGTTTACTAATAGGTAACCAAAAGGCTGAGGTATCACAGTCTATCCCATTACAGAACAAACACTCATTTATTTGGCTATTTTAACTCTGCTTTTAACAAAGAAATATCACTAATTGCACCAGCTTGGTTAGGCCCACTGTACTAGATGATAATGAACCAATTAGCCCAGTGTTTCTCAAAGTGGATTCCAGGGACTCTGTGGGTTCCTTTAGGGGTTGAGCGCTTCCCGTCTAAATGGACCCATACAAGTCTGTAACTCTGACAGCGTACACATGTAACCAAATGAACGGTTACGTGTACACTGTCATAGTTAAGGGGAGACATTGACAAGTTTGAGAAATGCTGAATTCGCCTACTGGTTCATTGGGTTCCCACTTTCCACCATGAGCTTTAATAATATTGTACCTTTTCCATCAGATTTTGGCATCTCCATCCCTGTTGGTCACGTTGACTTTTTTCTGAACGGAGGCATGGACCAGGCGGGATGCGCCAGGTCCAGATTTGCGTCAAGTAAGTTGTTGAACCCAGCCGTGTGGAGAAGCAGCAGCAGGAGGCCTGGTGTCTGTCTGTCTCTGTCTGGACTTTGGCACAACGTTTAAGTCAGTTGTTGTAGCATGAATGCTAATTGCTAATAACTGATGTTGTAGCCTATGTATCTGCTGGTAAAACAAAACCAACAAAATAAGCAAAAAAAGAAAAAGAAGGGAAAAAAAGCCCCCGGCATTTCATTTGACTCCTTAGTGTGAGCGTTTGTTGTCAGTTCTTGTGTATTTCCCAGTGTACGGCTATGTGATCTGCGACCACATGAGGGCAGTGCACGTCTACATGAGCGCTCTGAACGCGTCGTGTCCGATGACTGGCATCCCCTGCTTTAACTATGAAGACTTCCTATCCGGACACTGTCTGAACTGTGACAACGGCCTCTTCAACGGTGTTTGTCCAACCATAGGTAAGTATAAGAGGACGGTCATGGGATTCTACAAAGAAAAAAGGTTACATGAGATGACGAGATATTGATTGATTGTTGATTGATTGATTGATTGATTGATTGATTGAGTTTGATTGATTGAATACTTCATTAGAAGTTTACATAGGAAAAGGTAGTCAATACAAGGTCAACTAAAAGGATAAACACCACAAGAAACCTTTTAGGCTTGTTTACCCATTCAGGCCGGGAACACATTTTGCTGTTTGGGAGGGGCTTACAGTACATGTGGGTGGGTGACGTGATGTAACGTTTTCGCTGTCCTCGGTGTCAAACATGTATAAATAAAAAATATATTTGTCAAAAACCTTCTGAATATTGTGCAGGACATTAAGCTTTATGTGAACTTACTCAAGATTAAAACATTTCATTCCTCATTTCTTCAGAATTTTCAACCAAACATGGCAAAACTCATATGGTGTGACTGTCCTGACCTTGTTTCTCAAAGTGGGAACTTGAATAAAACTAAGAAAAAGAATTGCTAAAAATCATTTGAAAATGAATTTAGGCTAAAAAAAATGTCTATTTGTGAGCCTATATCTTTTCAAAGTCAAAGCATAATGTTTTCAGTCATTTCTGATCAAAAACATTTTGTCCCCCAAACCAAAATCATTTGGTGTGACACTAGTTTGGACAAATTAAACAGGCAATTATTTGGACACCTATTGGCTAGAGAGGTCCTTCTTCTGTAAGGCTATTCAGCACTCCCAGCACAACTGCAAGACAGGTGTCTGAGGTGAGTTATGATTTTAACATTTTCATGAAATGCCATCTTGTTGAAACTTTGACAAACTCACCACTTTGGATGTCTGTTGGTGTGACACCTTTTCATTAAAAAAAGCTTAAGTTATTTGAAGTTTTGGTCATATTTCCATGTAGATCTAGGTTGCTTTGTTATAGCTAGCATGCTGTTAGCATGCTAATGTGTACATAGTAGCCTCAAGGTAAACCTAAATGCAGAAAACGTAATATGGCGTGACACTTAATCATAATGGTGTGACATGTCTGCTTGTCACGCCATATGACTTGATTGTCACACCATATGATTTATACTGTATTTAACTACAGATATAACAATAAATAACAAAGTTCCATGTTTATTTTGTACATTTAAACATTTGTTTTAAACATTTTTACATAAAATGTAATTTAGCTTCATTCAGTGATACTTCAAATTCATCAGACAGAGCAGAAACCCCTTCACAGAAACCTTAACATATTGTTTCAATCTAAACAATATTTTCTCTTTGTCTTAAACTATACATTCCATTTTCTTTTGTCAGCTGGAAAATGACAAGTGCTGAGAGAACGAGAAAGTACAGGGAGAAACTAAACAATGACCCAGCAAGGAGAGAGGAGCCAAAGGGGCGAGACTGCATTTTCTACGAAGAGCAGGAGGTTGTCTGTGGCATAGCAGAACCGCAACAAGGCAGCCGGTTTGCTACCCTCACCAAATACGACTGGCTGATGTACAATACAGTCTAAATGTATAATCTAATCTGATCTAATACTTTTGTACTTTCACTCACTGGACTGGACAGTGGACAGTGTTAAGGTAGGACCCGAGACAAAACTAGCGAAAATAGCTGATCTACAAGTCTCAACACGTTGTGCTGCGAGAGCTTGTAGATCAGCTATTTTCGGAGTTGCGCAACCCAGCACTCTTTAGCTAGTGGAGATGTGGTGTAATGTCATGATTCCTAATTACATTTGTTCAACACAAAATGCTGTGTTCAAGTTCAGGAGACTTCGGAAAAAAGCAATTTACCTGAATGCTGAGTTCTGTTTCCACTAATTGGTGTTAATAAAATGTTGCCTTGGCTCCAAGTGTGGCTATGCGCCTTATTGTCTCTTTAGGATCCTTCTGCCGTGGGCCGGCAGAAGACTTAGGTGTGCGTAGCATTCCTGTGCACATCCTCATCATCCATCTACTACTACAATTCTTTCTTATCCCATGTTAAAGCCCTACAATAATATCCTGTTCAGAAATATTAAGGCCATGTTATCCTGGGTAATTGTTTAATCAATCAGTAAAGTTCAGTACTCACTAATAGGTAGGTTAAAACACAGTTTGCTTTGACACATGAAGATATGATCATACGGTGTGACACTAAATCATTTGGTGTGACATTCCAAATAGTGAAAAATCATACCTTTATTAATGATTAAACCAAAAAAATGTTTATGGATTACATAGAGAATATTATCAGGAAGAGTCACAAATATTTGTGTAATTTTAGAGAAAGTTTTGACAGAATACATTTAAAATATGTTGTAAGATCATGAACATGGGCCTCACACAGAGTGTCGATTATGAAAAAAATATACAGATATAATTAATTTTCAAAAAACTATAGTGCATCACTGGTTAGTTATGATAAAGGACTTTGATAAAGTGAGTTACTTAAGAAAGATGTACTCCATTTTCATTTTATGAACAATTATTTTCATGTCACACCATATAACGATTTTAGGCACAAGTACAACAAACTGCTGAATAAAGTCTGATTCCAATAAAATATCTAAAAACAAAATGTATTTCCATAAGGTTGAGAGTGAGTAGAACAAAAGTAAATAACTTTTATGCCTGCAATTTAAAGTTTTTTTAAAAACACATTTTTTGGGGCGTCACGTCACTGACCCACGTACAGTATGTAGCAACATATTTGTTTTGTAGGCTAATTTCTGATTTAGCCCTATTCTATAGGTTAGGCCTAAATGGGTTAAATTGGGGTCCCCGCTTTTTCTCAATTCATACAATCATAAATTACAGACAAATAAACACAGTGGTAGGCCGACTATGCAAAACATAGTAATTATACACTTTTAGTGTCAAATAGGCCTGCATTTAATTGAACTATGCCTGTATAGGCATGTTTTGATTGTTTGTTTCACATGTGACATTTAAAAACACACACACACACACACACACACACACACACACACACACACGCACACACACACACACACACACACACAGACACAGACAAAAAAAACAATTAATTAGACCTATAGCCTTATTGCGACTGTATAGGTCGCTATTTAGTATGAAAACTTGCAGCTCATGTCCGTCTGTCTGTCTGTCACACCTCATGCTCCATATATGGCCAATTGCAAATTGACATCTGACATCATAGATGTCTGACGTCATAGACCACAAGAGACTGACACAATATGTCCAGTCCCCATAGTTTTAGACCACATGAGACTGACACAAAATGTCCATATACAGGCATTCCCAGATGATGCCCTGTTAGGGAAACCACACTAATACAATCCCTTTTATGCCCATATATGGAGATCCCTGATGTCATCAACATTAAGCCTCATGTGGTCTATGACATCAGACATCTATGATGTCAGATGCCCATATATGGACATAGTGTGTCAGTCTCATGTGGTCTATGACGTTAGACATCTATGATGTCGGATGTCAGTCATCTCCATATATGGCCAAAATGGTAAATGGTGCTTTTATATAGCGCCTTTTATCCAAGGCGCTTTACATACAGTAGATTGTGCATTACATTCACCCATTCACACACACATTCAGGGCGGAGGAAACCATTCAAGGCACCAACCTGCTCACCGGGAGCAACTAGGGGTTCAGAGTCTTGCTCAAGGACTCTTCGACACTAACTCTGGGGTAGCCCGGGATCTAACTGAGAACCCCTCGGGAACCCTCTGTGTTCTAATGACGGTATCTCTACCCCTGAGCAACTGCCGCCCCCAGACACCAAGACACTTGCAAATTAATTCTGTCCTTGTCATATCAGGGAATGCCCATATCAGCGCACGCCAGCGCCACGTCCCCAGCCACCCATGCCCATGCCTGAATTCTTTTGGTCAAAGTTGATACCATGCCAAAGTGCCAGCCAAGGACGTGCAGAGAGTGTTAGAGAGGCAGGGGCTGAAATTTCTAAAAGGGCCTTTGTTGAAAATATTGAAAATAGCAAAAATCCAACCTATTGTCAGTGCTTGATACCACACTGAACTAAGCATAATTAAGTGACTACTGGAGATGTGGTGTATAATAGAATGGATTTTGCCTTCAGGTATGGCACGGGAAGAGGGCATTTGCATTTCTTTAACTATAGTAAAAACGGTATTCATGGTCTGGAGAGGGCACTTTTTACAGATGGATAAAAGGGCAGGGGCTCAAGCCCCCTTTGATGTCTGTGCGTGCACGTGCCTAGTGCCAGCGCTCACTCGCCCAGCAGTCTGCGTCACACAGGCGGATGTGTGCACTCGCCCATGTGCGTGACCTCGCCCTTTAGGGCGTTTTACTAGTTTATTTACTTACTTAGGCTCTACTGATAAGTAAGTAAGTAGCACTTTCTTATTTCCCCCATGGTGGTCCATGAACCATTAGTTGTCCTCTGCTTGTGCAGGCATGAGGTTGCACTCGGTGAGTGCATGATCAGGCCTCGTTGTATGACTGGCCTGGAGACTACTTATCACTTATCACTACATTTCACGTCAAAGCCCTGATATAGTGACAGACACTGATACAGTAGAGAGCTTGAATGATATGTCCTTGTTGTGCGCAAACCAGACGGTCACATGCTAGGGCCGGACGGCGACCTAAATTCGGCCCTGGCATCTTGGCCCACCACAACCGGCACGAACCGAACATACTGTAGAAGATCTACAAGCCCACAATGCGTTGAGTTAACAGCCACAGCAGCCTGTGAACAGACTACTAGGCCAGTATTCAGATGATAGACAAGCCAGTGGGCCGTATGTGTCTCTCTGTTCTGTGGGCCAGTGCTACTGCAGGATTGGCCCTCTCCATTTCGTTACTGTAACTATCCTAAAATGGTGGCAAAAAAATAAATAGAAAATAAAAAAAGAAAAAAAATGTATCCCAGATGCCCAGTCCACCCCTGTCACGTGCTGTGTTAATTCATCTTCAATCAGTTAATGTACAGTAATTGATTTGCAATATGAGACAGGCCTGTGATTCTCAGTCAGTGTGTGTGTGTGTGTGTGTGTGTGTGTGTGTGTGTGTGTGTGTGTGTGTGTGTGTGTGTTTTTCAGGTTTATCAGAGAACAGTGGGATAACAACATCTCCACTTCCAAAAGAACAAAAGCTATTCCTCCTCACAACCTCCTCTCCACCTTATTGTGGTGAGCGACCCTGTGTGTGTGTGTGTGTGTGTGTGTGTGTGTGTGTGTGTGTGTTGTAGGCCTGTGGTTTTAATCATACATTCCTCCACTCTGACACTTTCATGGTCAGTTTCTGCTCACTCATTCTTCTGTTGTATCTTACTGTACATACATACTGTACGTTCTTTCTGTTGTGGTTTTGTATTTAGTTTTATGCCTCGCTGCAACCCAAAATGTTCCAATTTCACCCAATTAAGTCCCAATTTAAATTGAATGTGGTCCTCTTCTCCCCCTCCTCTCTGTCTGTCTGTCTTTCTCAGCTCACCACATCCTCTTAGTGATTGATGTGTCTCCTCTTGATAAGAGTGCAGAGATCGAAGTGACTCTGAAGACAGAGAACCTGGAAACGGTGCAGAGACTCAGATTGTAGGCATGCGCGCGCGCACACACACACACACACACACACACACACACACACACACACACACAAAGAACTTTAAAGAGAGTGTTCATTCCACAAATTAGGTCCCTATGGCCCCATTCATCAGAAATAAGTCATACAGTACCTATTGTCACTGACCAATAACAAGAAAATTGGTAGGCATCCCCTTAATCCCCAGAAGTCCTCACTAGAGCCCTTAACGTCAATTGTTTCTACTTTGGGAGTAACCTGCTGTACAGCGACCTCACACAACGACAGAGCCGTTGCTTCCATACTCACTTTAATTAGAAAGAGTCTGGCGGGTGCTCCTATTTTTGGCTTCATTGTATCTTGTCCTTTTGTCTGCGAAGCACATTGTGACAACGCTATATGCCATACTTTTAAGAACTTTAGCCCTGTATACATTGCTGTAGGAAGAACAGCGGAAACAGCTTATCTAAAACAGTGGTTCTCAACCTGTGGGGGTCCCCAGATGATTAACTTAATATGCAACATTGTTTTCTCTCTCAACAGTAAACAAACCAACATAAAGTTTAAGTGTATAGAGGGTATCTGCGCATTTCTAAAGTGTCAATTTAAGGACTTTTTAATACTTCTAAAATTACAAATTAAATATTGGCTAAATTGTCAAGTATTAGAGGCAGAAAGTGTGAAAATGTCAAGAGGTTCACTTTGCAGTGCATAAGGGTGCATTCATGCCAAGTTGGAAATGTTCTGAGTTAACATGAATGGTCCCTCCAACTCATAATTCCTGGTCAGAAACTCTGGGCTATGTCAGAGCTCTGATGTAGAGCTGTTATGTCACAAACGCAGGATGCGATGCGATGTGGTGGTATTTGTGGAAGGTTTGAATAAGAAATAACAGCGTGTTTTACAGTTAAAGTTTATGTTTATGCAAAAGAGCTGCCATTTCACAGATTCTGCTCTTGTGAAAGCAGCCAAACGGACGCAAGTTTCTTTCGGATGTAAATTTTGTTCTGACGCCAACCCGAATGCTCTGGGGGGAGGGGAGTACTGTAGCCATATGAATTGTGATATTGTCTGGCAATGCAAGGCTAGAAGTACTGTAGGAAGTTCTAAGTGGGAAACTCATGGCATTGAAATGTCTGTATCTACCTTCAGCCAGCCTCCACAGGGGGACTGGTAGCTCAGGGTTAAGACTTTCTACAGTTTAACCATTTAAACCCCACATGAGCAGAGTCTGTCAGGGCTCTATACTAGTGACCTTTGTGTTCCCTCTACATTCAATATTCAATAATATAAGTGTTGCAACGCGTTGTGAGCTTGTCGACCTGCTATTTTCTGCTGTTTTCCCAGGGTTTAGCTATAATTAAAGAATAGTATATGAATACACAATTCAAAACCAATATATAATTTAAAAACTGCATGAAAAGGATAAAGTCAATGCTGAACAGAGGTGAGAGAATACATACTGCACCCATGTAGAATCTCAAGTATTCAACTTCTGCAAAATTAATTGCACGGGAGATCTTTTCCCTGCAGTCAGCATCGCCTGACAGACTACGAGACATGTTGTCGACCCAGAACTGGAGCCATTATGTATACTGCTTTATATAAATGGAGAGTTGGCAACTTCTATTTTGAGAGCAGACACGAGCAGTATACTGTGTGTTCACATGTCCCATTGGCCAGGTGCAGGGCACTATACTGTACTTACAAACTCACTGCATGTCCCATTACTGTACGCACATACTGTATGTCCCACTGGCCAAGTGTAGGGCACTAGTACTGTATGAATATACTGTAGGCCTATATCAGAGCTAGAAAATATTAACTTTTCTGAAAAAAAGAAGAAAAAAAATGTGTTTTTAAATACTGCCTCATCAAAGTTGGTATGGTGACTTTATACATTGTCAGACACTTGGATGTGTCCTTCCTTATGTTATCATCACTTTAAACAAATACAGCTCAAGTGGAGTTATGAGGTTTTTGACAATTCATTTTCTCTGTCTGACTTTGTCATTCTAATCAATGATGGGGGGGAAAAAAACCATCTTTCTCCAAAGTTGGAGCTACTGTAGGTGGTTTGACTGACTGTTTGAGGATCCAATGGAGTTAGGAGGTTTTGTTTTGAAGCACGTTTTAATACTTTATATTTGTAAAACTCACACAGACCAGGTCACTACAGTACACACTGTCCCATATATGTCCCATTGCCCAGGTGCAGGGCACTACTGTATGTCCCAGTGCCCAGGTGCAGGGGCAAAGGGCACTACTGTATGTCCAAGTGCCCATGGTGCAGGGGCAAAGGGCACTAATGTATGTCCCATTGCCCAGGTGCAGTCCAGCTATAGGGCACTGGGGCAGAACAGAAAAAGATGTCCCTACAAATAAACAATGGGAAGGGGGTTGTGCTGTATTCTTTCCCTCTCCAGTTTATGCAACTGGGTTTGATCAAAGTACACCAAAAACCTTATATACTGTACCAAGTTAATATTAGTCAGGTGTTTTCTTTCTTTTTTAGATAGGGAAATTAGATAGCTGCAAGGTATAATCTTCATATTTCAATCTTTTTGAAAGTTGTTCTTTCCTTCAAATTGAAGATCATTCCATATTTTAGAATTTCAGTGCAGTATGACAATTATGTTAAATCTAAACCTGTGTGTGTGTGTGTCTCTGTGTGTGTGCGTGCGTGCGTGCTTCCAGTCAGAGAGACAAAAACAAGTACAGAAGGGTCGTGGCTCACCCAGCCGCACTGTGTGAGATAGACTCTATCAAGCTGAAGAACACAGGATTCCGGTTCTACAGGCAGGGAGACATCCACATACAGTCTATGTGTCTGTCTGGGTTCCCCTCACTCACGTAAGTACCAGTACAGACCTGTCTGTGTAACACACACACACACGACCAGCTGCTAAGGTTGGGCGATATTACGAAAACCTTCGACATTCGATAACATTGTTGAATACCTCGATATCGATGTTACTCACGATATTAGTAAAAACAATTGCATTAGTTTTTCTGCTATAGTTCCACTGCCTACCTGCCTAAGATGATGAATAGCATATCCATGCTTGCACATTGCACAGTACACATAGAATAAAGAAATTAAATGCCTTATTTCCATTTTCCAACAATGGTTTTATTTAAATAACCTCACCTGGTTACAGATGGACTGCTTTTTTGCATGTGCTACGTGCATGCATAGTGTGTCTGTTAATTAATTTGACACATACAGTGCACCACCAATACCTCATTTCAAGCCATATTTGTCGGTATGTATACCTCGCATGTTGATACCTCGATGAAGGTACATTTTCGATATATTTCCCAGTCCAGGTCTCCCACATGTGTAACCAAAGCACTCATCCAATGGGGAATCCAGAATGGCCGAGGTATTAGATTTCAGGCAGGACTATTCTGCTGCTTTGCTACTCTGCTTCTTTTTCTTTATTTTTATCTCCCGGGAAACATAACTCGGGTCTCCTCCGGCATGCAAGAACCATAACTACCACTATCTACCACTCGGTCAAAGGGGAATTCTCTCCTCCCCTCCGGCCAAGGGAGATATTAGGCTTCTCTGAGCACAAAATACTGTGGTACAGTTCCTGCATGTTGTGTCTGTGTTTCAGGCAAGAAGAGCCGCTGTGTGTAACCAACATTGACATCAGACGAGGAGCTCCGTGGTCACATGACTTCATACAAGTGTGTGGAAGAATCTGAGAGAAACACTTCAGTCAATAAACACTCACTGAAAACTCTCTCTCTCACAGACACACATACATACACATGCACACACATACACATGCACGCACGCACGCACACGCACGCACACACACAGTTATGTTAGCTGTCGATAAACCTCTGGTTTAGCAAGTTCCTCCTTTATGGATAAAGTTAAGAAAGTAAGGGCAAAGATGATTAAGTTACTGCATCTCTACCAACTTTCTCTCTCTCGCACGCACACACACACACGCACAGAGTACACTTCCCACCGCTGGCTTTGAATTTATTATTCAACACTGTTCTTTGGTAGCTATTATTAACAATCGACTTGACAAGAGACAGAAAGAGAAATGAAAAGGTGAATTTGTCCCAAATCTGTCTTTGGTTGTGAGGGGAAAGACATTTAGGAAGGATATGATAGGGGCCAGGCCAGGCCATCCCTGACTGTTCCATAAAATACACAGGCAAACATATAGACTATTCCCAGATAGAAACATACAACATGTATGTATCTTTTAGGAAACATCCTGATGCTTTGCTTTTACTGCGATTTTACTTGATTAAACAATATTTGTATTTGCTCATATTATGAAATGTTAGTCAATGTAAATGCATTTCTGTGATAAATGTTGCAAAATGTCCATCATTCGGTTGATTAAACAATATTTGTATTTGCTCATATTATGAAATGTTAAGTCACTGTAAATGCATTTCTGTGATAAATGTTGAAAAAATGTCCATCATTCGGTAGAGCAAAGCAATAAAAGGACAACTGTTCACCCTGTCTGTATATAAATGTTTGGCAGGGATGTTCTAGACTAGAGTACGTGTTATTTTAGGCATTCTGGTGACAGTGCTCAGACTGACAGGAAGTGTGAAACAGACTTGTTATCGAGGAAACTTCAACAAAATGTCCTGTCCCGGGACAGAGGAGACCGCACTCGTATCTGCAAAGGATCACTTTAATGGTGATGACATTTTCGGAGAAAGCCTTGGAGCTTACAGGAAGGGTGGCGTAGAGGTCTATATATAAGATACCATATACTGCCACCCATAGGTGACCTGACCATCATCATCTGGGCATTATGGCATACTAATATATGGAGGAGCCTCTGCAGTCCTCACCCAATCTTTATAATGTATTGGTATTATACCAATCTCTCGAGACACGAGTCAATGATGGCTATGCCATCACAGAAAAGGGACAAGTGGGCGGTCCCTTTACGTGACGATGGCTAGCCAGATTGGTATTATACAGACACAGGGTTATCTTTCTCATAGTGCTTTGCTGTGGCACAATCCTTTTTCTTTTATTTTGGTCATGTCGGTTTTCTGATATACAGTATGTTGTTACAGAGCTCTTGGTTTATTCAGTATCCTCATTGTTATTGTATGAATTCGTTTCTCCTTGAGTGTACAAATGTAACCTTGTACACTAATATCTATGTGCATCCGAGTGTAAATTGCTGGACAGATGCAGGAGATGGATAATCTCATAATGAACACATACTGTAGGCCCGGGGTGGGCAACCTTAGGCACGGGTACCAGCATTGGCACAGAGGTGGGTAATCAAAATAGTTTTTAAATGTAGTCAATTAAAGTCTCCTCACATCCTATATAGTTTCTTGTACACCTCAGAGCATGTAGCCTACGTCACAAGGCAGCTCACAATGATTGTTGGCTAAGTTCTGGCTAAAGCAATGGCAATGGGGAATTACAGCCCTCATAGGCAATAATTGTTGTTTATGTTCGTCTTGAAAATGTTTGAAACTCCAGTGTTAAGCAGCACTTTGGGACCAAATATGAGGGGTCTTTCGAAGATCAAGCAAGACAAGGCAGAGTTAATCAAACGTGATGTGTCCAAGTATGCAACATCTGAAAAATGACTGCAGAATAAGATGGGGTGGGATTCTGGTAGATTGGTGGTTTAGTCATTGCAATGTCCTTAATAAAGGGTTCCTTAAGAATGTTATTACAATCATACTGTATATGGACGATCAAAAAGCGATTTGGTGTCGCAACAATACTTAATGTTGATATGGCACACTGACTATCAAGAAAAGAAAGACATGGCACTACATCTCCAAAAGGTTGCCAACCCCTGCTGTAGGCAATACACATATAGGCCTTCCACAACAAGAGCAATACGTTATGATAACTATAAATATGTTGTTTTAAAAATCTTTCCAACTCAAGTCGAAGTCAGAGTCCACATTCCAACTGTGATGACATTGACACAGTGGTGAACAATATTGTTGGGATCACTTTCAGAGAAATGTCATGAACGACAGACACACTGACAGCCAATCAATCAAAAATCCATACGGATTTACAGGACATCACATTAAACACATCACTGACATTCAACATATTTACAAAATGGTTATGGTTCATCAGTGTGGATGCTCACACTGGTGTGGACGGCATTTTATGACATTTTAGTGATGGCAAAGGATGCAAAACAAACAGAAGACAGGCGATTGCATTTTCACCGCACACAAGAATTTTATGGAAATATTGGCCCCATGACATTGTCGTCCCCCATTTTATTCTGGAAATAACCAAACACTAAGCAGCAGACATTTCACAGTAATACCCTTGTGTATGCATTGCTGACTCAATCAAAAGCGGTGCGAAAGCTTCCAAGTGTCCTGTGAATAATAAAGAACGGAACCAATGATTTTTATGTTCAAGTCACTCAGATTGAGTTACAGTAACTGAAGGTGCAGTTACATACACATGACAAAAACAATTTAAACATGCCCTAACAAAACATGAACGTGAAATAGAAAATAGTTGTCTGTTACAGTACCACCATGAAGGCATATAACACAATCTGACCGTATTACGTTTTGTAACAAAAAGTGACAAATAAAGAAATAAAAATGGTCACATGCAATCTAAAGTCAAGTCCACATAATATCTGGACTGGTAATTGGATCACATCATGATCCAATTTCCAACCTCAAAACGGGGTGAAATAAAGGCAAATTGCTACTATCATATTACAGTGACCTAGGGTGGTCCAGACTTGATTTCTTATAAATAAAAACTTGAGACCAAATTTTGAAATTCTAACTGACACAGAGGATATCCTGCTGAGAAGACTGTAATGATGCTGTCCGTTATGTTCCTATAAGTTCCATGCTGCAAGGGGCCTGTCACAGGACGTCTGGAATGTGGATAGCATTGAGCTGATGATTTATCATCATCAACATGGCACCATTTTGTACACGTGACAACAAAAGGAAAGACATCCAACGTTCATCACCTTCCTCCTCGATTTCCCTTGAACCCCCTGACATTAATTTTAGATCTGAAACTGTAAACCGGGGGTAGGCAACCTTAGGCACGGGTGCAAACATTGGCACCCGTGTTGAACCTTGACTGGGGAGGGGGTCAGGTGGGTTATTTCTCTGAGTCTAATATTTCTCTGAGTTATAACAATGTCCTGACAATCAAAATATGTCATAATGTTTGATGGCGTGTCATTAAACTTTATGTTGACATGGCACACTGACTATCTAGAAAATAAAAACATGGCACTTCATTTCAAAAAGGTTGCTGACCCCTGCTGTAAACCATGCACTTAAACCCTTTAGGCTATACTTTGTACCTACCCAGCAAAGTATACGAGGCATGGTTTTTGTTTGTCAGGGAGAAAGAAGGGATGACGTTACAATTACTCTTTGAGCACTGGTAACCAATATCCACGTAGTTCATGACAGACATCAATTAGGATAACTGTTAAGTGCAGTCCAAATACCCAAGGAAATTAGCAGGTAAATACTCTCAACTACAGTGACGTTTCAGACTAAAAAGAAAGTGAGGTAAAGTAAGTGAGAGCAAGGAGAATGAATAGTGGCAGAGGACAATTGGCAACAATTGGCAACTCATGCTCAATTTATACGGTACTCTGTTGAATGACCGTGTCACTCACCAAAGACAGCCGATCTGGAAGCTCACATGTTGCATCGTGACGCGATGTGAGCTTACATATTGGCTATTTTCGACACGTAACACCATCATACGACAAAGAATAATGAAGGCTTTCAGACAGCACAGGGCAAACATGGTTGCATTGTTTGTGTTACAAGGTGGCCCTTATACAGTACTATAAGAACGTAGCATGTAGAGTATGTGCTAATGTACTCAATGCTCAATTCCTAAAAGTCTTATTTGAGTTCAGTGTTGTATCTTTCTCCCTCTTCCTAGCTCACATGAGCAAGGTTTCCCTGTACAATGCATTAGTGTAGCATTCAATGTTGACAAAAAGAAAAAAACTGCTGGAAATTTAGAATTCACCAAGTATTTCCGGGCGATGTGCTCCTCCAGGAGATACCAATCTCACAGCTTCGGGGTGTCTGTGGGGGCCAGCGGGGCCCGACCCCTCTGGAATCGAGGTGGTATGCTCCCATTGTTGTCAGCTCCTGTGGGAATCAACAGAATCATTGTTGGGTATGGAACAGGTCGGTTAATCTTCTGTGAGCCACAAAAAAAGAAATAGCATACCATTAATTTGAAGACTAATTTGAAATCAAGCTTGAAAATGTGAAATAATCTTTGAAACACTGACATGCTATACAATATGACACGGTTCTGGTACCATAAGGTATGGTTCAATATGGCAAGATACTATTTAGGCAAAAATGCATTCCTTCCATAATTCTTCCAGAGTTCTTGGGACGCCAGGCCAGGACTGGAGGCAACACGGCTGATTTTAACCTAGTATCTGCGGTGGCGGGCAGGAACTTTACCCCTGCACCACTCGAGCACCAGCGATAATCTTGTCAGGGGACCCATCCCAATATAGCATCAGACCTCATACGAGTACATTTCCCTGGAGGTGTGAAGTCATATGCAGACTAATAGCACTGACTCCACACAGACATAGTAAAGTAAACCATTCATCTTTGGTCTTCTTCTTCTAACTGATTAGGGGAGCACGTCAAGCACTTGTTGTGACAGATAGGAGGACCGTGTTGACGTGTTGCATGGATCTCTGACTGGACGAGAACTAGTCAATCGTATCTGCCGCTGTCTCGTCCCGCCACCATCCGATGACATTTCCTAGCAGCTAGCCACATAGCCACCCACCCACGTCTGAACAGCGAAGGTCAGCAGGTGCTTCCATGATAGAAAACAGTCCACCAACCCACAGTTGTCCACAAAGTACCCCACTACCCCCCCCCCCCCCCCCCCAGCCCACCCCACTACCTCTCCACACACACACACACACACACACACACACACACACACACACACACACACTCCTGCATACCTCCCCACCCCCCCACCCCACCCTCTGAAATATGATCTTCCCCTCGTGATTGGATGAGAGGTAGGTTTGGAACGACAAGGGGAGGGCCTACAGTATATGATAGGGGGACAGATGGAAAGATGAACAGATGACTCTATGCAGAGAAGGGGGTGGGGCTAGTTGGATTAAGAGCATGACACCCGGGCTTCTGGATATCACAGAAGTTTCCAAACCATAATCCTCATCATCAGACACAAATACACAGCTGTTGGTGCCCAGGCAGCTACCATTGCTGCTCTCTCTCACTCACACACACACACACACACACACACACACACACACACACACACACACAATAACAATGGGGAAACCCCCTCATTCCACCCTGGCCAGACTTGCTAGCTAACACCACTCAGCTCAAGGTCATGTGAGTACAAATACAAGCAGAGGGAGTTTACAGTTTCAATCCAAACCCAACGCTGCTTCTCTAAAAGCAATGCAACTCTGGTAGAACAAAATGTCAGTGTCTCTTTTCTTTGCAAAACAGAGCAAGTGCAAGAGAGCAGGAAGACAGACAGAACATTACCTCCGGATATTAAATTATGAATAATTACTGTCATTTGAAAGTATTTCATGGTAGTTCTTTGGCTTCCTATACTTGCAACACAGATAACATCCCCCTCTGAAGCCAGGTTAGTAAGAGCTGTGGACCCGGCAAGCCGTACATGCACACACACACCCAGCCCAGACCACCCTCCATCCTCCATGTGTACGGTGTACTTACATGTAGCTTAAGTGGTGACCCAGTGTGTTAGCTTCAGCACCCTGCCCCTCTAACTCAAATCAATTCACTCCCATAATCCATTAAGGAGCCCGCCACGTCAGCAAAGTCCTCCAGGACCAGGCTGGTGGAGTCCTCACCAGACGGTAGCTCTGTGTCTGGGGCCCAGGCCTGGTGGTGGTGGTCATAGTGCGGAGCCTGGGGCTCAGCTAGAGGGCTCTTCCTCGCTGGTCCTGGAGGACTGGGTTGGAGAGGCTGGGAGGGCAGGTTAATTGACACCTGGGAGGAGGTAGATGCCGGCTCCTGCTGTTTCCGCGGCTCTCCTCCGGGGATGCCCGAGTCCTTGGCATTGGCGCTGCCACTGCCCCCACTGCCCCCCTCGCTGCCCTGCGAGGAGGGTGCCAGCACGTGGTAGAGGCTGGGTAGGCGGATGTCCAGGCGCACGCCGCTCTTTATGAAGAGCTTGTCGTTGAGGGTGTAGAGCTTCTCGGCGATGTCGTAGCCCAGCATGATGGAGAAGATGCGGGCGATGTAGCGCTCCTTAGACAGCAGCTGGTAGAGGCGGCGGCGACGCCACGAGATGTAGCGGGAGTCCTCCTCTGCCGTCAGGGTCACCTATAGGGGTCAAGGAAATACACAGATGAATAGAGTTATGGGTCATATACCTCTGTTTTATAAAGATCAATGCCCCAACAATGTATGATTGATATTTGTGACACTTGCTTTGGCAATGTAAACGTATGTTTTCTCATGCAAATAAAGCTCCTTTGAACTGAATTGATTGAGTCTTTTTTGCATTCCTCAACCCAATATAACCACTATGCTCTACTGGTGGCTAATGTGTTCCTCCACTATGACTCACAGTATGCTTAGCATTACTGCTGTCCATTTTCCAAAACATAGGCTATCATGGTTTGTTTGATTTTTTAGGAAGTCGTTGGACTCCATTCCTTTCAGTACGTAGAGCTGTCACGATTACAAATTTAAGTTGACGATCAAATGTCACACACATTGGCATTGAACATAATACAATTTAAATTTATGTTTGTTTTTTATTTGCTTCATAAACACAAATAGTTTATGAAGCAAATAATTAGCAGACTTGAAACTTGCTTGAGATAGGTGATACAAAATACTAAATGTCATTTGCACTATCATTTTTTGGTAAGGGTTATATTACAGTTACAATTTAATCCATTGTAAAGTAGAGACTCATGTGAAAGGTCTATCTGAAAACAATCCTGAAGAAAAGACCAACACTGATACAAGTTCATCTTAATGACTTTGTTTGAAAATAGGAAATGACAAAAAAAAAAAAGCTATTAAATATATGTTTCTGTACGATATTTGACCTAAAATGTGAGTTGTTGAAATGACATATTGATGCCGGTATGGTCCTTTAAAGCTGTGTAAAACATGTCACAATAAATGTAATCAAATAATTGACCTTTGGTGTCCTACCTTCCTGTCTACATTTCTCAATGGAAGAGTAAGGACACCGCTTTCAACTACTGCAGATCTACTAAATACATTTAACACACTCTACCACCAAACTCTATCTAGATTGGTCAAAATCTATATTTATTTGTTACATAAAGTCCCCGATAATTATAGCTCTAAGTACCTTGCTCAAGAGCAGCCCAACAGCAGCTGCCCATGGCAGAAATGATTTCTCATTCATCCCATCCAGGGAAACAAACTGGCCTTCCAGACACACGCCAACCACTCCAAACTCAAGGCAACTACAGTCCCTGGTGACAACACTCTCTTTCTCTAATTAAGCCCTAAAATACCCTGTGTTCATTTATCCATTTGTAACCCTGAGAGTGTGGGCTGGACCCTGACAAGGTCCATTTGGTTCCATTTGTACAGCCTCAGGGCTAACTGAGGATTTTACTGTGTAACTGACGCTACAGGATAGGCCTGAGGGGCAACTGCTTTCTCCTGTTCAATTGATCCCCCTGATGGCGGGCGCAATAAGACGCAACTCGCCGCAACCCAAGGATCGTCCTGGGTTTCTGTTTCGGAGTCCTTGAACGGCACTGCACCAAATTGGTTTTACCACCACACTCAGGTAGCTTCCAACCTCTTTATTATGTTATGGCCAAAAGCAAAAAAAAAGACAATCTACAAGCTTCCAACGCGTTACGAAGAAATAAATAAATCGTTAAAATAAAATAAAAGCAAGAATTAGAATTACATTATCTCTAATGTACGATGCATAAACTAGTGTCAAGTGCATATCAAGGGCAGGACCCAGCACTGAGGCTTATTTGTGTATGATGATGTAATTATTGAGCATTTTGTGGTTGAAAATATCAGTATCCAATATTTTGTCCTAACCACCTTGGCTGCAATGGTATTGGCAAAATGGGAACAGACTATATGAGTGTTGAATGTTTACCTGGAAGTTGCCTTCCTCGTTGGGCCTGAGAGACTCCCACTCAGGGGAGTCCAGGAACTGGTGTGGTTGGATGTAATGTAAGAACTGTCCCTCAAGTGACACACTGATCCTGATTGGACAAAGACAATATTATAAACAAAAGGGGGTTGGAGAGAGACAGCGAAAGAGTGACAGATTGAGCAAATCTAAGAGTCAAAGAGAGAAGATGATAAATTAGCAGCCGCAGGTGATAATAAAGAGAAAGGAGGGTTATCCTTTTAGCATCCTTTTGTATACATCTGTGCCACTGTATCTTTATTGCAAACTGTTAATAGTGTTCAATCAAATGATAATATTGTAGAAGAATAAATTAAATAACAGCTGTTGACGGCGACGCTGTGATCAACATTTAAGAGAGGAGGCTCTTTGTATTGTGTACAGTCCTGTCTCGAGACAGCTCTGTGTGTTGGAGGAGGGAATACGAATGGTGAGTCACTGATTTAAAAATATTAATAATTATACACTGTCTGTTCACAACATCTCTATGGGGGAAGCACTGCAAATATATGATAAATGTATTTGTATTGGGTTTTGTACTGTATGAGCAAGATTCACAGATCCACACCCTCCAGTCACAGATAATTATCTATATATGTAAAATAAGTTATACAGCGCACCCGGGGAAGCTCTCAAGAGTAAAGCCCTTTGCACACAGGACAGTTGCGACAGTTGCGTTTTTTGTTTGCTGCATGAATAAAACGCATTGGATTTGGTGTGCAATGCTGTGCGGAATCGGCGCTGCGGATCCCAAAAGGAGTCATAAAAGGAGTGATGAGTTTTTTACCGCATGCGACAAGACGCACGAATCGAACTGGGTTCGATCGAGAAAAAGACGCACGGCCGCAGCCACTCGTCGCACGGCCAATTCGGATCCGGTGTGCATGAGGTCGTAGAGAATCATTGTTTTCTTTTAAAAAAATGAAATTGTCCGTTTTATCTGTGCGGATAAACGCGCCTGTGTGCAAAGGGCTTAAGAGTGACCCGGGTTCTAATCCGACCCAAGGCACTTTACTGCATGTCATCCCCTCTCCTGCCTTTTATTGTCTCTGCTCATTGTATCCATCTGATAATAAAGGACAAAATGCCCAAAAATACCACATAGCCTACCTATACAGTAAATATGGAACAGTAGAAGCTTTGTTACCAAGGATCCCAAAGTAATTTAGACCTGGAACGCATCTGTGTCACATTCGATTTTAACCACTTTAACCATTCTTTTGTTTGAGTTATTACAAAAAATAGCAGATAAACAAGCTCACAGCGCAGCACCGAGTGCCGCACTGAGAGCTTGTAGATCTACTTTTTTGTGTGTGTAACGCATTGTGCAATTGTAACGCAAATCTTTCTTTCTCTTGGTCCCTGGAACAAAGTATTTTGAGAGGGGGGTCTGCGGTGAAATACCTATAATTCTAGGGGGTCCTTGACATTATACTTTGAGCTCATGGATAAAGAAACATACGTTTTTTCATAAAACAGACACAAACAACACTATACCCACCTCCCATCCAGCAGAAACGACAGCTGGTCAATAGGAGTCTTGCCTTCCAGGGCGTACGTGTCACCCGCCTTCAGCTCCACCACCTTGTTCTCGAAGGCTCCGGCGATCTCCTTGAACACCTGGACTGGCACGCCCAGGGGCAGGTACACCGCCTGGTACAGGGTGGTGAGTTCCTCACTGTGCAGGCCCTCCTGGTGCACGCGGAAGATGAGGTGGCAGATCTGAGCGGCGCACACCACGAGCAGGAGCAGGTTCCAGGTGAAGACGTCCAGGCCGCACATGGTCATCCAGCCCCACAGGGTCAGGCAGAGGAAGGACGGCACCATGAAGCCAAAGATGTAGAGGCAACCGTAGGCCGTGCTGCCCCCCATGTAGCCCAGGAACAGCATGGTGTTGCCCAGGTGGTAGAGTGCACCCTCCGTGTTGTTGGTCCAGCCATCGCAGAGCTGGTGGCCGTAGATGATTGAAGAGTTGTACACACTCATACTGGAACCTCTTGAAACAGCGACTTTGTGCACGGATCCAATAAGTTAAAGGTAAAAGTTAAAAATAAAAGGTGTTTGAAGTATGTGAATTATGCACACACAAAAAAAAACCAGAAAGTAACTAATGCCGTGCTACCGATGAAGCTCGTCTGCTCAAGCGTGTTTCTGTCATCCCATCTGCAAAGTTCAAAACCGATTCTTTCTAGCTTTTATTGATCATCAACTTTCTATAAAAAGTAACAGCTAATACCGACCCAAAAACAGAGTTTTTGTTCCCCTGCCATACACTTGGAAATTCCTCTTCATTGAGAAATTGCTCCTTCTTCAACCACTGGACTTAACAGTCAGAATAGATCTATTCTCTCATCTTCTCTTCTGAGTACGTTGTTCTGTTGTCTGCCTTCTACTTTTCTTTCTATTTCCCTCACTCATTAGTGTGCTCTGGAGAGCTAACAGCTGGTGACAGAGAGAGAGAGAGGGGACAGGAAGAGGGGGAGAGGGAGCGAGGGAGACTGGGAGAGGATAGAGCCCTAGAAGGATAACCATGTTTGGAATTGAAACCCAAGGAGCAGGGGAGTCACTGATAGAAAGCAGACCAGCTACTTAACATAACAGACGGAGAGGGAGAGAGAGAGAAAAGAGGGATGATGGCAAGTGACAGAGGGAGGTTGAGTGACTGTGATGCCGGTTGAGCTGCACAAAAATCTCAGTTCATTCCATTTCTTCCAGAGTTACAGCTCAGAGTATCCAAAAACAACATAGAGCCGCATAACTTCACATGCCTGGAGTTCCGCCAATGGCCCCGAATTCGCCAGTGCATATTTAGGGACACTAAAATACTGTAGTGACTGAGCAGGTCAGATTTCAGCAACGAACCACCTACCGACCGTACCACACACATTTCACACAGCCCTCTGATACTGACATTCACAGGGACCAGTGGCCCCCGTGGCTTCCATTGCATGCCCCGCCATACTGTACACACACCTTTACTAGTTCACTCAAATGTATACAAACACCATTTCACAGTCAAATCTGCATCATATTATGTAAATAACACTTGGCCAATAAAAACCTCAAGACTAATTAAAGATGAGGAAAGTGAGAGTAAGTCAATAACCAGCAGATAACTGAACTTTTCCACATTTCAGTTCTTCCCTCCGAAGACATTGACACCCAAAAGTAATTTCTCATAACGCCATTGTCATCATTCTACCACTATTTTCCAATATGGGTTGCTATTCATCATGCAAAGTTAACTGTGCTTAACCAACTGTCATTGCCAATAACTTGCTGCGACCGGTGTCTCTTCTCCAGGTGACCTGCTTGGACATGCAAGAAAACATCCACTATTTATTTCTGTATGTTCTAAAGTAGTGTACATTATGTATGGATCAATTACCCATATAAAAGCAATCATAACCTCCACTTGGTAGTATAAAGGCCTTTCACTGACATACTCCCATAATATAACATGGTGTGTGCACACATAACATGCCACACCTAAACATGTCCTGGCACTCGTAAAAGTGGGAAAGGTCACACAGCAGAGGCCCCCCAGCATGGCGTCACATCCATACAAGGAACAGAGCCACAGAGAAAACGCAACAACACTCATGGTAATGACATTTAACAGGCAATCACAGCAAAAAGATCCTTTGTCAATTTAACTCATTGCACAAATTGGTGTAGAGTATCTCCAAGTATACAAATGGAACACATTTGATTCCAGTGGTACACTCCGTTAAATTACTCAGAGGACCTTCAGCTCAAATGGTACCGTCTGTCTCACACAATTATAGTGGTTAGACAGATTGCATGCAGGGACATTATCCCAGTTTAATTTGTGTGAATTTTAACACCAGCTAGGATCATTGCACTCCCAATTCCAGTGGGGGACATTTCTGCACATTTTGCAACGAGCTTGGCTCAGGTCCATCAGAGGTGTACCGTCACCAAATACAGCTCATGCTACTTACAAAAAAAGAAAAGTGCCACACTATTGAGGGAAGAATGCAGATATGTGAAGTGTTGGCTATAGCAGGGGCAGTTATTTTAAGCCGAGTGCATACCAGGGACAGCAACTGTGGCAGGCAGGCAACCCTTTTCACAGGAAGATTTAGAACCAGCCTTCATTCTGGTGAGAACCTCTAACGATGAAAGGAGGTTACCATAATAACGTTGTCAATAATGGACATTGCCGTAATTCTTTACTTGTCAATGAAATATTTGAGTGCCAGTTTCTCAACAGAAATAACCACTTTGAGAATTATGTCAAGCACAAAGAAGTGATTATTGCATTGGATACATTTTATTGAATTTCTACAAACATTACAGGACACATTCACAGGATTTCTTAAGTTAAAGTCTTGAAAATATTAAGAACAGCATACAGTCTCATCATCTCCAATGGCTCATTCCCTTCAGGTTGGTATAAATAAGACAGGAATATCCATGGTCCACTTCTCAGTCAGTCAGCAACACACTGCAAAAAAAAAGCGAAAGTGTATGAACAATTAAGCAATTTAACAATTTGAATTAATTAGTCAAATTCCCCTTTCAGAGAAGAGTGAGGTGGGTGGTTGGCAGGAATGGGATCAAGTGAGGAGAAGAGCTGCAGAAATCACAGCACGCATGCTCGTTCGTGCATGCGTACACGGGCGGCGAGAGCTGGATTGTGTTCATCTTTGTGAAATACCGCGCAGCGTTTACTTGCAGAGCGAATGTTTTGTCTCACCGCAGCGCAGTCCCCGCTGATCCTAGCGCGAGCCCCCACGGCAACCACTTCCCGTCTGTAGGGCCCTTTAGTTTTTTTTTCTTAAAGTACGATTTTCAGTTATTCATGCATTGTATTCTGCATTGATATACCAAGCATAGCTCAGGGGTAGAGAAACCGCTATTAGAGCACGAAGGGTTCCCAGTTCGAATCCGGGCTCCCCGAGTTAATGTCGAAGAGTCCTTGAGCAAGACTCTGAACCCCTAGTTGCTCCCGGTGAGTAGGTTGGTGCCTTGCATGGTTTCCTCCGCCACCGGTGTATGAATGTGTGCGTGAATGTAATGCACAATCTATGTTAAGCGCCTTGGATAAAAGCGCTATATAAATGCACCATTTACCAGTTAACATGAGACTAGGTTTATTTTGTAGTTTGTTTTCCTTTCAGGATCAAAACTAAATGGGGTAAAAAAAACATTGCAAGCTGCAGCACATCAAATTAAGGGTGGATGCGTTAGATTTAGGTGTGTAATTATTGACAATACCGTCATGTTTTAGGTGTGCAATTATTGACAATACTGTCATGTTAGCACTTGAAAATGTGAAAAGTCTCCATGACTCAGCATTAAGAATTACCCAACCTTTATTAAGACCCCTGATGAAGGGTCACGGAGCAGAAAGATGGTACCTGGGAGGTTTTTAATTTTAATTTAAACAAATCCATTTGGTTAGACATGTACACTTGATTTTACAGGGAGAGCATCAGACGTCTGCAGTGATAAAAACGTCATGCTAGCCTGGACTGCCGCATACAAGTAAACATGGATGGAGATGCATGTCCCATGGGACACAATGGATGGATGGATACACAATACTGACATGCATCACTACCCCTCCCAACTCTACGTGTTTCCATGAACATGATTTTCCAACTTAATCCACTCAATTGTTCAATACAATGCCATGCCAGTTGGACCAGCAATGGTTTAATTATGGACCAACAGGAGCCATTATTGTTTGCTAGAAATAGTTGTCAAGTCTGCATGTTTACAAATGTGGTAGCACTAGCAGTCACTGTTTGGAAGTCTGGTGGTGACTATATACCGGTAGTAGCTACTTACCAAACACTCACACTCACACAATAATGGAGTTAAGTTAGATCTTGAATCCAAGCGCCCTCATGCATTCTTTGTGAGCTTCGATCAGGTCTGTGCAGTTCTCTTCTCCCTTTTCAATGATGCTAGTGATGGAAGAGAGTAGAACAAACACAAAAATGTGTCTACAACACCGAAACAAATGTCATTCCAACCATTACCGTCCTCGATACAACTATGTACTCCAGTGGTTCTCAAAGTGGATTCCAGGGATTCTGGGTTCCTTCAGGGGAGTCTAAATTGACCCAGACAAGTCTGTAACCCTAACTTAACCCGGTTCCATTTTGTACACTGTCACAGTGGGGTCCAACTTATGTTCCCCAGGTTCTATGTTCCCCAGGTTCTATGTTCCCCACCTCACAGCATTAGTTTAGTGAGGTTATGGTTAGGGTTATGGTTAGGGTTAGGGGACCTCTGGTCATGAAATAAAACGCACACACCTCAGGCCACCTAGCGGCCACCGCAGATACAATGGTTCACAACCCGGAAATAAGCGGCGGTCGAGTTGGATGCACTTTATTTCATGGCAAAAATAATGTATTTTACAGAGTAGGTGGGGTGCTGAGGGGTTCACCACCGCGGAGAATAGACTTTCAACAACGCAAAACTACCTTTGGTTTGGTGAGTAGTGAAACAGTTTTGTTTATTTTGACTGATGTTGAGCGCTCGGAGGGGCCGACAATCTCGAGTCTAGCCATTTCCCGACGGGTCTGTCAGAGCGTCTCCGGGAGGAGACGCGATGGACCAGAGCTAGGTTAGGGGGTAGGTTTAGGTGGTAATAAAGTGGGGAATATAGAACCTGGGGAACATAGAACCTGGGGAACATAGGTACGGTCCCGTCACAGTTAGACCTTAGTTGAAATGTCTAAGTTTGAGAAACACTGATGTACGCAATAAATAAGAGTATTGCAACATCCCCTTACTTACCAAGCATCCCTTGGTTTCTTGGTCTCAGGACAGGCGCAACAAGGTTTGAGTGGCTTCTTCTCAGCACAATCGGTAGCTGGAGCAGCTGACTCGACGCTGGCAGCAGACAGGGTGTCCGACATGATGATGATAATGAACTGTCTGGAAACAACAATACAGTTTAATCAGTCACTGGTCAGTGGTCACTGGTTCCCAAACTTTTAAGCTCGAGAGCCAAAAGAGAAATTAGACCTTTTTTCCGGCCGGTACCCAAAATAGTGAAAACAGCAGATCTAGAACCAGTGATTTTAAACTATATTCCACAGCTGGAGGGTGTCGCTTGCCTTGTTAAAGCGTGTACTACTGATTACATGTTTCGATGATGCGCTAATGTTGTTGGCTAAGCTAACCACAGCCATCATATACTAACAAACTGCATTAAACCTATGCATTAAACCCGCTACAGTAACAGCTAGGCGTTATCTATCAGCGGATTGATAGACAAACTAAACGTTCTCATCGACGGGATGTTTCTCAGCCGCATCGCATCATTATTGATAATATTATTATCCATGTTATGTAACTCACGTGATAGCCGGTTAGCAGCAACACGGTGCTTCTTGTTGCCACTGTCACTTCAAGATCAAACAGGAGAGAAACCAACACATGTGCTCTCTTCCTTATATGTCACGTGGCCTCAACGTGCAGACTTCTGGGATATGTAGTCACGAAACGTACCCAGTACCAGTGGTGTAAAAAGGTAAGTACAATTTTGAGGTACTTTTACTTTACTGGAGTATTTAACATTTGCAATACTTTTACCTCTACTCCACTACATCTTTGAAACCTTTAGTTTGAGCTAGTAGATCTGCACAGTTTAGTATTTTACTTTTAAGTGTATTTTGATCAGATTTTGATTGATGTTTATTTACTCAAGTAACATTTTGAACAGGGTGAGACTTGTGAGTATTTTTATATGGTGTATATTGCTACTTTTACTTAAAGGAGCTATAGTCAACTTTTTCTTGAAAAACGGATGCTAAAATAAAAATAATGTTTCGAAAATATTTTATAAAAAAATAAGCTTCATATATGTGTTTCAATAAAAAAATGACCACAAAAAGCGGAAAAATAATGATAACATAATCATTTTGGTCCTTTGTTTACATTTACAGGGTCCGAAAAATGTAAACAAAGGGCCAAAATGATTATTTTATCTTTATTTTTCCGCTTTTTGTGGTCATTTTTTAATTGAAACACATATATGAAGCTTATTTTTTTATAAAATATTTTCGAAACATTATTTTTATTTTAGCATCCGTTTTTCAAGAAAAAGTTGACTATAGCTCCTTTAACATTTGAGTACTCCCCAGGGGAAGCGCTCACTATCCCGACTATCCGCTGTTCCGACATGGTCGGCAGGTTAGTTACTTAGCGTCGGCAGGTTAGTTACTTAACGTAAGGCAGGTTAGTTACTTAGCGTAAGGCAGGTTAGTTACTTAGCGTCGGCAGGTTAGTTACTGAGGTAAGGTTTACTGAGGTTAGGTTTAGGGTTGGGGGTAGAGTTAGGGTTATAGTTTTAGTGTCGGAATACCGGACCGTCTGTTGAATTGGGCTGAATCTGCAGATGCATTGCAATGAATTGGAGGCTGTTGAGCTGAAATGGACATATTCTTGCAAAAGTAAACCCAGCTGAGCTCACAACATGGGTCGTGTGTGTGTGTGTGTGTGTGTGTGTCATCATAATAAGGTAGGAGTTTCTAGCGCCACCTAAGGGCCATAATTATGCTGAGTCCGACTGCAGGCAACTCAAGGGACAACAGGAGGACGAATGCGGTCATTTCAAATTACATAATATAAACAAACTATTTGTGTTAATAAATAAACGCCAGCAGTGGTTAGTATAAAAGTCTCTCTTGCTCATACACAGTTTTATTTTTTCTCTCTCCTGCTGGTTCATCGTGATAGCATATCACAGCAGGTGCCCTGACGAGATTTGATGTGACTCCCGTAATCCTCATCCTTACCTCCACCACCAGGCCTCAGGCTGATCCCCAGGCACTAAACCTAAACCCCAGGCAAGGTAAGTCAAATTTATTTATAAAGCACATTTAAAAACAGCCAAAGGCCTACCAAAGTGCTGTAGGCCTACTTGGTTCTCAAACGTTTTCATGTCAAATTCCTGCCAAATTGACACTTACAGTACTAGCCCGCAGATCTCCATTTGAAAAGATATAGGCCTACCCCCATTAGAGAAGATGTTTATGGCTCTAGGCTCTAGCAGTGATTCCAACTATTAATTTCAAGACCAGTTTGACCTGCATTTTAGGCTACGGCCCCCCATTTAATGATATTTCTAACTCTGAGGCCCCAATTTATACTTTAAAATCAATGTTCATTTAACTCTGAGAGTGTACAAATAGGTCCATTTGGTTCCATACCCATAAGGGTCCTTTTGGTTCCTAACTATCATTTAGCTGGGGACCCCCTGGAACTCCCTCAAGGGCCCCTGGAGGTTTCCAGAACCCACTTTGAGAACCAATGCTGTACAACATGACATTTGTATACACAAGAGTGGGACCCCCCCACCAACACCCCCTTATCGTTGTCCAGCTATGGGACCCCCCTCCTCTCCAGGCAAGTGGGACCCCACCACCGCAAGTGGTCAAGGTGGAACCCCCAGTGGTCCAGTCCAGGTGGGGTGAAAGATGCTGTTGAGTGCTGAGAAGGAATCTGCAAGGTGAGTCCATGGCATGGAGTCATGTATGACGATCCTTGCTTTACACATGGTGACTGTTCAAATAGGTAAATAACTTGGAGAACTTGACTTGTAAAAAAGACCAACTCTTTAACCACTTTGAACCTGGGCATGTCAATTATTGGCAGAATCTATGAATAGAAAATAAAAATAGAGACAGCCAGGGCTGTCTTCCTGATGGCTAGTAAAGTTTGTGTATGCGACCTGACGGTCGCTTATCTCCCGATTAGGGAGTCTTACTGCCAGGTACTACCTGATGTGCCAAGCTTACAATGATCTAATCAGCCACAGACAAAGACATCATTATTATCAGCTACATTTTTTTTCCCTTTTAAAAAGAAAATAAGGGGTGGCTCTTTGATTCAGCCTGGCCTGTTCTCCCCTAGGCTACATTGTTGTCTGTCCATCCACCGGCTGTCTGTCCGTCTGTAGGTCCGTCTGTCCATCACGTCACGTCACACTTTTGGCCCTATTTTGGCCCCTATCTCCGGCACCGTTGGCCCTATCGATGCTAAACTTTGCACACACACTCCTTGGCTGTCAAACCACAACCTCACAAGGCCCTCTTCTAGCGCCACCATCAGGTCGATTTTTGCAAAACACATTTTCTCTGTATTTTCTCTGTTTTGAAAGTGATTTGACTAATCTCCCAAATATTTGTGTCCTTAAGGGTGTCGTTCATTAGTGTGGTTGCCCAACAGGGGCAACACATTATAGTTCTAGAACTACTTTTTTTCTTTCTTTCTTTCTTTCTTTCTTTCTTTCTTTCTTTCTTTCTTTCTTTCTTTCTTTCTCTTTCTTTCTTTCTTTCTTTCTTTCTTTCTTTCTTTCTTTCTTCTCAAGTCCTTAAATTAGATCCTATTTCCTTGTTTTCCTTGCTTGACTAACATACAAGCAAGGAAATAGGAGCTAGGAAATAGGATTTGATTTAAGGACTTGAGACGCAGCTTATATAAATAGACTATCCAGACTATAAATAGGCTATCCAGACTATAAATATAGGCAACCACTCTCCCAATCTTCCAGAATTGCATCTTTCTAGTTATTATTATCCATCTACAACACCTTTGAATAGACACAGGATAAACGTATTACTGTAACATGTCAGAATCTGTGCATTTATATCTGTTTATATAAATAACCATGTGTATGTGGGGGATATGAATGTGTTTACATAAAGCACATGCTCTACTGTGCAGTTACAGTAGAGCAACGTGCACAATAAAATGCTGACTCACTTATTCAAGGTTTTAGGGCCAGCTGTGTGCCACATAAACAAGCGAGTATAAGCACATTATTTCTGCCGTCGGCATAATCTGTCCCTTTGACAAATCTGCATCCACATCTGAAACGCATTCTTCACTGTGCATGTGTGAACTCATCAAACATTGCTCTTTAAAAACCAAACAAAAGTCCCTTTTGTTCCAGTTGATTTCCACTGGTTCAGTAGAGCAGGGGTCTTCAACCTTTTCAGGCCGCCACCCCCAAAATAATCATATTTGAACTGGGGACCCCCCTACCCTGATGAGAAATAAGAGTTGAGGAATTACATTTTGTATAACACGGTTTTATTGTGAAAATAGCAGATCTACAACATGCTCACAACACCTCGCATGTAGATCGGCTATTTTGACAATTTCCGCCTCTAATATTTGACAATTTGACCAATGTTTCATTTGTCTTTTAAAAAGTCCTTAAATTGTCATTTTAGAAATGTGCAAATACCTTGCACATTAAGTTAATTGTCTGGGGACCCCCCTGGGGGTCGACAGGTTGAGAACCAGTGCAGTAGAGCATCCCTGATGGAAGGGGAAGATGGAGGCGGCAGCACCACGACAGTGTCGATATACCCTGAAGTAAGCGTCTCTTTACCCAGCACTTTGTCCAGCACCTCCTACATGTACAGTATCATCCCATGTTGTGTCAGGTGAAGGGCTAAGTACTTTAACTAAAGTTGTCAGGTCAATGATGTACCGGTACACTTTACACCACAAACATCACAACATACAGTACACACATTCCAATGATCCTGTAAAACCGCGGCAGGTCCAACATACTCTGCGAGCTGCGTAACATATTCCATTTGATGTAGGCAGCTTATAGCAGTGGTTCTCAAACATTGTCATGTCAAGGACCCCAAAATTGGCAAATATTTGGCTGCAGTCCCCCATCTGAGAAGATTTTTGTTCCAAGAACCCTCATAAGAGAAGATTTTCTTTTTTTAATTAGTCCAATTATTTTTTAAATAGCCGATCTTGAAGCTCACAACTTAAGCTCAAGCTTGTTGATCAGCTATTTTCGAAAAGCCTAATAGGGTTCAAATTTAGCACATGCATCACGGTGCCCGGCACAAAAGGGACACAGGCAGACAGACAGACAGACAGACAGACAGACAGACAGACAGACAGACAGACAGACAGAAGACTGACAGTAGGCAACAGGTATTGCATAATTGGGTTGAGCATACATTTCCAACTTGCTTTGTTCCCAACCTGCATCGTGTCCGAGTAGGTCAGTGCCCAACAGCCACACATTTTGCTGGAGACCCCCTGGAACCCACTCAAAGACCCCTGGAGGTCCCTGGACCCACTTTGAGAAACCACTGCCTTACTGTGTTACTTGTGTGTACTGTGAGTGCATAATGTTGGTGCCATGCTGGACCCCTTCAGATATACCGTAACTGGAATTGTGTTGAAGGTTTTCAGAAGCAAAGCATTATGATGGCATTATGTTACCAATCGATAATCCTGTATTATTTATTATATTTCTTTCATAACTGGTCGCCTTAGCCACGCCCTCTACACCCTGAGCTGACTTATCCTGACTATTATATCGTTGTTGTCCAGTTGACACCTTGTATGTCAAAAAAAACGTTTGTTTTGCATTTATCATTTTAGAAATGATTTAAAATAATACACATATTTCAGCACACAACGCCTTGCATCACGAGGCATTGTGTGCTTATAGATCTGCTATTTTCTCTAGTTTTGTGCCACAGTCTTGTATGATGAAGCAGGGCTTTACTTTACGAAAAAAACATACACATTTGAAACTTGGAGATACAAGGTTTCTGCCCGACAGTGACTATATACTAATTTGGGAGATGATATTGGGAGACATCGTTGTTAAAAGGTGTTTAATCTTGCTCCTGCACAGACTGCACATACTGATGGCTGATTATCAGTTGATAGTTTTGTTCTTCACCTGCATAAGAAGAAATAAATCGACCATTAATGGGCAAACACATGAATGAATAATGAAACATTATAGCCCTCCCATTGAAGAAGACGGTCGACTTGGTAATAAATGCAGCTCTTTGAATTGTGGTTGGACACACATCTTGTTTATGGGCTTTTATGCCTTTATTAATAGGACAGTAGACTGACAGGAAATGGGGAGAGAGATGGGGAGTGATACGCAGCAGAGGTCGTCGGAATTGGGATTCGAACCAGCGACACGCTGATGTCAGGCATCATAGCCTATGTGGTATGCGCCTGGATCACTAGGCTAGTGTGTGCCCCAGTAGTCAGGGTTTTATGTTTATGTGAGTATTTTGAGTCCATGCCATAAAATAACACTGATAAATGATCAAATCTGTTGTTCAGTTAACAAATTCTATCTCTCTCTCTCTCTCTCTCTCTCTCTCTCTCTCTCTCTCTCTCTCTCTCTCTCTCTCTGTCTCTCTCTCTCTCACACACACACACAGACACACACACACACTCACACAATTGCTCTCTGCCTCGCTCTATTTCTCTCAGTCAGTGCATTACTTTTCTGGTTCGCAACTGGGCAAAAGCAAGAGAGGACTCTCTGTCCCCCTCTCTGTTGTCAATGCAATCAAATTGAGTGACTGATCTACACAGATGCCTCGCTAGTCGCTACCAACACATTCTACATCAGACCCGACGTCAGCTAATACGTAATACACCTGCTGTTGCCATCCCTGTACCTACTGTAAATACGACTATTGTCATCAATCTCTATGATAAGGGTTGACACTTTCATTTTCCAAGATGATCATTGGCATTTCAGATTTTCTTTTTAGTGACACTTAGTGAAAAGAGAGATACAGTAACGGCAGGAGAGAGAGGGGAGATGACATACAATAAAGCGCCTCGGGTGAGATTCGAACCAGGGTCACGTGCAAGAAGGACTATAGTTTTATTTACGTGGTACAGTATGTGCCTCTACTCTGTGAGCCACTGGGGCGCCCCAGGGTTGACACTTTTTTTTTTTTTTTTAAGATTTGTTTTTGGGCTTTTTTATGTCTTTATTCGATAGGACAGTAGACTGACAGGAAATGAGGAGAGAGATGGGGAATGACATGCAGCAAAGGTCGTCCGAATCAGGAATCGAACCGGCGACGCCAGCAGGCATCATAGCTTAGTATGTGGTATGCGTCTTGACCACCAGGCCAGCGGGCGCCCCAGGGTTGACACTTTAAATCCTTGGCACCGCCATATGCCAGACCAACACCGGCCGTATAATTAACAAAGGCCCACGGCCAGTGGAGGCTTCACTTCCTGTGTCAGCTTAAAAAGTTTGGTGTGAGTGGAGCGGCAATGCAGCACTTAATACAGACCTCCTGTGGAGAGTGTCCTCGTCTTCTCAGTCAAGTTGTGGTACGACAACACACCTGCCCTTGAGCAGGAACGGTTGGATTTGTACGCACAGCGTCAAAGCTTATTGGCTGTGACCTTCCTTCTGTCTCCTCCATGTACGCTACATGTATCATACGCAGGGCGCAGATGGTGATGGCTGACTCCTCTCACCCTACTGGCTCCCTCTCTCCAAATCCGCCCTCTCTCCAGAAGGAGATTCCAGAGTTTTAATAAATGCAGGACAACCTCGCGTCAGGAACAGCACATATATCCTGAGGCTGTACTATACTGTACGTGAACTCTTGACGCACAAGCCGTTTTAGCAGCAGAGCAAGCATTCACCAACAAGCACTTTAAAAAGTAGGTACAGTAGGTAGGAGAGAAAAGTACTTTAGGATTTTAACAAATTAAATCCCATATACTTCACTGACCTGTGTCCCCCAGGGATCTATACTTTTATCCACTCTACACCAAATCTCTTTGCTGAAAAATAGACGATCTACAACAAGATCACAATGTGATCCATGAATGCTGTCTGTTTTTAGAAATAGCATTACCTGCCTTTAGACTTAATATTGTGCCAGATTATAGATGCTAAAGTCTGTGTTGGCTACGTTACATCCTGTCCTCCACTACATTCACAATGACGCAGGAGAGAGATAGGACAATGGCAGGGTTGGGAATTATCCAGCATCCACAGTCTGGTGAATTGGGCTGTGGCTTATCGAGGTTGTCCGCTCAGTTTAGCTCCCATTAGCAATGAGCAATTTAATCTCCCCCAAAGGTTTTTGGGGAGATTAAAATGTATTGCTAATGGGAGCCAAACTCTGTGTTCTGGTCTCAGGTATGACCTCTGTCCTCCAGCACTTATGTTTTTTAGGTCTGGATGTGCTTGCGTGCCCTTTGGTACTTCACAAGGTTATACCGGCTCTGCATCTCTTTGGAGCAGCCTTTCCCACCAAGTTTCGTAAACACATTTCCGCATTCAAGTTGGTTATTAGTTCTTATGACTAATACCATAAGAACTTAATCAGCTCGTCAGAAGCAGCCTACTGATCATTTAATAAAATCTGCCCTTTTGTTCTCCGGTTATTTTGCTAACAAACAAACACACAAATAAACAAGCAGGCAGACTAATAAATACTGCATATGGGATTCAAATCCATACCACACAGGGAACCTGAACCACATGAAAATGGCACAACAAATTGAACTCTGACGTAGTTATGGGACTTGAACCCACACAATATTCAAATCGATTCTAATTGAAACTGTAACTGTATTAGTTATGGAACTTAAACCCACAACATCAGGGGACTCTCCAACCCCACTAATCGAGGATTATGGAACTAAAACCCATACTGAAATTGATTACCGTATACAGTAATTGAGACTCCTCCAAGGAATTATGGTATTAAGGAATGTCTTCACAGGATGCCATGGTGGCTCCTACAGTTAGTGCCTGTAGGCTACACTGCATACTGTAGCACACATTGGCATGGATTTGATGATGTTGTGGGTTCATGGAATTCAACTTCCGGTCATCACCCTAGTCAAGCATATGACAGTGAATTACTTGAGCCACTGAATTACTTTATTGGTACAAGTAGTTGGTGCCCATACAAGACACAGTGTTGCCCTTCATTTTGAATCCGACTGAGCTGTCATGTCACACTTATCACAGCCTCTCTTTACAGTCTTTCTCCACTGTACTAAAGCAGAATTGCATTAAAAAAACATCTATCCACCTGTAAATCACACTCGGCTGCGGCGACGGAAGCTCGGTACAGCGTCTGCGCAATGCACTATGGGGCGTTGGAAACTCGTGGATAAGAAAGGAGCCTTTTTAAGATAGTTTACTGTCAGAACCGGCACAGCTTGTCCGTGCCCGTGCAGGTAACGCCTGACACTGTCCGTCCGTCGGTCGGTCACACGTCACACCTTTGCCCTGCTCATATCTCCGCATCAGTATGACATCACACTGCTGACATCAGTATGACATCACCCGTACACAAATGACCCTTATATAAGACCGGCATTATCTACCGACAGATTAGTAACAAGATGTCAAAATCGTCTAGGAAGGATGGTGTGAGTCATGCTGGCACCCTTCGCGGCAGGAGGAAGCTGGTGCAATCGACCCCTTGGCTTGTCGGGACCCCTGCCTACTAACGGGGTGGCAGGCTATCACCTCAGACTAGAACCCGTACGGGGTGGCCGACACCAGCCCATTGACAAGAGAGAGGCCTTGATGTCCCTTTACTCTTTGATGGGGTGGCCAGTTGACTAAGAGTTTCCGTTCGGGCCTTCTCGATATTGTACAGATTTCCACGGGAAATCTGGGGGTGGCTGTTACAAAGACCCTCACTCACCTTCACGTCATGTGGCTAGTCGTTAGGTAGCCATAGTTACACGTTGAAGGTTGAATCTCCAGATATGGAGATAACCAACACATCCCTCCATATATGGAGATAACCGACAAATCTCACTAAGTCTGACCTCACAAGCCCCATATTTGGACACGAACAACATATAACTCCATATATAGAGACATAGCTGCTGACATCAGTATGACATCACACTGCTGACATCAGTATGACATCACACCGTACACAAATGACCCTTATACAGTATAAGACCGGCATTATCTACCGACAGATTGTGGAGATAAGCGACCAACGGTCGCTTATCTCCCGATTAGGGAGTCAGTCTTACTGGTTACTTTACTGTGACACTAGTGACTACTGACTAGTCTCACCTTGCCAGAGAAACAGAGATCGAGAGATCTCCACCTACCGATACGTCTGGGGCCTTCTAATTGCATTGAGTTGCTAGAACAGAGGCAAGAACAGCCACAAAAAGACCTATGCCTACTGCTTTGAAAACCAATCACGTCATCGCCCCAATATGCAGGTCCCCCCTAAAGACTTGGATTGGTTCTGCTCGCAATGCAAGTGTTTTGTTTCCACACAGTTTTAGTCAATGAAAGCTGGGAGACTGGCCTCAGTCTCCACTTTAGTGAAGCATTTGGAGACTGGCTTTTGAGTCTACTGTGTAGGCCTATGTGACGTTAATCAAATGCCTTCTTATCCTTTCCTTAGAGGTGTCCTTGAAGTGTGTGACGTGCAGTTGTGGAGAGTTGCCATGTCCAAAGTGTCCTCCATGGCTTGCCCACTCATGTGACAGCCCCATCCACCTCTCCACTGCCCTCCGTGTAAGCTAATCGTCTGACTACATCCCTTAATCTTGTTTCTTGTTTCTCTTTTCTCTGGTTTCATTGCATCACATCGCTCCTCCACAAAAGGGTCCCATGAAGGAAATTGCACAAGGATAATATTGCAATCCTCACACTGAAACAGTTATGTCAATTTGTTTTTATCCGGTTTTATAATTGGATGTAAAATAATGCACTGTGGAGATCGCCTTCAGCACCAAGCATATGTACAGTATCACATAACGCAGTCCCGTGTTTAATTACATCCCAAGTATAGATGGCCGAGACTGAACTCCACCCTTTGTGCCCTGCCAGATGTCTTGTTCCGATGACGATAATTGTGACATTCAACCCCCCACCACCCGCACCACCATGCCACCATCCTCACCCACCATCCATTGTGTTCTATCTTAATGTGAGCCGGTGCCCTAACCACCCCTTTGACACGGCTTGATTCATGTTGGGGGGATGAGGCAGTTACTGAATAGTTGATGAGCCAGGAGAAAAAGAAAAGAAAAGGGGAGGCAGAGAGAGAGAGAGAGAGGGAGGGAGAGAGACAGAGAGAGAAAGCACTCAGTGTGTGCGACTGTGCGTGTATGACACAGACTTGTGTGTGTGTGTGACACAGAGAGAGAGAACGTGCGCGAGAGAGAGAGAGAGAGAGAGAGAGAGAGAGAGAGAGAGGGAGGGACAGGGTGAACGGAAAGTCTGGTATCCACTCGGCTCCCCTCCACATAGCCTCAATACGCACCTCTTGCTCACGGAATGCCGGTGATGGAAAATTACCTTGTGATCAAACGCTGAGGTCAGGACTGGCAGCCGAAGAGCGAAGTCGGACTCCACTCCTTCAGGGCAACAACAACACGGGCAGCCAAGCGCAAAGAGGGAGCATGGCCCGTGCTTTCGGCTGAGCAGAGGGTACGCAGCGGAGGAGGAAGAAGAGGAGGAGGAGGAGAGGAGGAGGAAGGGGGGGGGCGTCGGACATTCTGGGGGGGATGGAGAAAGTTAACCGGCCGACTGGGGGCTTCACTAGGGCCACCTGTGGATGGAGAGTTGTTCTTCTCCCGCAGTTGAACCGGCAGTCCCTGTACGTGTACGGCAGCGAGGTAGCCGTGGAGAAGGAATGCATCCGACAGCTCAAGAGCAGGGTTCTGGTCATTCACCCGTTCAGTCCCATGAGGTAGGGCTAATAACTTGACTTGACAGATCTAGGCCATTGCAGAATCTGCAAAAGTTCTGCAGATTCAGCAAGTTTGGCGTTCTTGTCATCCTCTCCCCTTCCAAAATTGGAGCTGTTTGCAGTGAGTCAGGCAGGGATGTAGATGCAATAGTTGGTAGCTTAAGTCTTTTGGTGAAATGTTTTTTAATGTTCATCACCCATGTTATTACGTATTTTGAAGTTGACTGTATGCAGGTGAAAGTCGAGCAGGAAGAATTAATTGCAGAACAGTTACTTGAGAGCAGCATCTCAGCTGGAGAGTTACATCAACAAATTATTTGTTTGCATAAATCAAATCAATGAAAGTACATGCTGTGGTAGCATAACTTGGTGGCAGCTTCTGCAATGTGCAAACAGGAGATCACAATTCTCAAAACAAATTAAAAATACAAAGTAAACTCTTCAGAGTTCATTTATCAATTTGTAACTCAGAGAGTCCTTTGTTTCCCCTCTTTTTCAGGAGTTATTACATTATGGGCATGATGGCCATCACATTTCTGAACCTGATTGGGATTCCGATGGAGATTGCTTTTCTGGATGGAGATAATGGGCTTGGATGGGAGGGCTTTAACGTGTTCTCAGACACGCTGTTCCTAATAGACGTGGCCCTGAATTTTCGAATGGGAATCATACCAGAGGATGCTGAGGTGAAAACGGCTGCCATATTAGGCTACTCTATTTTCAGCAACAATCTGGGGGATTATAATCCCTGTGCAGCCCAGCACATGCAATCTCTCACTTCCTCTATATGTAATCTAAGCAATAGCTACAAGAAGGATTGGATGAATAAATCCCCACAGTTGCCTTTGGCAAAGTCGGCACCTGTCATTTTATTACAATGCATCGGGGCAAATTACAAATGCTCAGAAATATAACATTTGCAATCAAGTTTTAGATTATAGAATGTTTGTTTTCCTCTAGCTTTACTTAGGCCTACTCGGCTGTGTCTCTTATCCAGCGTATATTGCAAGCCGTCTGTGCTGTGGTTTAACAGTGACCTTGAACATCTGCTTTGGTCAAATTAATCTGTTTTGATCCTGTCAAAATTATATCCAAGGCAGAGTTGGTTTGAAAAGTGTAATTAAATATTATTACATCTGACTCACATTGCTGTCCTGTGCCTTTTCACAGATGGCTATCCTGGATGTCAAACTGATCCGTGTGAACTACCTGAGGTCATGGTTCATACCGGACGTGATAGCAGCTTTCCCTATAGGATACATACTTTTAATTGCGGTAATAAGGAATGCATTGTTGATGTAGTTCACTGCTCAACCTCTAATGTATGGTTTGTTTAGCCGCATGATAGAATTATGCGCTTACCACTGATAGAATCTGTGCTCCTCCTTACAACCAACTTGGATTTGTCCAAAGGGTGGCTGGCGCTAGAGGAAAAGTCATGGGGTCCCCAAAATCTGTAGATCTTATCCTGGAGGCTGCCTTTTTAGATTTGAGATATCATTGAGGTAGCCTATGTGTATATGCGTACATTAAGAAGGTTTGTAAGTTGACATTCAGAGAGGGAGGGATGGGATGCGAGGAAAGGTGGAGGAAGAAGAGAACTGGAGAGTGGGAGAGGGGGAAGTAGGGAGAGAGAGAAGTAGGGGATGGGACATGGGACAATTTATATTTCTTGGCCTGAGGGTGGCACTCGAGGATAGGACACAGGGTCCCTCAAATAATAGTTGCAATAGTGGTGCATTCACAATGGATGCCTTAATGGAGGAGTCGACAGATCTCCTTCATTTTCAATGGAGAGCATATGATGTGACGATGCAGTGCATGATAAATATAACATGGCAAGGTTTCTTTTTTTTTATATATATATATATATATATATATATATAATTTAAATATAATATACATTTTGTAACCCATTTTTCACCCGGTGCCAATAACCTAAACTGTAATCCTGGGCTCTGCTCTCCCTCTGCCAACCTGGGGAGGGCCCCGAACTGAGCTCATGCTTCCTTCAATGCATGAGGAGTGAGCAGGCCGTTCTCATGGCAAGGTTTTTGATCAGCCGCTGTGTCTGAAATTTGCATAGAGTTTGACCTTATGCAAATGAGGTCCCGGGTACAAATTAAACAGGGTTTGCGTGTTTGCATGAGTTGCATGTTTTCCCCATGTTTGCATTGGGTCTGCTCTGGGTACTCCGGTTCCCTTCTATGCCAAAAGACATGCACGCTAGCTACTCTTCCTGACAGTGCCCTTGACCAAGGCTTTAGTTTACCTTGTCCCTGTGCAGCGTCCGGGGACCAACTTGGTCCCGGAGCGCTTTGCAGTGGCTGCTCACTGCTGCTTATAGGATGGATTTAAAGCAAAGTAAGATCAAATCAATTCAAATTACGTCTGATTTATACTTTGTTGCACGCCGGTGTCTCTCACCCAAAATAGCAGATCTACAAGCTGTAATTTAATTTGATTCGATTTTGCTTTATTAAGCTCACAAGTGCGATGCATTCTGAGCTTGTGGATCTGCTATTTACAGTGTGAGACACAATGCGCAAGTTGGCGCAACCAAGTATAAATCAGGGATCATAGCCCTGCTGGTAGCAGGTCTAAAAAAAAGGTCTAAAAATGGAACAAAATTTAAACAAAATGTGTATTGTTTATTGAATGTTTTAGGCCTATTTACCAAAAGACACCAGCGACTCCAAGACCAACAAAATGATGAGGATCCTCATGTTTGTCCGAATCCTCAGCCTCGTGAGGCTGGTGCGCGTGTCCCGGCTCGTCAGGTTCTTCAACGAGGTGGAGAAAGTAGGTTTAACCACGTTCAGACAGAGGTTACGCTTGAAATCCTACCAAGCTGTCTCTACCAGGCAGATACTCTACCTAGTCGGCTCAAATGACTATGTGAAATTGCAGTGAGTTCTGACACCACGTGCATCATTACACAGCTTCTCTGTGGCGGTGGTTAAGAGGCCCGTGGTTAAGAGTGTTCTCGTTACCTTCGCGACTACAGTTTGAATAAAGATATAAATATGCGTAATAGGTAGGATAATCGTACATACAAATTTGCATTAGAGGCACTGTGTTTACATCAGGGGTTCCCAAACTTTTTTGGCTCAGGGCACCACTATAAAGACTTTTTTTCATCCGAGGCACCCCTACATTATATTCATAATTTTCACTCCCAGCACCTTATATTTATATCATATTTTAGTGATTATTTGCAAGCAAAACGTTGAGATAATAGCCATTTTGGTTAGAACTGACTGAAAATACTAAAATAAAATTTGTACTTCAAGTTTAAAATGATACTAAATATTTTTGTTAAGTGTCCAAATAAATTCCAAATATTATCAAATTATCCCGCGGCACCCCTGGACTGCTGTTGCGGCACCCCAGGGTGCCCTGTCACCCACTTTGAAAACCCCTGGTTTACATGACAAAACTGAATGAATACATTTTTTACCCATCATTTCGCTCCATACCAGCAGTAATCAGCCACGGGAGTAGTGAGGTGTCGTTGACCTGCAGAAACACAGTGCTCTCTCGCTGTATTCTGTTGTTTTCACGGTTTGTTTTGGTTGCCCCAAAAACCTCCACGAGAACAAACAGTGAAAACACCAATACACAGCGAGAGGGCAATGTGTTCCTACTGCAGTGGCTGATAACTGCTGGTTTGTTATGTAAACACGGGGCAAAGTTACATAATGTGCCTTTAAACAATAAACTTTTATTGTCACATAATCTATTCGTACAAGCCTCCATCATTGTAGTTTTCCAGAAAGGTAAGAAAGAGTAAAGATAGGAAGAGAAAGAACAAGGAAAGAGGTCGGATGTTCAAATGTTCCTGACATGAGTAGAGTGAAAATACATTTACAAGCAGGTCAGAGATGAGGTTAAAATAGCAGCAGACGCAGATGTGTACATGTATATAGCCTGGCATGGGCATACTACAGTAGCTCTGGTAGATGTGTCTGCTTTCCAGGATAGTCCTATACATTACATAATATAATGTAAGGTGCAGCAATAGAACAGTAACAGATGTAGAACATAATAGGCAAAAATAATGTTGGAATAGCGGCACTGGCGTTATATAAGACAAACACACTTGGAATGGGAAATAGTGGGGCGGGGGGGGGGGGGAGTCTTCATCCCAATCTGTAATCTGTATGGGAGTGGTAGCTTTTCGGGTTCTTTGTACTGACTCTTGAAAACAGCCGTGAAGGGAGCTGACAGGCCCTTCTTGATGTCAATCAATCAAGTCAACAGATGCCAAAAAGAGGGAGTTTTCAATATTTTTCAGGGGCATGTCATGTGGTCTACTTGTACAGCCTTTGTGATCTACTGGTAGATCAAGATCTATCTTTTGGGCACCCCTGAGCTACAGTATATACAATATATTTTCTATCCTACTGTATTGGTATATCTTATATTAGAATGGTTTACTCATCAGAGACAGATCACATAATGGTCACATGTGTTCTGCGGTCGCAGGTGTCCAACGCGAACCTGGAGGTGGTTCGCATATTCTTCCGCGTCCTGTCCCTGTTCATGATGATCTTCCTGCTGTGCCATTGGAACGGCTGCATCCAGTACTTTGTTCCTATGCTGGAAGAGTTTCCGTCTGACTGCTGGGTGCGGAAAGAGAACCTGATGGTGAGACGCACTCCACAACACTTTCATCATGTGTAGTTCCGGACCGTAGGGCATGGCAGATGATGAGAGGGAGACGGTGTGTACTAGGCCATAGGGGGAAAGGAGTCACAAGGGGGTGGAAAGTGGGACTGAGTTACTAGGGCCCACGGTGGAGGGGCCTTAAAGGGCCAGTTCACCTCTGGGACAACCAGATCTTATGGACAACCAGATCTTATTTTATTGTTGTTTGGGACAAGATCAACACAATCCTGAGTTATTTTTGGGGTTCAATCTGTGTTTTGAGATAGTTTAGTATTTCAGCATGAATGATGATGCATTTTGCATCATATGAGTCATCATGCTGCATCATATGATGCAAAATGCATCATCATTCATGCTGAAATACTAAAATATCTCAAAACACAGATTGAACCCCAAAAATAACTCAGGATTGTGTTGATCGTGTCCCAAACAACAATAAAATAAGATCTGGTTGTCCCAGAGGTGAACTGGCCCTTTAAGTGTTTGATACTTTTGCTCTTGAAAATAGCAGATATACGTTTTATATATATTTTTTGAAAAGTCGTGAAAATGTGTGCAAATCGTGCGAACATTTGCAACTCAAATTCTGCTTCTGGCGGGTCCCTGGAATTAAATATTTTGAGATGGGGGTCCGTGACCAAATACATATAATTTTGGGGTTCCTTCACATGAAAAGGTTTGAGCACCTTTCACACTGGTTCCGGGAAACCGCATATCGGGTCGGGTCGAGGCATAGCTATGAACGTAGGCAAAGATCAGAGCTATCTGCTTGCAAAATGTGGAGTCTGTAGAACCAACCATGTGCTGTCAGGACTCTTTCATGTGATTCGGGCCAATTCGGCCTCGGCTTCAATTAGTAGTAAGGATATTTTTCAATAGCTAAAGCACAAAATAATGCGTGATAATGCGTTCCCAGTCTAAATGGGTTAACTCATTAAGGCCTGAGGTCCATTATATGAAATGTCTTCTAAATCCTAACATGATGTTTTATAAAATGTTACATCAGTCGTTCTCAAACCTTTTCATGTCAAGGACCCCCAAAATTATATGTATTTTGCTGCGGACCCCCATCTCTAAATATTTTTGTTCCAGGGACCCCCAGAAACAAAATAATTAGTTAATGTATGTCATGATTTTCTTTTAAATAGCAGATAATCTTACAATCCTATTTATATAGAATATATATATATATATATATATATATATATATATATATATATATATATATATAGAGAGAGAGAGAGTATACTTACATAAAATGTATTATTTCCCCCCACCTATAATGACATACATGCACAAATTAGCCCATGGGGGGGGGGGGCGAAAAGAAATTCTGGTTGAATGAGTAACAATGTAAGGATTTCTTATGCAATGTGTTTGTTGTAGCTGGGTGTAATTTAAATGTTAACGCTGTTGTTTTACAGTGGATTAATTAGCCTACTTAAACTGTGCTCCACATGAGTTAGCTGACTACGTAACAGGTCTAGATCTAGTTTGGGGTTCCTGTGTTATGGTAATATATGTTGCGTTCTTCATTTAATTATCTCTCGTTGAAACTGCAATGCAACAGAATTTCGCCGAAGGCATGCAAAAGTAAATTTTGTGGCTTGTAGTTGTGAAGCAAACTGAAGATGCAATCTCTCCCAGAATGCCTCAGTGGGAGTGAAATACTCGTGGGGAGTGTTCCGTGCTCTGTCTCAGATGGTTGCGTTGTCCTATGGCTCCATGGACGCACCAACAAGTAAGCATCATTGATTTTCTTTGTTTGAAATTCAATCGCTGACCTTCACAAGCCAAAGATGCATGTATATCCTTTTCCATAGAGTGATAGCGCTTGTTTGAAGTCCCTATTCATACATGAATCCTGTAGAGTAGACCTCCCTGCCCTTCATTAGTGCAGCAGTCAGTTCTCTTAATTTTACTTGTAAGCTAAATCAAAGCAAAGTATATTTGCAAGAAAGAATCTAGGGTTATCTCAGCCCATTAGAGATCAGAGCATTCTCTGTAACTCCTAATCGCTGTGAAGAAAGTAACAAAATATATATATTCTGTTTGTTGTTTTTTGTTTTGTTGCTTCTCAGATTACGTTGAGATGTGGATCGTCATGGTTAGCATGGTGTCTGGCTGCATGATGTACACCGTGCTGGTGGCCAACACTACTACCATGATAGCCAACGCTGACCCGGCAGCCAAAGAATACAAGAGCAAGGTCCTTTAATGGGTGACACTTTAATGACCTCTCTACCCTTGTGTTAACTCTGAGGGTACGTTCAGATATCTGGCTTGTATGGCTGTGAAACGCATTAGCAGCATTACTCCCTTGCCTTTGAACTTTCACACTTGAGCAGGTAATGTGAGTGTCAACAAAGTGACGTTCTTCCTGCGTTTAGGTGCTGAACCATGAACCTGTATTGAACCCTTGAGCTCGTGACCCCACAGAGGCATAATGCGTCTTCGATCAGAGACCTAACGCCTCATCCGGGTTATTCTCTTAACATGGGAGTGGATGGGGGTCAATGCATCTGCCTCTAACTGTCTGAACGTACCCTGAGAGGTTACAAGAAGTTACCAAATGGACCCGTAAGGTTCCATCTGGTTCCAATTGGCACCCTCTCAAAGTTAAATTAACACTGAGGATTTTACTGTGTAAGCTGTTCACATGTAAATAGACAAATATCTTAATTTATCAATCAACTTCACTAGCAAAACACTGATTTGTATTGAGGTGTCTGTTACTGTATGTGTTATATGATTTGGACTTTTAGCACCTTGAAGTGTAGCTCTGTTTAAATTGGGTAGTGCACAGAACGAATGCCACCAACATTAGGGGTTCCACATGCATTCTCTGCGTTGCTCTGCGGGTAACGTGGAAGTCACACTGCCAGAGAAAGGAGTTCCATTCCGCCTGCTGGATGCCTGGGGCAGAAGGTTTCCGGCTCGAACCCCGGCTCGACCACTATACATGTAGAAGTGTCCTTGAGCAAGACACTTATTCCCCATAACGTGCTCTAATCAAAGCCGTCTGAGCAGTTATCAGCTGGATGACGCTGTAAAAGGCATTTGATTGATTGACTGATTGATTGATTGATTGAATGATTGATTAATTGACATTCTTATTGACAAAAATGCATGAACTTATTTTACATATCTTTTGAATGGACAAAACACAAAGAATGTTGAGAGCTTATTTCCAACATTGTGGTCTTTTTGAGTATGTGTGTGTAAACAGAGTGCCACATGTTGTGGGGAGGTATACAGAAAGATAAAATCAATAATAGATACATCCATACAATTTCCAGAAACAACAACATGTATATGGAACCTGCTACAACTCGACTAATTGATGGTTAGGATTAGGCCCAGCTGCTATTCAGTCAGCTCTTTTTTAAGTAAAATACTTCCCTGTGCCTGTCCGAGTATTTTTCAGAGTTACATGCAGGCGTAGAAAGGCAAAAAAAAAATAGGTTTTGTGGGTTCCTCATGTGTGTCAGCAGCAAGCTTATATACATCCATCGCGCGACGGTGTCACTTGTCAGTGATATTCTGCTGACCAAGTACAAGTTTGTCAGCCGTTTCTAACCGCCGAAGAAATATTACGTCCCTTTTCCATTTTATTTGGAGGGAAACATGTCGACAGCAACTGAATGGGGCGCGCGGTGTGATAATACAGTGACAATATAAAATGCAAGAAAAGCCAGTGTTCAAGTTTCAAAGACTCAATAATTCATATGATATCCATTTCAATGAAACATTGATTGGAATTTCTCTTGGTGCGTGCTCTGCCTGGAGTAGACAAAACAATACACATCAGCATAAACATATATAACAACACAAAATAATCCAAGAAGAAAGAAAAAGTAATACATGCTGCCACCAGGCTCTTCTGAGTCAGACCCCGACCCCTCAGTAATCTGCTCAATGAATCTGCTCGAGACACTGTAGTAGTACTTTTCTCTGAAATTTCTGTGGGTCGGCAAGCTGAAAAGAGTTTGGTTGAATGGACTATTTTGAATTAAGGCGGAGCGATATTAGGAAAATCTTCGATATTCGATAACGTTGTTGAATACCTCAATATCGAGAGATATATTTCTCACGATATCTGTAAATACAATTGCATAATATATTTTTTTTATGTTTTTTTCTGCTGTAGGTCCACTGCCTGCCTAACCCAGATAATGAATAGCATATCCATGCATGCACACTGCACAGTACACATAGAATAAAGAAATGAAATGCCTTATTTCCATTTTCCAACGATGGTTTTATTGAAATAACCACACCTGGTTAGAGATGGATTGCTTTTTTGCATGTGCTACGTGCTACATACACCAATACCTCATTTCAAGCCGTCTTCGTCGGTATGTATACCTCGCATGTTGATACCTTGATGAAGGTACATTTTCGATATATTGCCCAGCCTTATTTTGAAGTATAAGTATATTCTTGCTATGAACTAAGAATAGGAATCAACCATCCCTATAGGCAAGCCAGTCCAAGTCCTTATCCAAGCATTCACTACAAATGTGACTTGATGTCAGGGAAGTTTTGACTGACATGACAACAGCCATATGTTTCTCCACAGGTGAGCCGGCTGGAACACTATATGACCTTTATGAAGCTGCCACCTGAGCTGCAGATCCGCATCAGCAACTACTACCAGTTCCGCTACGGAGGCAAATGGTTTGACGAGAAAGAAGTTATGGACACTGTCTCCTCGGCATTGAAAGAGGTATACACACACACACACACACACACACACACACACACACACACACACACACACACACACACACACACACACACACACACACACACACACTCTCTCTCTCTCCCTTTCTCTTTTTTTAGAGTAGCCAATTATTTTTACACCTTTTTTGCCCAAATTTTGTCGTTAAGCCAATCAATTCCTCTACTTGCTCCACCGCTGTTGTACCCAACAGGAGGACGTAGCAGTACGTAACCTCCATACTAAGTTTCATTGTGCAGTGACAAAGATTACATTGCCCTTTTTTATTACCTTATTTTTAATGTTATTTCTATTTCACAAATGTATGATATTGTGGTTATGACTATTTCATTTGTTATCGCTTTTGTTGCTTTCACATAGTTGTGTTATTATTGTACTATTATCATTAATAGGACTCCGTCCTTTTGGGGCAGACCTATTTGGGGTCATGCATGCATGTCGGGTATGATGCAGGTTGTTCCATTTATACTGCTATGCAGTACAGATGTTATGTAAAGCTCGAGTTAAGGGTTAGCGTCAGCCAATCAGGGACTTATCCTGGCTTAGCAGCACATAATATAGATTACAACTGGTTCAAAAAGCCACTGCCAGGCTCCTGACCGGCACCCGTAGGTGGGATCACATCACCCTTCGTTTTATCTTCCCTCCATTGGCTGCCAGTCAGGGGCATAGTTCTGCCGATTTAAAATGACTCCAATACGGAACTAAAACTTCCTATGATTGGCCGCTAGTTGCGCTGTTTCCCCCCCCGGCCGATCGCAAAAAGAATTGCCCTCCATTGGATCCCATTCATTTTCCCCTTTCGTTTTCTAACCTTAATTAACATTTTCATGAATACTGTATGGTTCCTATCGCTAGTTAAAAATTGCCTTTCAATCACCATCATATTCGTTTTGTCGAAATGTGGTCCAATGTATTTTAAAATAAATGATAAAGTTGCGGGGGGGGGGGGGGGGGGGGCGTGGCCAACTAAACTGATACCAGCCGGCTGTGTTCTTCTTCGTGTGCTGTATTTCGGGAGGCTCCGACCACATTCTCCCATGTATCCCTGCGTTGCACGTGACCGTTGACAGCCAATAGCATCTCTGATGCCTTTACAATTCTATGATGGCGACACCCATTCCAAGGGGTAGAAAGGGCCATTTGCGCTGCATAGAAACCAATGGCTTCGCTTAGTCCATATTTTTCTACAGTCTATGCTGCCAGTCAAATTCAGATTACATTTTAAAATCCTTCTGTTTGTTTATAAAGCCCTACACAGTCTTGCACCACCCTACATAACCAACCTAATCGAACCCCCTGATTCCACTAGGCAACTCAGATCAGCTGACCAGATGCTTTTAAAGGTCCCACGCAAAAATGTGATTGTGCTCTCTCGGTGCTCTCTCGGTCGCTGCACCGAACCTGTTGAACACCCTGCCCATGAGTGTAAAGACTGCATCTTCCCTGGTCATTTTTAAAACCAGATTAAAGACTATTTGTTCTCCCTGGCCTTTTAAATAACATTTCTTGTATATATGTTTTGTTTGTGTAAAACTGTTTCTTTGCACTGTATTTTATCTGTAACATTGCTATTTTTTCTATTCTTTGGATGTTGTGCAGCACTTTGGTCGACCCTGGTGTTTTTTAAATGTGCTCTATAAATAGAATTGACTTGACTTGACTACAATCTGCAGAACACAGAGAATGTCTGGCTCTCTCTCAGACCCGTGGGCCAACAGATACAGATCCACAGGCAGACAGCTAGGGCACACCCCACTGTCCGCAAAGCAGTTAAGGGCAGTGGTTCAGGTTGTCAAACCTTTCAGTCCGTGTCCCTGTCCACCTGGAGCAATGCCTCTGACCGGGCCGCAGTGCTCTCTGCTGCGCAGTAGTCTGTCTCTGTCAAAGGCCTCTTATAATGGGCTGCCACTCCCGCACCCAGGAGTAGGTGCCTCAGTTTGGCCAGGTGCAGGTTTTTACTCATAGGCATTAGGGACTTTAAGCAACGACGGCTACGGCAGTCCGTTCTGGCAACCGGAAATGGAATCAGTGCTCGATAGATAAACCTGCCTGCCGTCGCAGCCCTCGGCAGAAGCTACCTTTCCACGTTAAAGTCTACAAAGTCTGCTGCATAGACACGTCACCATGGGAACCAAAGAGTCCATTAAAAGGGGTGGGAACCCGTCGCCGACGACTGTTTGCTTAACGATGTTGACTGCTGCGGCGATTGCGTCAGAGCAGCTGTACTTCCGCCTATAGCGGAGCCGTCCTGAAAACGGTCTTTGCTTAAACTCCCTACTAACTGACAGAAAAAACACAAGATTAGCAAAAACATGCTACTCAAATAAACACAGCACAGTAACATAATGCAAACCATGCAAAAATACAACAAACTAATAAGCCAAAATCTAAGTAAAATACAAATCAGAATTGAATTTAGACTGATTGGCTAAGACTGGCATCTAAAGTTTGCAGGGGTGGCTCGTTTTGACCAAAATGCCTCAAATCATGAACACAGCATCCAATTTCCGTGACACTTTGCACTCACATTCCCTCTAGACCAAGGAAGAAATACCACCCTTTTCACATTGGCCTATTATAGTGCCCCCAGCAGGCTGATTTTTTTCAATTTTTCAATTTAATTTACGTTTTGTCTGTACAGTAAGAGGGGGTGAAGCATAGGGGCGGAGAAACATGTTAAATATATTAAGCTCCAAATGTAATTTATACATTTAACATTCAGTTCTCTCCCATATATACTTTGTCTCGTCAATGTCTTACTTCATCATGTTCTGTGTGCGTGCGTGCGTGCGTGCGTGCGTGCGTGCGTGCGTGCGTGTGTGTGTGTGTGCGCGTGTGTGCGAGCGCGCGTGTGTGTGCTTGCAATGTGCATGCATGCATGTGTGCGTGTGTGTGTGTGTGTACACATGCGGCTGTGTGTTTCAGCAACTCCTGACAGTGATGTGTCTTCGCTTGCTGGAGAAGGCGCCGTTCTTCCAGAACAGGGACCCAATATTCCTCAACGCTGTTCTCCTCAAAATGGAGTACAACATGTACCAGGAGGGTGATGTCATCGTCCACCAGAACGCGCCCGGAGACCGCATGTTCTTCATAGACCATGGACAGGTCATCATGGAGACAGCGGACTCCTTCGAGAAGGAACTGTGTGACGGAGACTACTTTGGAGGTAACACACACGCACGCACACACAGCCAGTCAACTGGAAGAAGTACTCAGATTTCTTACCGAAGAAAAAGCAGCCATGCCACAATGTAGGAATACTTAGTTACAGGCACATGCACACATAGACATCAAAGGGGGTTTGAGCCCCTGCCCTTTTATCCGTCTGTAAAAAGTGCCCTCTCCAGACCATGAATGCCGTTTTTACTATGGTGAAAGAAATGCAAATGGCAAATACCCTCTTCCCGTGCCATACCTGAAGGCAAACGCTCCTGAACTCGAATGCAGCATCTTATGTTGAAAGAATTGCCCATGATGTTATACGCCACATCTCCAGTATTCACTTGATTATTCTTAGTTCAGTGTGGTATCACACACTGAACTAAGCTGAACTATGAAAATAGGGCTTTAAAACTTAAGTGGTGGTTGATTTTGTGTTATGTAATAATAATAATAATCTTTTTTACTACTACTACTTTTTTCTGCTGTACTTAATTTGACTTCACTTGAGTATGTACATTTTTGTAATACTTCTTTCTACTCCATTACATCTCAGAATTTAATATTGTAGCCTAACTTCTACTCCAGAGCTTGTAGATGGGCTATTTTCAAATGGCCAAAATGTATATAGGGCTGAAGTGGTTTAATGTATGTTTTGTAATAATAATCAAAATCTACAAAGTAACGAGTAACTAAAGTTTTCAAATAGTTCTAGTGGTAAAATATTGTAGATACTGAGATGTAGTGGAGTAGAATAAAAGTTTAGAAAATTGGAAATACTCCAGTAAAGTGAAAGTACCCTGACATACTTTTGTCCTGTACTTGAGTAAATCTACTACTTAGTTACTTTCTACCACTTCTGCCAGTCTCACCACAAAAGTCAGTGTCAAGTCCACACTGTAGGTATTATCAGGGGCATCACAAGGGGGGGAGGGGGGGGGGGAGTGGGACTGAGTTACTATACTTTAGCTATTGAAAAATAGCAGATCTACAAGCTCACAGTGCGGCACTCTGCCCCATTTTCACATGGCCCTCTTCTAGCGCCACCATGAAGCTGATTCTTGCAAAACAAATCTTTGGACACTGCTCCTACAGATTTTGCCCTAAAATCACGCAAAGCGGTACACAGTATATCTCTAAAGTCATGTCATCAACATGGATCTGTCCCATTTCCCATATTCCCTCCTGATTGGCTACCATTGACTTCTAAATTTGTGTATGCGACCTGACAGTCGCTTATCTCCCGATTAGGGAGTCTTACTGGTAAATGGATACTCTCTCCTGATTGGCTGAAATGTTGCCACCCACCTGAAAATTTATTTTCTGTTTATTAAAAAGCTGGAGAGACGTGGAGACATCTATTGCTGAACCAACACTTTATGACAATGATTACTATCAGAATACAGAGCTTTAAGTTAACCTTTTATTAGGCAAAAAAACCTGATGTTGTCCGGTCATTGTACAGCAATATAACTGTCAACTCTAGCAAGAAGCAGACATTACTGTGTGTGTGTGTGTGTGTGTGTGTGTGTGTGTGTGTGTGTGTGTGTGTGTGTGTGTGTGTGTGTGTGTGTGTGTGTGTGTGTGTGTGTGTGTGTGTGTGTGTGTGTGTGTGTGTGTGTGTGCGTGCGTGCGCGCGCCTCTTCTCACACAGAGAGAGAGAGAGAAACACCCCTGCTCACATTATGAATGGCCACACCACACATCCAAATGAAATCAAATACATCTGGGGCATAGCTGGAATAGCCGTTCCGAACTTATACTGTTGGTAACCTTTTGCCAATGCTGAGAATACTCAGAATATGTTCTCAGAATATGTTCCCTGTTGTAAAGTGAGGTCTTGCTCATAACTAATTCACTTGTAATTTGACACTTATTAACCCACACATCTTCCCGCGACCGAGTATTTCCTGGTGAATCTGTGCGCAACGGTGGGGGCTTGGGAGTGTGGGGGACACGAACCACTGACTATTGCTGATGATTGTGAAGCCTTTTCAGAAGTTAATTTAATGTTTTCCATTTAATGATTTCCTTTATCCTCATCTAATCTTGCGCTAATGCACGCAACTGTTTTTGCCATGTTTTAAGGCCGTGTATGCTTTTCAGAAGTTAATTTAATGTTTTCCATTAAATGATTTCCTTTATCGTCATCTTCCGCTAATGCACGCAACTGTTTTCGCCAGGTTTTAAGGTCTTATTTTAGTTGTTTCTCATAAGCTCGCAACCCTCCTTGCCCATCGGCCCCCACCTTTGCGCACAGATTCACCGGGAAATACTCGGTCGCCATCTTCCCTATTCTTAAGTTGCCTCCTTTTCACACCTTGTAAATCCATTATAAGCAATGGATTCGTTCATTCATGAATTATATATTATATATCGCAGTTAACAGACCCTAACCACTTAAACCCTACAGTATATACTGTACCTCAATTTCCCAAACACTCAGGACCCATTTGTGTGGGTCACGAGTAATATCCCTTTTGTTTTATTTTTTTCACTACTTTGGGTCCTAGGGAGTCTCTTTTGGGTCTCGAGCTAAAACGTTTGGGAACCACTGCTATATATCGTTTATGGTTAACCAGGGTCTCTTATGGGGAGCGTGGCGATATTTCGACGTCCCATTTTGTTCAACGTCCCATTTGTTCGACAATGAATGCTAACCTGCCGACGCTGGTGAATGCTAACCTGGTGAATGCTACTATGCCTAAACCTAACCCAAACCCTAACCCTAACCTCAGTAAAACTATGCATGTGCCTAAACCTAAACCTAATCCTAAAACCTAACCCTTAGTCGAACTATAATGGGACGCAGAAGAAAAAATCTGCTATTTTCACACTTACTGCCTCTAATATTTGACAATTTGGATAATATTTGATCAGAGGTACTAAAAAGGTCTTAAATCCTTAATTTATCACACATTTTCAAAATGTTGTAATAGCCAACCAGTGTGATATCTAGCTAAAATGACACAGATGCTTTACCGGTTTTAATAGGTTAAAAGAGTTTTTTCCTCAAATGTCTTCAAGGTTAAGAACAAAATGTGTTGCCTAGACTTGCTGTACAATTTTCAGCTGACAGAGCTTTTTACCTGTCAGCAGTACTGGGGGATTATGAGGAGCAGGGTGTGTGGGGGGTTGGGGGCTGTGAGTTGGTCTTAATCAAATTGACAATTAGTAATGCTTAAGTAACACTGAGAAGGCTTCATAAACAGGTTCCAAACAAGTTATTATACACATTTTTTCGCATGCAATTTCAGTCTAGTTTGTGTTTTTAAAATGGGTTTGCTTAGTTTAGATTTGTTTTAGGTTTAGTTTCAGTTTTTTATTGTAGGCCTACTACTCACCTCAGGGGCAAGACTGAACAAGGACAGAAAATAGCAAATTCACCATTTAAGTTTTTTGGAAAATTCTAGTTTTCATTTTTATTTCAGTCATGTGATTCAGTTTCAGTCAGTTTCCCCTGCTGTAGGTCATCATGCACCTCTTGTGCCACCATGAAAAAAGACAAACAAACTCATTCCATGATTCACATACAGACAAAGAGTATAACATCAGGTCTTTAATAACCTGTAACACGACACATGTAATGTATCTTCTACATTGCCCATGTAATAAATATTACATGGGCCAAACATCCCGCAAGCTCAAGGTCAGGCTCAATGAACACAGAAGTAACATTAAACGGGCAGACGTCCCGTTGCCTGTGGTGCGTCACTTCTGTGAACATGGCCACAAAAAAAGGACCTTTGCAGAGGTGGTAACTATGAAAAACTACTACTACAAAGGGAATGCTTTTGGATACGACGTTTAAAAACTCTCGTTCCCCTGGGCATGAATGAAGAATGCAACATGTCTCCTTTCTTGTGATTGGCACCAGCACAGTGGCACCGCACTGCAATTTTCAAAAACACTTTTGTACATTTATTGTTTAAAATCTAAAAAAATAATTAGAAAAAGTGCTCATCCGACCACAGGTCTCCGCCAGGTCAGGTCGGTTATTGTGGGCCAGCAAGGTTCAGAATTTGACAATCAGGATGGAATCAGCCTCCTGGTGGGGCTAAAATAGGGCAATGTTAAAAATGCATGCAAAGTTTCACCGCAATCAGAAGCTGCGTTCATGATTTGCGTCATTTTGTTCAAAATGTGCCACTCCTGCTAATTTAAGATGTGAATCTTAGCCAATCAGGATGGAATATAATCTTAGAGATCACGTCTCTATAGAGATCATGTATACCAATTTATGTGAAATTTGGATAAAATCTAAAGGAGTAATACCAATAAGACTCCCTAATCGGGAGATAAGCGACCTTCAGGTCGCATGTATACACAAATTGGCCTGTAAGTGACATTGGTTGGTTCCTATCGGCCACATGGTGGCGCTAGAAGAGGCCCATGTGCAGGTAGAGATCTATCTTTAGACCAAGCCCCCAGAACCCTGAGGGCGCCCTGAAACCAAAAGGACATGTTGGCCGTTTTGAGGTACTGCAGTTGGGTCTAATCTCATGAACGCGCATTTTGGCTCCACCCCCTCCACTCCAGACAGCTGAATCCTCTGTTCCTCTCCGGAGCGGAGAGCACCGCACCGCAGACCGCATTAAACCAGGAAATAACCATAGCGACTTCTTCTTATTACTTCTTATTCTGTGTTTATTAAATATAGATACCTTCCCGAATCTCTTAGTTACAACAATATTGTTCTTATAAAACTGTTGGTTTACTCATTAGTATTAGTTATTACGATTTTCGCGTTTTGTCATCTTGACAGAGGCTGTCTGCCATTGACTTTGCATTGGGTTCTGAAAAGTCAGATCTTTTTTTTAAATAGAAGCTTTACGTGAAATGTTAATGAAGATTTACTATCAAAATGGAATTTAAATGCGATACATACATGGTTTGATAACCCACAAGTAGGCGAAAGCCATTTCTGAGTAGGCCTGTCTGTCTCATAGTTATAAGTGGGTCTGTCTCATGGCCTGTCTCCATCACTCTGTCTGTGACACTTACAAATGCGTAATTAAATGTATTCATTTTGGACAAAGTGCATCTAATGCATAGAGTATATATATATAATATCTAATGTGGATTTCAAAGAATGTCTCTATATGTCAAGACACTGTCATCTAATAAAAATACTCTATTTCAGACTGTAGCTATATGAATTATATTTAAACTTGTTTCTGGAACAGAACACAACTCTAGGCTTGTCTAGAACAGACCAGTAACTTTAACTATGACTCGTTTCACCCAAGGAATCCATGCAAAATGCTAAGATTACCACACTGAATGACAACACAGGTTCATATTGTAAATCAGGGGTCTTCAACGTTTTCAGGCAACGGACCCAGATGAGATAGAGATGAAGCAGGGACCCCCACAACCTTTTCATAGATTCCATATAGTTTAATCGCCTGACCGCACAATCATCAGTGTATTTTGGATTCATGTCAATTGCGTTTTCAGATATTTAACCACTTGAACCGTCAATACTTAATAAGCTTCACTTTCACTCTGTAATTAGTCTGCTCTTTTTCCCCTCTACACCAAAGCCCTTTGCCAAAAATAGCAGATCTACAAGCTCACATGTGAGCTTGCAGATCGGCTATTTTTGGCTAAAGTTCTCAGAATAAGGACACTAGGGTTCAAGTGGAATAGAAAAAAGTTTCTATCACACAAAGATTTGGAGGACCCCCTATAGTAACTCTGAGGACCCCCTAGGGGTCCCGGACCCCCTGTTGAAGACCCCTGTTGTAAATAATGGGAGAGTCCAAAATACCACTTCTATCCAAAGCAAGAACTTATGTCATGATAGTTGATAAACAAGTGAGCATGCAACATTGGAACTGGAGCACTCACTGTACACTCAATCAGTGTACAGTGATACAATTGTCAACCCACCTAAAATCATTTTCAGTTTATACAGCTGGAGATACAGACACCTGTTGCTGTACACATACTCTTATGGTAATGATTGCTATCAGAATATAGAGCTTTATTATAATTATACATTGTTCATACCATGTTGAAAATACATTTCTGAAACAACAGAATACATTCCCAGCCAATTCCCAGCCAGCCAGATCATCTTTTTGATCATATTCCATCACATTATTTTAACACCTGTGCAGTCAAATATCTGTACCTGAAAGATGATGAAACTACAACTACAGCTTGTAGTAGGCAGTAGGCAGCTTGTACTCAGAGCTGAGAGGATGAGAGCTGTCCATACCAATGGACTTGGCTTTCTTAAGCACCTGCCTTTGGTAGACTTGATCCAGGCTACTGAAGTCTACTCCAGCTATCTTTGAAGCCGTTCTCACAATTCTCCTAAGGTGATTTTTGTCCTTTACGTTCAGGTTTCCATATACCAACAAATGATGGAGAAGGAGAGTATTGACTCAATAAAAGCACTGTAGAACAGTTTCATTAAGGATTTGTCAACCTGAAATGTAGCAAGCCTTCTTAAACAATAGAGGTGTTGCTGACCTTTCTTGCAAATGTTTCACAGTTCACATCGAATTTAAGCTTACTATCAAACATAGTGCCTAGATGTGTTCACCAGGTCAACTTGCCGACCATGGACAACACTGTTCTGGGGAACTGGGGGGGGGGGGATTTCCTAAAATCAACACACATCTCTTTTGTTTTTGAGACATTCAATTTAAAAAATGCATCCTCGCACCAGGAAAGAAAGTCGTCAAGCACTTGGCCATGACCAACCTCATCCAGCCCAACCCAGCTTCAGATACTCAGTCCTCCTCCATCCATTAATTTCATAGAGGTATACATTAACTAATTTACCTCAGAAACTTCAAGCAATGGACTTGGTTATTAATATGGATTCCACTTTGGTAATCTATTCCAGTGTTTCTCAAACTTTCACATTTTCAAGGTCTCCCCTTAACTCTTTACAGCATACAAATGGAACCAAATTAACCAAATGTTGGTTCCATTTGTACACTGTCAGTATACACTTGTATAGACCCCACAGAGTCCCTGGAATCCACTTTGAGAACCACTGATCTATTTGAAATGCATTCTGTTTGTTTGTTTACAGTGGTCTTCAACGTTTTCAGGCCAGGGACCCCCAAACTGATGGGGAGATGGAGCAGGGACCCCCTACCTTGGGGGTCCCTGCTCCATCCAACATGCATGTACAAGTGCATGGCTGTACCACTTCCATTTATAAACATACCTTAATAACTGAGAACCAATGTCAATACTATCAATCTATCACTAACAATCTGTCAATTGCACAATAATCATGTATACAAGCTATTCAAAAGAGACAGAATCATGTCTTTTTGTTATATTTAAAGACAAATTATTATTTTTCTTTTTTTAAATAAAAATAAAAAATATATAACGTTTTTTTTTTTTTTCAACAATTTCGCGGACCCCCTGCAGTGTCCCCGCGGACCCCCTAGGTTAAACCATGAAATACACAATGGTTAATTAATTCAACGTGGAGTTACACTTCCAGGCGATGCCTCAGTCCAGCGGGACGTATCGTAAGATCGAATCCGAGCAGAGTGCTTCTCAACCGGGGAGAGGAGCTGTACTGGGCGGCGTTTCCCTTTCTTCCCCACTAGAGAGCGTTTCTCAACCGTCTACTCTAAACCAACAGAGCTCGTACTCGCGGCGCTCGTTCATGACTTGAGCCCCAGCGCGTTCACAGTGGCAGTGCTCGTTCATGACTTTGTGCCCAAGCGCGTCCATGAACAAATTCGATGACGCAAAATGCGTCACAGTAGACCCACTACGTCACGTTTTACTACCCGGATGGAGGGGTGAAAACGCCTCATGCGCTGGGTGAGCAACTCAATGCAAGTGGACGGGCGGGGATATATGTGTCCTCTCTATTAATATTATAACTCTATGCTTTAGACTCCTTCACCCGAGAATATGTTGTTGTTATGTTGAGGCAAGCTACTTCCTGAGAAGTCAGCAAGATGCGCCTGTGATTGGCCGGTAGTGTACCATGTGTTTATGATCGGCGATATGATTGGCCAACGTATACACATGATGCAGATGACGTCATTTTGCCGCGAAATTCTCCCCCCCTCACGGCTCATAGAAACTAGACCAGGTCAACCTGGTTGTGCCAGACCCCCTGTCTGTCATCATCATTTATGACATCATGCCTTTTGTAGGCATGTCATCATCATGTCATCATCATATATACCCTTTATATAGAAAACCCGGACAGACATTTGCTTATGTAGGCCTACCCATTTCATGGGTCTGGCAAACATATAAAGAGAAGGCTTTAGAAGCTGAAATTAACGGAGTGGGGGTTCTAAAACTTTAGCGATTTAACAGCTAGGACAATTTTAAGATTTGTTTTATAAAAAAAGTTACATGGTATAACTTTAAAGCCAACAAATCATTATTTCGAATGGTAAAGTAAATTATAATGCTTTGTGCCTTTTACTATCTTGTGTTCTTGATCATGCTAGTGTGATGGAGAGAGTCGTAGCCCCAGCCTTGAAGCCTCAAAAGTCTAGTATCTCCCCCAGGCCAAAGAGATGTCTCTTTGGTCTAGTGGTTAAGATATTGGACTTTCACGCGAGAGACCCGGGTACGAACTAGCCTGGCTCCAGCCAATAGACTCGCCCACTCTCTGAGTGAACTGCATCTCTTGGTCTGGATGTGTCATATGACGCGTCTCTTGATACGGTGTCTTGGCGAACCGAGTCAACCGACCAATGAATTCAAAGCAAGAGAGGGGGGGGGTCTAACAGTAGGCTCGCACTCGCAGCACTCAGAGAGTGGGAGGGTCTATTGGCTGGATGCGACGGAAGTGTAGTCTTCTTGTGATTGGGGATTTCAAATTTGAAATCCCCTCCCCTTTTCAATCAAATAGAATGGAGACACGTTCAGACTCAAGCCCCAGCGTAGAGACTGAAATCAGGCTAGGTACCCAGGTGGGGAGGTTCGGACCACCACCGTTAAACTAGCCGTATTTTATACTTTACTATTCGGAAATTGCATTAAAGTTGCGATTTCTGTGTTAACTCTATGGGCTTTTAGTAGGGTTTCCCCTTCAAAGCGTGACTTCAGCACCAGGAAGTTGCTGAGTGGGCGGTACGTGAATAGGGTCCATCCACCAAACTTTAGAAGGCTATCGTTGCCTATCAGGAGGAATATGGGAAATGGTACAGATGCATGTTGCGAGATAGTATGTACCACTTTGCGTGATTTTTAGGCAAGATCTGTAGGAGCAGTGTCCATTAATGTTGTCAGCAAAAAGCAGCCTCATGGTGGCGCTAGAACAGGGGCACGTGAGAAATGAGGGGCGGAGAATGTGGTTTGCCAGCCAAGGAGTGTGTGTGCAAAGTTTGGCATGGATGGAGCAACGGTGCCGGAGATAAGAGTAGGGCCAAAAGTGTGACGTGACGTGACGTGACGTGACGTGACGGAGGGAGAGACAGACAGCCGGTGGAGCTTTCATTGTAAATATAAAAAAAAAATGTTTTACATAGGTCGGCCTCCTAGTGGCACTGTAAAAGGCAGATCTGAAAAATACAGGGCAGAGGTTTTTCCTTGGCCTCTAGGGAGTGCACTTAGAAAGGTTTTGAATGTTTACATATTGAGAAGTCAGTTAATTAACATGTCTATCAGTCTTCATGATCCTCAATCAGCTTCCAGGTGTGGGGTGTCATGTCATCTTCACTTAAAGTGATCAGTAGTGATGTTGTTCATCTGTACACTGTCACCTCCTCCTCAAAAGGAAGCAGATGTGTGACACCCCTTATTCTGCACACTGACGAAGGCTGGATAGCCCAAAAGTTTGTTCACTGACTCGACATGCAAGAAATAGTAAAAGAGGAAACTCACTCTTGCCAGTCTGAGTGAGACCCATTACTTTTATAAAGGTATTCCGCCCCCCCCCCCCCCTTTTTTCTTCTTTTTTTAAGTTTAGGATTCAATCTCTTACATCTCGTCTCTGTGTGTGTGTGTGTGTGTGTGTGTGTGTGTGTGTGTGTGTGTGTATGTGTGTGTGTGTGTGTGTGCGTCCGTGCGTGTGTGTTTTAATTGGTTCTCCCCCTTCCAGAGATATGTATGTTGACCAGAGGGAGACATCTGGCCACGGTGCGAGCGCTTACGGACTGCCAGTGTTACAGCTTGTCCTCGGAGGGCCTGCACGATGCCCTGGAGTGCTTCACAGATGTGAGGAAGGACCTGGAAAAGCTGATCCTACACGAGGAGGACGAGAGTTTAACGATATGTTAGTTAGACAAAGCGCTGTTTCTCAATGTCTGGTCTGTCCGGGGCCAAATGGACCCTTACAGGTCGTCTTTTTAAATTATTATCTTTGGGACCCCCAATCTACACTGTAATTCTCTGTGTTCATTTAACACTGTACATGTAACATGTAGTTACAGTGTTTTTGAGACCCAGTGAGATTGAGACCAGGAGCGTTTGTTTTCTAGTGCAGCTAGTCCCTTTGAGCGGCAGTCGGTCGCAGAAGCAGTCCCCACAACAATATTTACTATTCTGTCCCCCTGGTTTACACATTCTAACGACGCTGAGTCGGCTCATGCGACCTTCGCAACGCTCGACACGGTCGACTCGGTCGCTGCCGCTCGCTCGGAGGTGTCTCACGTGGCTCAAGGTCTCTTGAGACGGCACGCCTCTGTCATGGTTAATAGAAAACGAGCGCTCCTGGTCTCAATCTCACTGGGTCTCAAAAACACTGTGACATATATGGAACCAAATGGATTATTTGTTTCCATATACACTCTCCGAGGTACACAGACCCACTAGGGTTCATTTGGACCCCCTTGTCGTATCCCAAACCCGACGCTGAGAGACGGTGTGGTAGAACCATATAGCGATAAGAAGTCTGATGGTTAATACATCTATGTGTCTCCATGGACATTAATTACCGCAGATGTTCTACTCCAGAACAGACGGATACGTATGACTGTGGACATTATAGCCAGATGTTCTACAGAAGCCGGTGGATGGATGCGTATGACTGTTGGAACCCCAGCAGGACCAGACAAACGTGTGACATGGGGACATTACTTGAATATTTATCTACTGTATTGTAGAGAATCGGGTGGACAATAAAGCTGTGTCGGGCTAAAGAACATTGCCCCCAATGTTGTACAATATTATAATGGCGGACAATATAGAGTACTGAAGTCCCTGACGTCACTCCTGCTACCCCTGCATGGGTCACGGGAGTATATATTTCTTCAATTGAAAATCCCATAGGAAAATCTTAGATTGCGTCAGATAAGAACTGTGTTCCAAAAAATAAACAAATCAGCCCTTGATTCTGTCAGGTATGTGTCGTTTATGATATTGAGTTATATATATATATATGAGTTATATTTGATAACGTCTGTGTTTGGAGAAAATGTATTTATTTTCTTACTCTTCGGATAAATTTGTACATTTCACTCACCGTCGGTGAGTAAAATCGTGGGGCTGATTTGTTTATTGAAACACAGTTGTTATATGACGTGATCTAAGATGACCCAATAGGGGGGAAAAAACTCTGTGACCCAGGGGGATAGCAGCCTCTAGCAGCAGTGATGTCAGACATCGGTTTTCTCTATAGTTGTGTGTCACACCATATCCTAGAGTAGATCATATACCAATATAATGATCTTATATATTACACACACAGCAAACTAATCCTATAGTGACGCTGTCTAAGAGCTAGAACATTTACCTAATGTACAGAATGAAGTGGATGCAATAATGTTATACAAGTTCCATGGATGTTGCACAGAAATGACATGGATACTGATCTTGTATAAGACCTATGGGCATTATTTGGTTATGCATCTATTGTACATAAGTTATGCTAAGACTGTATAGATTACCCTGACAAATACCAAATGTACAGAATATACGATGGACAAATAAAGTTATATGACACCATGGATAGCACCTGGACATTTAGTCAAGTGGGCATTAACCTGTCTGTCTGTCTGTCTGTCTGTCTGTCTGCATAAAGTAGGACATGTGTAGCAGGGTGAATCACTGCCTCGGCCAGCCATGGTCTAGTATTTCCCTCGGTCCATAGGGATATCCCTTTGGATCAATGGTTAAGATATTGGACTTTCACGCAGAAGACCCGCGATCGAATCCCGGGCGTTACATTGGTGCCGTGACCCGGATCGGGTTTCCTTGTGAGAGGAGGTCAAAAGGAGGGTGAGTGTAAACTCACTGCCTCAGCCTGATGGCCTCAAAAGTCTAGTATCTCTCTCGGTCCATAGGGATATCCTTTTGGATCATTGGTTAAGATATTGGACTTTCTCGCGGGAGACCCGAGTTCAAATCCCGGGCGTTACACATGTAGTCATGAACACAGGGAAAGACAGTGAGAGAAGGTATTGCAGATGACAGTGAAACATCGGTTGTAATGTTTGTTGCATGAGAAAGATTCGGATGATTTGGACTCTTAACTGTATTCATCACGGTTATCTCATAAAAAAGAGGCATTCTTTTTTTTTAAATGGCATTTAATTTGATGCAATGTTTATTTGACCTTTATATATAATAACCTGGAGGTAAATACAACATAAAGACAACAAGATTTGTTGATACATTGATACCTGTGATACGACAAAAACACAGCTTTGTTAAGCTTGAGTTGAATATGAAAGATTGCTTCCTGGAGAGTGGAGAGGAGGTATATTCACACTGTACACAGCACCTTGGATTTATCCGTTTGTAAACCTGAGAGTGTACAAAATGGAACCAAATGGAGCCTTACGGGTCCATTTGGTTCCATGGGTAGACTCTCACAGTTAAATTAGCTGTACTACTGTATGTAACTACTGAGTATGTTAATACAATATAACTTATACAACTGGGGTGGTTCTATTTGGTCTCCCTGCTCTTCTACTCAGACATTTTGATCCTGTGTTCTGGTTGACAAGTGTAACTTGCCTTAAGGACAAAATTAAATTCCTCTGCTGAGCAAACCGGACATGCTCTATTTAGCTCGGCTGTAAGAAAAATTCAGCACTTGTGCAATGGACCTGAATTCAAATGCGGGGCAGGACCTGAAAGTTACAGCTTTAACACAGACGATTTTATTGTGTATATTTAAGAACAACTGTGCTGACCCCACCAACTAGAAGTCCTTTCCTCACGCACCTGTTCTCTGCCGGTCTCTCTCTCATCATCTCTCTCCCTCACTTTCTCTTAATCCCTCGCTTTTCTTTCCTTCACCTCTCTTCCAGTGGTGGAAAAAGTATTCAAATGTTTTTTACTTAAGTAAAAGTATCAATACTGCAATATAGAAATACTCTGTTACAAGTAAATTACCGGAATTCTAAATGCACCTGAGTAAATGTACGAAAGTATTGGCATCAAAATGTACTTGTTGTTTGAAAACAGCAGATCTACAAGCTCACAACATGTTGCATCAGCCTAGGTATAAAATAGGGCTAAAGTGGTTCATTTTATTCAATTTATATCGGCAAAGTAACTAGTAGCTAAAGTTTTCAAATAAATGTAGTGGAGTAAAAGTACTATATTTGGATCTGAGATGTAGTGGAGTAGAGGTAAAACCATTGGAAATTGGAAATACTCAAGTAAAGTACAAAAAACTCAAAAGTGTACTTAAGTACAGTTCTAAGTAAATGTACGGAGTTACTTTACACCACTGCTTCTCTCCCTCCCTCCCTCCCTCCCGCCCGCTCTCTCTCTCTATCTATCCAAACACACACACGGTTCCCGAGGCCAGGCGGTGCTTGTACTCGTACAGGTAGTAGGACGCCTGCGGGAAGTTGCACTTCATCTCCATCCGGCCGGGCACCACGTGGACGGACACACCGGGCCCCAGGCCCTCGCGCAGCTTGGTCTGCATGCGCGCGGCCAGGTAGCGGCGCGCCCTGCCCGGGTCCTCCTCGATGGAGGCGTACACCTCGGGCGGCGGGTTGGGGATCTTCCACTCCAGGTCCACGATGAGCTGGTGGATGCGGCTCTTGTCCAGTGAGGTGGGCGTGTCCCGGTAGCACGCCACCACGTGGGGGCTGGGCGGCTCCGACGCCACCGACAGGAAGTGATTGGTCGTCGGAGCGGCGGGAGCGGCGTTCGCAGCAGTCGCGTTGGTGGAGGTGGTGGCGGTGGTGGTAGCAGCCTCGGCCTCGCTTTCCTCCCCGGCCTCGCCTTCCCTCTCCTCTTCCTTCTTGTCTTCCTTGAGTTCCTTCTTGTCCTCCTCCGTCTTGCCGCTCCCCTCCTCGTCCTCCAGGGGGCCCACAGCCGGGTGCAGCATCACCGCCCAGCGCAGCCAGTCGTAGTTCTTCTCCAGGGTCTTAAGGATGCCGGCCGCCGCCTCGTCGGGCGCCGCGCGCTTCCGCACGGCCTCCTGGAGGTCCCGGCATATGTCCTCCTCGGCCTGCTCCAAGAAGTAGCCGGAGCAGCGGCATCCCGTGGCCTTCATCTTCCTGTAGAGGGCGCCCATGCGCTCGGACCAGGTCTTCATCAGCAGGGCCTGGTCCCGGCCTGTCAGGGAGGCCTGTGTGAACAGGCAGAGCAGCCCCGTGCCCAGGACAAAGTTGATCTAATAGGAGAGAGCAGATCATGTCATGATCTTACATACAAATACAGGGAGCGTGTCGATATTTCAACGTAACATTTGTTCGACGTGGGTGAATGTTAACCTGGTGAAATGCTAACCTGCCGATGCTGGTGAATGCTAACTTGGTGAATGTTAACCACTATGCCTAAACCTAACCCAAACCTCAGTAAAACTATGCCTAAATCTAACCCTAAAATCTAACCCTAACCCTTAGTCGAAATAACGACACGTAGAAATAGCGAGAATTTCCCACAAATACAAACTAGAAAGGGGAAGTTGCAAGTGTTGTTGCCGTGACGCGAGTCACGAGGAATCCGCTGGGAAATGAATTCCGTCTTAGCGTTTATATTAGGTATTGTGATGTCAAGTGAAGCATGACCAAAAGCTTAACCTTTTTTTTTTGAGTCCCAGAGGGTTTTTAGCCAATTTGTACCCCTTTTTGTACCCCTTTTAGTCGTTATACCAATTGATTCCTCCCCACACACATTTCTGTGTTGTCTGCTGTTGTATCCTACTGACTCACCTGCCAGTGAGGAGCCCCCGCCAGGAGGACGTAGAACCTTCGTCCTACTCCTCCCGCCTAAAGCCTCTATCAGAGTCCAGGGTGAAGAGCTATTCACCGCGGTGTAGTTTTCTAGCTATCGCCTAAAAATACATAACAAAGCCTAGGTGATAGCTAGGAAACTACAACGAGGTGAAGTGAATAGCTCTTCACCCTGGACTCTGTTAGAGCCTTAACACTCCCTGCTGACAGGTGCCGTCCCAGCCCGTAGGAATACATGCAACGACCAGTATCACCCTCCCCGTCTGGCTTCCCTCCCCCGAACACGGACAAATTGTGTTCGCACAGGCGCCCGACAAAGCCGGTTGCACCACAGGGGATTCAAACCTACAACCTTCTGTGGTGGTGGGCAGGGACTTAACCACTGCGCCACCAGAGCATTAAGCTTAACCTTTTCTGTTGTGCAGTCGCCCAACCCAGATAACATTACTCCGAAAGTTTGCAAAACACAGGTTCACTTTTCTCTGACCAAATACAATAGTGTGTTGCCTATGGCAACCACACTCGAGACCCACATGGGAACCACATGGCTTCATTATGGCTGTGTGACATCAGTGTTCTATGAGGTCAATCATCTGTGACATATCTATGACGTATGACTCAAATTCTGGGCAAGGTTTCAGCCCGATTTGAGTCCCTTGACTGGCAGTGTACACACGAAATTTGGCACTGATCGGTCCTGTTGTTTGCAAGATTGGCTCCGCCCGGACAAACACACAGGCTGCAGACTGACACACGTACACACACACACACACACACACACACACACACACACACACATAGACATACACGGCTAGCCTCCTACAAAACCACTCTGTCAAAGAGGGAGGATTAGTGCCCCCGAAGAGAGAGAGAGAGGGAGAGCAAGAGAGATCGAATGCAGTGGGAGAGAGAAACAGAGTGAGAGAGAGAGATTAGGCAAGAGGAAAACAATAAGAGATGTGAGAGCAGAGAACATATATTGTTTCTATTAAATTATTAGTTTCATTCCTGCAGATATATAATTCCTGAGTTTCAATTTGAGAAAAAGAAGACTGGAGTTTGGTGCATTTGGGGAATTGTTTAGCCAAAGTTACAACAGGACACTGACTATTTTAAGACCGATTTGGCTCACTCAGTTAAACAGGAAAGCACACTTGGCCTCATGAGACTATATCCACAAATCAAATCAAAAGATGTAACGCTGCAACTGTCCTTTATCAAGTGCCATGTTTTCTTTTTGTTTTATATAATCAGCTTTTCTGTAAGAGTGGGTGTAGCTTCTTACCCCCAATATCTCAATTTGACCTTTAGGAACACACACATGGCCGCACGCACGCACGCACGCACAAGCGCACGCACGCACAAGCGCACGCATGCACGCACGCACACACACACGCACACCGAGTGAACTGCAGGTCTACTATGACGTGTGAGCTTATCAACTCTAGTCCATGTTTGTAGCTGATATAAGTTCTTAAAGGTTAACAGGCCTCATTGTGCTTCAATGACTTCACAAGGTCAAGCTCGTTCCCTTTCCAGCCATTATAGTTTACCTTTATTTATTTGTACAATGATAAACCACTCAAAAAGGGAAAAGGAATGCGATGAAGGATTTTATTCACGCGAGGTGGAACTATTAAAGTTGTACTATGTAACTTTTTTTATAAAACAAATCTTAAAATTCTCCTAACTATTAAATCACAAAAGTTTTAGAAGATCCGCGCCGTGAATTTCAGCCTGTAAAGCCTTCTCTATATGTAAACTGAGATCCTTGCCGTGGACCGGATCTCGCGCCAAAATTGCGTCATCACACTACCGGCCAATCACAGCGAGGGTTATACAACTGCCGGCCAATCACAGCGCATCTTGAAGTGGGGTCGCTATGGCAGCCATATTTGTTGTCGCCCGTTTGTACCATCCCTTCTCTAGGTAATTTCGCCTACCAGGCAGGGTGAAGGAGTCCGTATCTCTGGAATTACTGAACGCACAGGAACAAGGGACCCCTTAAAAGATAGATCTCAGCGAGGTGGAGGCAGACGCGGGGGTCTGAAGGTACGAAAAACGGACGAAAGACGCGGACGCGACCGCGGTTTGCTATAGGGCTAATGACCACTAGTTGGGCAACTTACACAGTATGGCTTTAAAGAAAGTCTCACATGGGGACAAACGAATGACTGACTGACTGACTTAATGAATTACTGTCTGTCTGTCTGTCTGTCTATCTGTCTGTCTGTCTGACTGACTAACTGAATAAATGATTACAAGGGTGGGTTGTTGGCCTGTAAGCGTCTGTGTTCTGACCTAGCATCCTGCTCATTCATTCACATGATGTGTCACATTTGTTTTGAGACAAACGCCTGGGTTCCCGAGGCTACATTTTGTTTAGACAGAAAGCAGTTATTTTTGGCGAGCTACAGTCATTCAACGACAAAGTGGTTAATAGACTGGAAATGAGAGGCGCTGCAGCAACGCAATACCACAGCTTTATTATTGCCCCCCCCCCCCCCCCCCCCCACACACACACACACACACACACACACACACACACACACACACACACACACACTTAATTTTCATTTTCTTTCATTTGATCGTTCTTTCTTCTTCTGGACTATTTCCTATCCTGCCATAAAAATAGTAGCTTTCTTGGGCTGTATGTGTGTACGCCACTTCTTCTCTCCGCCAGGCTGATGGCATGGCCGAGACTATGATGAGGCTGAGGCCCCTCCGAGGTCATAAAAAGGCCATTAACATAATCCAATCGGGTCCCATTCAAAACCAAGACCGAGTTCATGGCCGAACTCACGATTTTCCCGGGGAGGTCATAAAATATAGCCTGAAGTCTGATCTTAGCCGATTCGGGCCCTATGTGAATGGGCCTTTAGCCCCTGTCCGTCTGTCTGTGTGTACAGCTAATCTCTGGCACCATTGTTCACACTAACTAGACCAATTGGCATGGAACTTTGCACGCACATTCCCTGAATGCCAGACCAGAACCTCTGCCTCAAATGTTTCACATCGGCCTGTTGTAGCGCAACTAGGAGATTTTTGTTGCCTCCTACACATTTTCTTTTATATTACTCCGACAGATTTTATCCAAAGATCGTTCAAAAGTCTATAGTCATGTGATCAAGGCGCATTTGTCTTCCATCCTAATTGGCTAAAATTGTCTTCCTATGCCTTTTTTTTCACAAAATGCCTCAAATCATGAACGCAGCGTCCGATTGATTTGAAACTTTGCACGTACATTCTCACTAGGCCAAGGAAGAATTTCAAATCAGCCTCATGGTGGCGCTATAACAGGAGGATTTGCATTTTTAATTATAACTAGAACAATTGGCATGGAACTTTGAGGCAAAGGAAAAACCTTTGCCACATATTTTTCATACCAGCCTTTTATAGCGCCACCATGAGGTTGATTTTTGCAAAACACCTTTTTTTATATATTAGGCCTACTGCTACAGATTTTGTCCAAAAATCATGCCAATCGGTACACATTATCTCTAGAGTCATGTGATCAAGGCGGATGTGTCCGATTTTTCATATTCCCTTCTGATTGGCTAAGATTGGCTTCCAAAGTTTGCAGGAGTGGCTCATTTTGAACAAAATGCCTCAAATGACGAACAATTGCAGTGAAACTTTGCACACACATTCCCACTAGGTCGAGGAAGAAATCCATTTCACATTGTCCTGTTATAGCGCCACCAGGAGGTCGATTTTTGCAAAACACCTTTTTATATTACTTCTACAGATTCTGTCCAAACATCACGCTAATCGATACATATTATCTCTATTAGTCATGTGATGAAGACGAATCTGTTCGAATTTTCATATTCCAAGATAGATTGGCATGTAAAGTTTGCAAGTGGCTTGTTTTGAACAAAACGCAGCCTCCGAAACTACACATTGGCCTACAGCTTCACCTCCAGAGTTTGACTTGACTTCTACCTGGCCTGGCAAAGACCTGGCCACTTGAGCCGTATGACGAATAGCAAAAACAGACAACCTCACAAATGGGAGCAAGTGTCTTGCTCACAGACACCTTGACACATAGCAGGGGCCAGGAATCAAACCTGGCACCTCCTTTTTCCCAGGTGCCCACTCTACCCATTCAGCTACGGCTACCCCAAGCCTTTAATGACATGCCCAAAACAGTGACAGGGGTTGAAAGTGGTTAAGAGCAACGTATAACCTTTGCCAGCTCTGTATGCAAGAAAAAGATAATAGTAGGTCCCAACTCTGCAGAATTAAATATTTAGTTTATTTTCATACTGAGAAGATGAATGCAGCACGCAGTCCCCCCCACACATGGGACTGGGATGCGTTTCTGTTGCATTTATCATTTTGGACAGACTGAATATTTAATCCTGTACAGCTGTGCTCGTCTCCCTCTCTTTTTCATCTGTCTTTTTTTTAAATAGACACTGGGATTGGATTGGGCATATCTGCTCCCTCTTTATGTAAGACTGTCTGGCATGATGTTCATGTAATAGAGCATTGCAGTGAGGTGTCGGAAGCAAACTGGCCATTCATTTTTACCATAGGGTTTTTCATTATCAGCCACAAAGTCGTAGATTCAATGTAGCCTACACTTACCACTAGGCTGGTGGTTGTAAAATGGTTCCATATGCTCCTTTAGAACCCCCGAGTATGTATGCAACCACTCTAGTTTTAGTAAAAACACGTTTTAACCAAGATCGCATGGAGAAGAACTGCATTACCCATACTGCTAAAACTATACATCCGGTGAAATCGACGTCTGTGATTGGTGGAGATTCTTCTTCTTTTGAATATCTTGCGGTTGCCGCGAAAATAGCTACTGCCACCTGTCTGCCCGGCAGATTATTGCACTTAAGCAGAACTCCGTGGGCGAGTGTCTTTCTTTTACAAATATGATGCACTGTGTTAAAGATGACGATAAGAGCGTCCACAGAGATGACAATCACTACTTTTTTTCAGCTTTCTAATTAATTGTTGCATTAAAAAAAAAATGAATATTGTCATGATTCCTCACCAGCCAAGGTGGCTTTGTCCAAGGCTTAAAAACGTTTAAATAAATACTTTATGAAATGTCTATGGAAGAAATGAATGGGGAAAACGCTTCCGACACCAGAGTGAAGACGGGGTGGGGCTTCAACTGCGATGCTCAAGCCGGTGGTGGAGGAGGACAGTAACCAAGTAAATTTACTTTAGTACTCTACTTAAGTACTTATTTTATATATTTTTTTGTTGCTCATGATTTGATCACAGAAGAAATATTGTACTTTTCACGAAAAGAAAATGTCCTTGTCCACAGAAAGTAGCCTATTCTTAGTTTTAAAACGTTTTGTTCTGTATGAATACAAGTCTACCTTTGTAGCCTACATACAGTAGAGAAAGAATGTGTGTGTGTGTGTGTGTGTGTGTGTGTGTGTGTGTGTGTGTGTGTGTGTGTGTGTGTGTGTATGTGTGTGTGTGTGTGTGTGTGCGAGCGTGCGTGCGTGCGTGCGTGCGTGTGTGTGAAGGCCAAACAACTTGGATTCACCATTTCACCCAATACACACTGCAATACCGGTATATAATAAGCCTAACCCTAACCCATGCATTTGTAATACATATCATCATTTCCACAATATTTAGCAAGGAGCCTTGTCTGTTGACTAGGTGTAGGTTTAGACAGACAGACAGACAGGCAGGCAGGCAGGCAGGCAGGCAGGCAGGCAGACAGACAGACAGACAGACAGACAGACAGACAGACAGACAGACAGGCAGGCAGGCAGGCAGGCAGGCAGGCAGGCAGGCAGGCAGGCAGGCTGACGGGCAGACTTTCACCGCCTGTCCAACAAGTTCAGTAGTTTATTTTGGTCAATATTTGAAGTTTTACAATACATTCACTTAATTTTCACATGAATTTCCCATAATTTGACCAAAAAGTATAGGATGAAACCCATGGCTTATTTTGCCTACCCTTGTCACATCACTTTAAGATAACACGCAGAGGAAGAAATCATAAATACAAGCCAACAAGCTCCCCCCACCCACCTTCACACAGAACTCCTTCATCTCCCTCCTCCACCCACCTTCACACAGAACTCCTTCATCTCCCTCCACCTCCACCCACCTTCACACAGAACTCCTTCATCTCCCACCTCCACCCACCTTCACACAGAACTCCTTCATCTCTGCAGTAGATTAGAGATTATCATGATTGATTATGTGTGACGTTATGGAGTAGATAAAGTGTTCATTGATTATATTAATATCTATCTATAAATGCGAGAAGTCTCTGCGTGTCTGTGTGTCTGTAATCCGCGTATCTCGAGAACCGTTCGTCCCACCGGCTTCAGATTCGGCACGCGCGTTCCCCGCCGCGGCACGGAGTGCAGTGCCGGGTCTCGACCCGACCCGACGCGCGGTTTTCCCGAACCGGCGCGAAACGTTCGGAATCTCCTTATGTGGGGTTGATTGTTGACATCAGGCTGTTCCGGAGGAAATTGGCGAAAGCTCTGACTCATTGTGACATCACTTCATAAAAGGCTCTGACATCACGTACGCCACATGAGTCAACAAAAAATCTCTGTGAGTGTGTATGTATGTATGTAATCCGCGTATCTCGAGAACCGTTCGTCCCACGGGCACGCGCGTTCTCCATATATGGGCGTTCGTCCCACGGGCACGCGCATTCTCCATATATGGGCATAAAATGAATGCCCCCATATATGGGCATAAAATGGATTGCAGACAGACAGATACAGATATCTCCATATATGGACATAAATGGACAGAGGCAAACAGATGGTCAAAGATCTCCTAGCCTGGCGGGGCCCGACGTTATCTGTGTTCATTCCTTCCACAGTATAACGTCTGGACTTCCGTTGATTGGCAGCGAGTATACCGATTATTCTGTGATTTGGGCCAATCAGTGACTGCTTCCGCACTATGCTTCCGCACAACAAACGTAGTCTTCCTGACAACAAGTGAAAAGATTTCCCTGATTGGTCCATGTGTAGACGGTGACGTAGATGCATGCTGCAGGCTGCAGCATTTTCAAAACAACAATGGCTGCCCTCGCGATGCAAAAAGTGTAACAGTTAACGCTCTAACCATAAAACAACCAATAAGTGCAGTTATTTCAGAGTTGGAATCAATTACAACAATTAAAAAGCAACACAGAGGATGCGCTAGTGGAGTTTATCGGCCGAAAAGACGTGTTTGTTTGCCGTTCTTCCGACTGGCTGAGAGATGGTGATTGGTTAGAGGAGTCTGTCTGTCAAGGCAAGTACTCCCGCCCACTTTTCAAGCTGCCAATAGGCTAAAGGCCAGACCTTATACTGTGGAAGGAATGAACACAGATAACGTCGGGCCCCGCCAGGCTAAAGATCTCCATATATGGGCATAAAATGGACGCAGACAGACAGATACAGATATCTCCATATATGGGCATAAATGGACACAGGCAAACAGATGTTCAAAACGGGTCCTATGACAACAGGTATAATGAGGTTTGCATTAAAGGGGGAACCGGCACTGTGTCTGCAACACAGTTGGAGGCACAGACAGATACTCCATATATGGGCATAAAATGGACGCAGATAGACACATATCTCCATATATGGGCATAAAATGGACCCAGAACTATAACTGCAGTGATCTCCATATATGGACATAAAATGGACGCCGACAGACAGACAGACAGATACAGATATCTCCATATATGGGCATAAATGGACACAGGCAGACAGATGGTCAAAACGGGTCCTATGAAAACAGGTATAATGGGGTTTGCATTAAAGGGCGGGGCATTCATTCCCTGGCGGCCCAGCTTCTAGTCTAGCCTAATGACACATCATTGATACTGTAAAGCTTGTAAGAGTCTAGATGTCTACCTAGGACTGAGTAGTTATTGTTTTGGTAAAGCCTATCTTGTTATGGTACAGCTCGTTCCAGAGGCCTTGAAGCCACAGTATAATTCTAGTGGTTGACCATTCTTCTTGGCAGAACTCTTTTACCACTGTCCAGAGTGTTAATTGTATTTCTGTCCATGATATCATGTTATATAAACTTGACCATACCACCACCTAATATAATTGTCTTGTCTCCTCATTCTCTCATGATTATTGATTGATCTGAATTCCACCACAATCTCCCTCCACCTCCACCCACCTTCACACAGAACTCCTTCATCTCCCTCCACCTCCACCCACCTTCACACAGAACTCCTTCATCTCCCTCCACCTCCACCCACCTTCACACAGAACTCCTTCATCTCCCACCTCCACCCACCTTCACACAGAACTCCTTCATCTCCCTCCTCCACCCACCTTCACACAGAACTCCTTCATCTCCCTCCTCCACCCACCTTCACACAGAACTCCTCATCTCCCACCTCCACCCACCTTCACACAGAACTCCTTCATCTCCCTCCTCCACCCACCTTCACACAGAACTCCTTCATCTCCCACCTCCACCCACCTTCACACAGAACTCCTTCATCTCCCAGCGCCTGGGCTTGCGGCTCTGCACCAGTACCTCCAGCAGAGTGGGCTGGTCGGTGAGGGTGGACACGCCCATCAGGCGGTTGTAAAGCGCCGTCAGCTGCCTCTCCAGGCGGTAGTCCTGCACGTACTGCAGGAACACCTCCTTCTCCCGCTTGGCGAACTCCGCCTGGGCCCGAACCTGAGGTGCATACATATACATTATCCTTGTTGCTATAGGTGTCCAAAACCAGCTCAACATGATCTACTCATCCCATTAATTTTTTTCACCTGAGGAGGCTTTGGAATAGCAGCACTGGTGTTACATATATATAATAATAAAAATAATAATAACTTGCATTTATATAGCGCCTTTCATAAACCCAAGGCGCTTAAAATAAAATGTAATACTCTGAAATAGCCGATCTGCAAGCACACAGCGTAGATCTAGTTTCTATTCTCACTTGTAGATCTTCTATTTTATATTTTATAAAGGTTTAGGCAAGTTTTAGAGAAAAAATAACATTCTACACAATCAGTACCACGCTCACTGCTGTAAGGGTTGCAACTTGATTATGTATTAGTAATAATTATTGTATAGATTACTATAACAGTGTTAGTCCACTAACTAACAAACACACTTGGAATGGCAAATAGTGAGGTGAAAAAAAGTCTTCATCCCATTCTGTATGGAAGTGGTAGGATTTGGGGTTCTTTGTAATGCTACTGACTCTTGAAAACAAAGCCTTGCATTGGGGGGCCTAGCTAGAAGCCATGAAGGCTCCCTCATGACAGGCCCTTCTTGATGTCATTCAATCAAGTCACCTTAATTGAAGTGACAGAGTCATGTGGTCCAGCCGCACAGTCTTTAAGTGTATACTATAATAGAGGGTATCTGCACGTTTCTAAACAATTTAAGGACTTTTTAATACCTTTAAAATGACAAATTAAACATTGGCCAAATTGTGGAATATTAGAGGTAGAAATTGTGAAAATAGCCGATCTACATGCTCACAACGCCTCGTGGAACCGTGTTATACCAAATGTAATGCCTCAACAGTGCTCATCAGGGTGGAGGGGTCCCGAGTTAAAATATGATTATTTGCAGCCTGAAAAGGTTGAGGACCACTGGCTTAGGTAATCGTGTAATTAAGGTTAAAGTAAAAAAAAAAAAAAAAAAAAAAATTACTTTTTACTCAAAGAGTAGTTTTTAAATAGGCTACTTTTTACTGTACGTTTGAGTAATTTCCTAGACCAGTACTTTTACTTGTACTTGTGTATTTCACTCAAGTAACAATACTCTTTCTTACTTTGAGTAGGATTTTTCAGTACTCTTTCCACCTCTAATCATCACCCACTGCTACTATTGACTTATCTCACAAATAAAACTATGGATAAAATATGAGAAAAGATGCTTAAAATGTCATGACTCCATCTTTCTTAAATGGGCCATTGATATTTTCCAAACATCTGGGTCTATGCTCAGTAACCTACATATTCTACTCTTTGTGTGTACAGTTTGCCTGTAGTTGGCGTGGCTTGATGTCCTAGTGTTCTGGGGGGCTTGGTGTCCTAGAGTCTCCCATAATAGAAGGGTCACATGTTCAATCCCCACTGCCTTGGAGCAAAACAAATGCCCTAAAAGCTCACTCAATGTAAGTCACTCTGAGTAGTTACAGGTCAGTCAAGGGCATATAGTGCAATCCCAAATGTTCTCACTGACACATGTGTGTCCACAGGACAAATGAATACACAGCGAGATTCAGAGCGTTAGTTCACCCCTTTTGGGTTCATTTGTATAGGCAACCTACAACATACAGTATACAAATGGCATGGCATTAGAGATCTTAGAGAAGGCAGCATTATTATTATTATTACTATAAAAAAGTAATCTGTCAAATAGTTTAAATCAGCATCACAAAACAACGCAAATTAAAACGTAACGTTTAATTGACATCTGAGAAATCTTCATATATCTTTATCAAATGAGTCAGTTTGAACAGGCTTACATGCTCCTGCTGTCAGTCAAAAGGCCTTCATAAACTCAACCTAATCTAATCTGGAAGTCCTTGTTGGAGGGCACCTTCACCCTGAGTGCTGTTGGCATGCATCATGCCACCAACCACTACCGCTGTTGTAGTCAAGTCCACCTAAATCGAGTCAAAGTCAAGACCAAGTCCGAGGGGGGGGCGAGTCCGAGTCAAGACCGAGTGCGAGAGGGGATCAAGTCAGAGTCGAGACCAAGACCAACAGGGGTTGAGAGAGACCAAGTCAAGACCGAGACCAAAAAACAAAACAAAAAAAACAGTAAGACTCCCTAATTCGACCACATGTATGATCGGCTACTTTTGACTATTTTCCCATATTTTTCCCCGGTGGAGCGGGGGTCCCGTCTCTCCCGGTCGCTCGGAGGCCGAGTTGCGGCCTTTTTAGCGGGCTGCAGTGGCGGGGGTCCGCCGCTAGGTGGGGCTCTACGCACGGCTGTCTCCGCAAAATAGAAAACTATGGGTTTTCTTACTAAACCATTTACACACATCATCTAGTAATTCATCAATGAAAAGCACCAGATAGCTCTCTTATAATGTTAATGCGCATGGGCTCCTCATAATATGGGTATACAATTATTTCATTGCATTGTCTTGACTCTTGACTCGAGTGGACTCGTGAGTCGTGGGGGAAGACTCTCTTAGTCCGAGACAGAGTCGAGACCAAGTCAATGAAAATTTGGACTCAAGACCTGACTTGAGACGAGTCATTGACTCGAGTACTACAACACTACTTACCGCGGTGCCCAGCTGGTAGTACACCACGGCCAGGTCGTCCTCCAGTTGATGGACCTCTGAGTCGTTCATGAGCCCCTGCCCCGCTATGCCCAGCTCCTGGTCAATGTGGTCCAAGTTCTTCTTCACCAGCTCTGTGTCTTCGGCCGTGGCAGTGCCTCCCATGTGAGAGCAGATCCCCTCAACCAGGATCCTCAACGCAAAAAATAAAAATAAAGTTCATTTTCACTCTATTCCAGTGGTTCTCAACCTGTGGGTCGGGACCCCCAGGGAGGTCCCCACATTATTTTGAGGGGTCCCCAGACGATTAACTTAATGTTCAACGTTGTTTTCTCATTCAACAGTAAACAAACCAACATCAAGTTTAAGTGTATAGAGGGTATCTCCACATTTCTAAAGTGACAATTTGAGGACTTTTTAATACCTCTAAAATGACAAATTAAACATTGGCCAAATTGTCAAATATTAGAGGCAGAAATTGTGAAAATAGCCGATCTACATGCTCACAATGCCTCTCAAAGATTCACAATAGAACCGTGTTATACAAAATGTAACTCTTAGTGCTCGTAGGGTTAGGGGACCCAGTTAAAATATGATTATTTTGAGGGTCGCGGCCTGAAAAGGTTGAGAACTACTGCTCTACTACATTAACAGGATGTTAAACTTTACGGCATTTATTTTACACTTTTACTAGTTTACAGTGTTTTCTTTGTGGCATAGTTTACAGTAACATTGCAATTTAATTTGATTGTATTTTCTTCTTTTTCTAACAATAACTTTCCAGTTTTATGTTGTCAAATCTTCAAGTCAATAACCTTGTTGTCCTTGTATTCTGTAGGCTTAGAGTCCTGTGGTGAAACAGGAAAATTCTAAAATAATGAAGTTCTTTAATGTATCTATTCACTATATAAGAATGCATAACCTAGACATTTCTATTTTTGTTCATTTAAAAAAGAAAAAAGTAAAATGAATGATCTTAAAGCCGGACTTACTGTATACTAGTTGGGTGCTGGTGTCACACATCTACAAGCTCACTGTGTTGCAGTTCAAATTATATCAAGCCCCATAGTCATTATTTCATTTCAAGCCTTTCCCCCCACATATCAAAGATTACATTTGATTGACTTGTGAAATATTGTTTTAAAATATTTATTCCATGGACCACCTGTAATTATGCCATGGAGCGTTGAGACCAGTTGTGGTATAGTAGCCTACATACAGTATGGACACCATTCATTCAGTGTTTTTGTTATAGGTTCAATCTGTCTTTGTTAGAACATACAAAAAGAAGAGCTCACCTCATGGTCTGCATGTAGCCCACTGGCTCCAGAACCTTTCCAAACATGGCCATGGCTGGATCTACTATAGAGTACTAGAGCTCTCTTAAAAAAAAAAGAAATTATATATTATAAGCTTGACCTACTGATACAAGTATAAAATAGAGCATTATAAGAAAAACATTTTAGACAGTGACAATCTACAGTATTCACATTTAGTCAGAAATATGGCACATGCATGGGCGTACCTATTTCTCTGGGTGAATGTGGAGCCCTCTGGTAAAGGTCTCAGACGTTCTGTAGCTTCTGTTCAGGACAGGTGTCTGACTGTGTGTGTACTGTGTAGTGACCTTCATGCTTCCCTCAGTATTTATTCACTCTCCAAAATAATCAACATCTGATAAGATGTCTCCACCGACCATTGCCTCCACCTCATGTGACTAAAAACGAACAGAATAAGGGTATTAAGCAGATGAGACTTAAGGGCTGCCCATACTTCGACCGAAACCGAAGATTTTGGTCAAAAGGTCCTTTTCGACCATAAAATTATGTCCCTGGGGACTTCTGAAAAGCATTAGACCGAATAAGAGTTCGGAAATTTGCATGTCGGAAAACACAACTCACCGAACATTTCGGTCGAAGTATGGAGACTGGAGAGGCCTTTAATGCTGCCCTCAGAACACATTCTAATGACTACAAGTCACAACTGTGCAATTGCAAAGCATAACGACAGACAGACAGAAGGGAGATGGGAGGAGGGGGACACGAAAATGTATCGTCCTCAATCACTCACAGGGTTGTGTTTGTCAGTCACGCATTAAATCCGGGGGTCAGCGGGGTCCCTGGACCCCTGTAATCTATCTGAACATTGTGGCTATCTCCTAGCAGCTAAGCGTCTATTCTCTGTGTTGTTCCCGCTACTCACCAGTTAAGAGTGGGGTGGCTCAGAGTAGATGACAGAGTACAGCAACTTGCAATGGGCCTGGTGTACAAGATACACTACACCACTATGATACCCAAGTACCTGTCAAAATACTTTATAAACGTTAAGTTGCTCTATGTAACTTTCCTGTGCCCGGATTTGAACCACAGTCTCCTCCTGTGCATGTGCGTTGCAAACATTGCACCTTTCTTTTTATATAGAGTGCATAGTCTGCCTTTGCAAATGATTTGTGTGCATTAATCTATACTGCCATGATCCACTACCTTTGTTCTTTTTTTGGGTCAAGCACCTGACTCTAAAAAACGTGAAAATGTTTAACAATGTGCTGAGTTCAGCAGTTTAACTTGCAGTGGCCTTGTTTCAATATAGTTGCCTACTTAATATGCATATTAACCTATAAATGAGTACAGGGTGTATGCAAGAAAACCACTATTTTGTCTAAAGGTATTCATGATTTAATCATGTTGGGAGTAATGCAAATATGAAGGAGAAGAAAAGGCTGCACTCTCGTAGCCGCGATGCAATATTTATTAGAATTAGAAGAGAAATCCAACGTTTCGACCTTTACAGGTTCCCCTGAAGACCTGTAAAGGTCGAAACGTTGGGATTCTCTTCTGTAAATAGATATTGCATCGTGGGTACGAGAGTGCAGGCTTTTCTTCTCCTTCATTCACATATCATTACCAAGGTCGGCAGCACCTCAACTACATTGGTGTGCGCCCTCAGTACTTTGTTTGGGAGTAATGCAAAGAAATGTTCCAATTACCTGAATTTCATGCGAGTTGTAAGTGAAATGCAATGTCTTTCTTCAGATAGGCATTGCCCAGATAAGAAATTACAGAAGCTATCGGATATCATTCTTTTTTATTGTTCTGTATTCCTTTTTGTCACACCTTTTTATACCTCAGCATCTGCTGGAACAATCCAAAACTGCAGTAGTGTTGCAAAACCACAGACCTTCGGGAAAGGAAAACCAGGGAAAGGAGTGCAGGTAAACTGATCAAACGTTTTAGTTAACCCTGCCAGGGTTAACTAAATTAACCTTGGCAGATTTCTCAAAATTGTTCATATACAGTATAGCGTAAACAGGGTTGTTAGGGTTACTTTTAAAAAGGAATCCCCTACAGTTACAAGTTACTTGCAAAGAAAATGTAGTCAGTAACGTAATCTGATTATCACAATTTAAAAAGTAACTACTAGTTGTGGGCTCGCCTGGAAGGCGAGCACACGTATGTTATCTTCATTATTTATCTATCAGTCAGTCAGTCAGTCAGTCAGTCAGTATCTCCTCAAAACTTTGGCGCGATTCATCTCCTAAACGCTTACACCTTTCAACACCATTCAAATTTTTATGTGTTCAGCTTACTGAGGACACGTGTGCTTGTATTTTTCGTTTTGAAATGTTTTGTAGTATAAATATAAAAAAATAAAAATGTTTAACTTTAAGCACCCAATGCATTTCCAATGGGTTTAGTGAGTGGGGAGAGAGTGTAGACAGAGGAAAGGGACCCATGTTTATGTTAAGGCGCTGTGGCTGTAATGTTCACACTTCAGATATGCTATTTATATCAATGCGTTCACACAGGTCTGCTCTCTGATTTGATCCAAATATCTAAGCTGTGTGATGTATATATTCTGAGTTAAAACTACAAATATCTATAAATGTCCCTCTCCACTCTACTGATTGAGACAGCTGTGATTAAAGGCCTGTCTGTCATTGGCTGTTCGGTGGTGCTGCAAAGTAACCAAGTACATTTACTCAAGTATATACAAGTACTTGTACCTACAGTACATTTTTGAGGTACTTTTACTCTACTTTCCATTTTTGTTACATATACTCTACTATAAATACAGCATTTGACAGCTTCAGTTACTTGTTACTTTGCAGATTTTATTATTAATAAAAAAACATAGATGGACCACTTAATACTGCTATGAAGTTGATCTACAATGTGCACGCACACGCACACGCACACGCACGCACGCACGCACGCACGCACGCACGCACGCACGCACACACACACACACACACACACACACACACACACACACACACACAAACAACTGTTACTGTGTTACTGTGGAGACGTTTGCTTGTATTTGTCTTTGAGACATGTTTTGTAGTGTTTTAGAAATTTTACTTAAAAAGAATAAGGTTTTAGGATCCCGGGCAATGGGATTTACAGTATATATCCTAGAACCCGCAAGGACACTCAGCCGTATTAGTGGTTGTTGTTGGTTGTCAGGGAGATATCACAACCAATGCATTTTCAAATCAGATCCACAAACACAATAAAAGTCATGCTCCACTCCTCAGTCTGGAGTGGCCACATAGAAGAACGCCTTGGTTATAGACATAGTGGAGGACAGATGTGATCTGGGATTGTTAACCTACAGTATATGCACTCAATATACACCTCTAGAACACATAGAATATGTACAGTAAGGTTCAGTACAGTACAGTAAAAGTACAGTAAGGTTCAGTAGAGTACAGTAAAGTACAGAAAGGTACAGTACAGTAAGGTATAGTAGAGTACAGTACAGTAAGGTACAGTAAAGTACAAAACAATACAGTAAGGTACAGTAGAGTACAGTAAAGTACAGTAGAGTACAGTAAAGTACAGTAAGGTACAGTAGAGTACAGTAAAGTACAGTAGAGTACAGTAAAGTACAGTATAGTAAGGTACAGTAGAGTACAGTACAGTACAGTAAGGTACAGTACGGTACAGTAGAGTGCAGTATAGTATAGTACAGTAAGGTAAAGTACAGTAAGGTAAGGTACAGTAAAGTACAGTACAGTAAGGAACAGTAGAGTACAGTAAAGTACAGTAAGGTACAGTACAGTAGAGTACAGTAAAGTACAGTAAGTTACAGTAGAGTACAGTAATTTACAGTGAGGTACAGTAGAGTACAGTAAAGTACAGTAAGTTACAGTACAGTACAGTACAGTACAGTACAGTACAGTACAGTATAGTAAGGTACAGTACAATACTGTAAGGTACTGTACCTTACAGTACCTTAAAGTATCCTATTTGTTGGGTTGGAAGCGAGCCCACACTGTTTCGAAGGAACAGTATTTCTAGTTACTTTCAGTTACTTTTGGATTACTGTTTAGCAAAACTCTCTAATTAAATAAAACAAGTTTTACCATTGATAACTAGACAAGAATATTGAGCCAATGAAATTAGGAAAAGGACAACAGAATCTTACTTAAGCGATGTGGCAGTACTTTACACTGATTCGACTTGATTATTTTATTGTTTGGCGTTATAACTTATTTGTAAAATTCATGAGGGCAAAGGGGAGAATGTAATCCAGCATGTAACCCCCATCATTCAGATCCGTTACTGTAATCCAGATTACTCATTTTAAAATGTAACCTGAGACTTTACAAGTTACCTGTTTTTTGTAATCTGATTATGTAATCCCGTTACATGTAATCCGTTACTTAACAACCCTGAGCGTAAACAGCGAATCTACAAGCTCACCAGACATTACTTCATGACACACTGAGCTTGTAGATCGGCTATTTTCATTATTTGCCATACGCCGGTGTATGAGTGGTTAATCCCATTGGAATTAGGGGTTTACACAAATCGGGGCTGAATTGGGTTCATTAAATGCATGTACAGTATGGAAAATGTTCTTTGTGGATACAAAACGAAAACTCTGCATCTAATTGTGGGCTCGCCTGGAAGGCGAGCACACGTATGTTATCTTCATTATTTATTTATAGCTATATGTGTATCTCCTCAAAACTTTGGCGCGATTCATCTCCTAAACGCTTACACCTTTCAACACCATTCAAATTTTTATGTGTTCAGCTTACTGAGGACAAGTGTGCGTGTATTTTTCTTTTTGAAATGTTTTGTAGTATAATTATAAAAAAATAAAAATGTTTAACTTTAAGCACCCAATGCATTTCCAATGGGTTTAGTGAGTGGGGACAGCGTGAGACAGAGGAAAGGGACCCATGTTTATATTAAGGCGCTGTGGCTGCAATATTCACACTTCAGATATGCTATTTATATCAATGCGTTCACACAGGTCTGCTCTCTGATTTGATCCAAATATCTAAGCTGTGTGATGTATAAAACTATAGTTATAGTTAAAACTATAAATAAATGTCCCTCTCCACTCTACTGATTACACAGCTGTGATTAAAGGCTTGGCTGTCATTGGCTGTTCTGTGGTGCTGTAGCCTTACATAAGTTGCCCCTGCAGTGACAATGCAAAAGTCTCGGCAGAATGCGTCTTAATGTAAGGCTAGTGGTGCTGCAAAGTAACCAAGTACATTTACTCAAGTATATACAAGTACTTGTACCTACAGTACAATTTTGAGGTACTTTTACTCTACTTTCCATTTTGGTTACATATACTCTACTATAAATACAGCATTTGACAGCCTCAGTTACTTGTTACTTTGCAGATTTTATTATTAATAAAAAACATAGATGGACCACTTAATACTGCTATGAAGTTGATCTACAATGTGCGCACGCACGCACGCACGCACGCACGCACGCACGCACACACACACACACACACACAAACAACTGTTACTGTGTGTGAGGGACCGAGTAGTCAAAGCAAGGCAAACAGGTTTTCAAACTTCAAGTTTGTTTTAATTTTCAAAAATAACAAATAATCAACAGAAGATTTAAACACAAAAGTTACAGGGCCCTTTAAGAGGTCAACTAAACATAACTATAACTGAAACTAACGTGCAGTGCAGCAAAACAGGAAATGAACTAAACAAACAGACCTGACATACTGAGACATGAGGGGACTTATATAGGGGTGGACCAAACCAATAAATACACATAGGGGAGGACAGAACTTAACCATAACTAGACAAAACCAAACCAATGCCCATCCCCCCCTCTCAATCAAGTGCCTTGGTATGGTCCATCCTGGCTCCACCCCCATGCTCAGGAACACACTGCACAAAGAGAAAAAGGTATTTTAGTACATCTATCAATACAAAAGGGTATAATATAATGTTAATGTGAATATGGATATCCGGAGTCTTGTCTCAATGTGTGGCTGTGGTCCAAGCCATCACACTGTGTTAATGTGGAGACGTTTGCTTGTATTTGTCTTTGAGACATGTTTTGTAGTGTTTTAGAAATTTTACTTAAAAAGAATAAGGTTTTAGGATCCCGGGCAATGGGATTTACAGTATATATCCTAGAACCCGCAGGGACAATCAGCCGTATTAGTGGTTGTTGTTGGTTGTCAGGGAGATATCACAACCAATGCATTTTCAAATCAGATCCACAAACACAATAAAAGTCATGCTCCACTCCTCAGTCTGGAGTGGCCACATAGAAGAACGCCTTGGTTATAGACATAGTGGAGGACAGATGTGATCTGGGATTGTTAACCTACAGTATATGCACTCAATATACACCTCTAGAACACATAGAATATGTACAGTAAGGTTCAGTAGAGTACAGTAAAAGTACAGTAAGGTTCAGTAGAGTACAGTAAAGTACAGTAAGGTACAGAAAGGTACAGTACAGTAAGGTATAGTAGAGTACAGTACAGTAAGGTACAGTAAAGTACAAAACAATACAGTAAGGTACAGTAGAGTACAGTGAAGTACAGTAGAGTACAGTAAAGTACAGTAGAGTACAGTAAAGTACAGTAGAGTACAGTAAAGTACAGTATAGTAAGGTACAGTAGAGTACAGTACAGTAAGGTACAGTACGGTACAGTAGAGTACAGTATAGTATAGTACAGTAAGGTACAGTACAGTACAGTAAGGTACAGTAGAGTACAGTAAAGTACAGTACAGTACAGTAAGGTACAGTACGGTACAGTAGAGTACAGTATAGTATAGTAGAGTAAGGTACAGTACAGTACAGTACAGTAAGGTACAGTAGAGTAAAGTAAAGTACAGTACAGTAAGGTACAGTAGAGTACAGTAAAGTACAGTAAGGTACAGTACAGTAGAGTAAAGTACAGTAAGTTACAGTAGAGTACAGTAAAGTACAGTAAGGTACATTACATTAGAGTACAGTAAAGTACAGTAATGTACAGTACAGTACAGTACAGTACAGTACAGTACAGTACAGTACAGTAAGGTGCAGTACAGTATAGTAAGGTACAGTACAATACTGTAAGGTACTGTACCTTACAGTACCTTAAAGTATCCTATTTGTTGGGTTGGAAGCGAGCCCACACTGTTTCGAAGGAACAGTATTTCTAGTTTCTATTCAGATCTTTGTGTCTTGCTTTGCTTTGTGAGGGCCAAATGTCCCCTCAAGTATTGTGGAATTTGAGAAATGGACTGGTTTGTGAGGACAATTTTGAAATTGTTTTTATGGTTCCGAAATATTTTTAGAATTAGGCTTACAGTTAGGAAAAATGGTCAGGTTGTGCTTATAATTAGAGGTTGGGTATTGCTGTTTTTGGTGTGCGACACCGGCACACGACTAAATACAACTCAGGATCTAGGGTCAGAGTTAAAAAAGAGAAGGCAAAAAGATTGTATTTATAAACTTACAGTGCTAAAAATGTTGTTGTCCTCACAACTAAGTATAGCAATACAAATGTGTGTGTTTGGGCTTGTCTGTAATGTTGTTCCAGAACCAAGGTCATATCGGAGGTGACGCAGGTTGAGTTCCAGCGCCTGCCCAACTCCTACAGTCGGATGCCTCTGTCCAGCCTCAACCAGGCCATTCAAAAGCTCAACCAAGCTGCTGTGGACAATCAACACGGTTAGTTGGAAGAGCATGCAGGGGTTAACACTAAGGTGTCAGAGGCACTTGCCTGTCGGGCAATTACAGGTCATGTTCTACTTGCTCAAAGTTCATTCCCACTTGCCCGGAAAGTAAATAGTTAATTATAAAATGATAGGTAAAATTGGAATTATTGTTCAATTTAACATTTTCTACCTAACTTTTTATGGCAAATACCTACATACAGTAGCTAAGAATATGACTACTGTATGTAGCAACAGTTAAAACTGTGCTCTTCTACATTCCACAGACCAGAAGACAGAGCGCTCTGGCCACGTTCAGGTGTTTAGACAAGATCTTGTGTTGTGTTTATAGATGTGTGCCCTTTCAAACGAGCACTTGCCCGGTCGGGCAACTTGAAAGCAAACACCACCTGCCAGAAGGTTTAACTTATCTGCCAGGGGTAGGTGAGCAACCCTTAGTGTCAACGCATGGCATGGTGGGCCGTTTTCTGCCCAATAACAAGGTAAATCCTCAAATTAGGGGTGGATGTATCGGAGATATCTGCCTGCTGATGCGTCTAACTTCAATTCAATGAATGGGACAAAACTGGAAACGCCTCTGAGATTTAAATGACTGCATTGCAGAACCAGGTTTCAGGGTGGTCCTTCACATTGGGACGGTGTCGGGATTGGTTTTCAAAGCAGTGGCCATATGTTTAATTGTTAGAAATTCTTTTTTTCTTTTTTTACCCCCGTCTGCTGTCCAATAATCCATAACTCGCCTATCGGTTCAGGTCTGTAACTGAAAATTACGCACCTGTGTCTTACTGGTCTATTTGGATAATCTGTACACTACGGGGGTCCTTGAAATGTAAAAAAGGTTTGAGAACCACTGATCTAGGAATTCCAATGATAATAATGTGCAACTGCAAGTTATTAAAATCATAATGCAGATAGTACAGTAGGAGTAAATAAAACGGTCCTGCAATTCAGACCACCTCAATTTGTCTCCGCAACATTCTAATGCTTAAATGTGTGCTCCGTCATATGATGGTGTGGCATGCCGAAAATTTGCCTACACTCACAACGCAAGTGATTCAGGCTTAAAACGGTTTCCCCTCCTTATGAATCTTCAGTCTGCGCTCGGCTTTAGGTGTCTTAACCCCTACACTATCCCTTCTAGACGGGACACCCTGTTCTCTGTAAGACAGAGACGGATTAGTTGGTGAGAGGGAGACACAGGGACAGTGGCTCCCTCCAGGGACACAAGTCATTTATCAAGAGAATGTTGTCCAAGGACAGATGCTCTTTTACAGCTACAGCTGGCTGCACACTCGTACAATTACACACATTTGGTGTAATGCCATTAAGTGAAGTGGCTTTTATCTAAAGCCTTTGGTATGACCGGGTCTCACTGGGAATAGAACCCCTAACCATGGAAGCATTCGTTCCAGGCTCTATACTCTGTGACCCATACTCTGTGACCCATGTCCGGCCTGCCGTTTATTGTCCATTTGCATGGTTTCGTCCATTCCTCCATGCACACCGCACGTGCGTAATTGGTAATTTGTCACTGTCCACTGGCGGCAACGCTATCTAAATGTGGCAGCGACAGACCATGAAATGTGTTTTATTCAATGCATTATCTGAAAAGGATCCAGCTTAAGTGGCAACATTAGATTAACTGAAGAGTAAGTTGACACCCAGGGCTGTGTTACACTGTATCAACTACATTCAACATTCAACTGCTGTAAATGTAACCTGATTAAGCGCTAGATTCAAGCATACCATTTCGGTCGGGCAGAATGTATGTCCAAAACCGTTCCTTTTCACTAAATGGAGAAAAGAACCCGCTGATTGACGAGCTCAGATGTGACACGTTTAGAGCTTGTACGTTGGCTATTTTGGGTACTTTTGCATGATACTGTCATACGACGACGTATGAAATCAAATGGGGCATTAATTTATGAAAAGATGAAATGTGGCAATACAAGTCTTTTTGCCCGACAGCTACGATGTCATCTTGATGAACAAGCACCACTGACTGTAACCAGAGTGTGAGTTCAGAGGGCCCATGATCCGGTAACTGAATGTTTACACATTCAATTCCAATTGTGTTTTTTTTTTTTTTTTTAAGCGGTGAAAGACGCTTCCAAGGAGTGGCTTTGTGTGTCCCGTTCATGTCCATGTATGATCATTCCAGTCCAGAATGAACAGGTTTTATCTGTCCCGTACATGTGCGTCCCGTGTGTGTCCCTTGTGTGTCCCGTTCATGTCCATATATGGTCATTCCAGTCCAGAATGAACAGGTTTTATCTGTCCCGTACATCCAGAATATGTGTGTAACCGTCCCGGTCTGATGATTGGATGATTACAAATGTCCAATGAGACCATACTTTGAGGATTGGTCAAGCTTCACATGACAATTCGGCCCTCCTGATAAAATCATTCATTCATTCAGAATTGGATGAATGTATAGATCACAGAGTTCATAGCTCTAGAATATATAGAATAAAAGTTCACCGCTTTACTTCGAACCGAGGTTTGATTTTTTTTTAAAGATTCGTTTTTTTTTTTGGGGGGGGGGGGGGGGGGGGGCTTTTATGCCTTTATGCCTCAAATGGGGGGAGAGACGGGGAATAACATGCGGCAAAGGTCGTCCGGATCGAGAATTGAACCGCTGACGCCCCCAGGCATCCATGCCTATTGCCTATGTGGCAATGCCTAAGTGGTATGCACCCGGACCAGTAGTCCAGTGGGCGCCCCCTTGTGGAAAGTATTTACTTGCATAGTACTGTAGGTTTCAATTATGTTTAATTTTGAATCACGACTTATACGGTATTGCGATTTACATTTTTTTATATTGACAATAACATTAATTTAAAATCTTTGTTTTTTTAACACATCGGACACCACTATTAAATACATTGAACTTACCGCCGTGCGTTGTGTTCACAACATTGCAGTGAATGAAGGGCGCAGATTTGATCTTTAGCGTGGTGAAGTTTAATCCAAACCGCGAGCGACGCTGAAGTTGCCTGGAGTCAATAACGTTGATCCTGTTTGAAGCTGTGTGTTAACAATTAGTTTTCATTGTGTTACTGATAAATGGGAACCTGTGCGACGTGGTTCGGACAGGTGGGCCATGAAGAATTTCAAGTGAGCAAATGATTCAAGAAAGGTTGGGAACCGCAGTAGGCCTATTGATTGATTGATTGATTGAAGACTTTATTAGAAGTTTGCATAGGAAAAGGTACAGTTTCATGACGGTACAGTTCACTGGTACAAGGTCTACTAAAAGGAGATCCATGAAAAGACTAAGCTTATTTCCACAGGAAACCATTAAAGTATCTCATATAACATTGAATGACAGACAAATAGAACACAGTACTATGCAGTAGATATGTAAAGAAAAAGAAAAAAGAAAACAGTAAGTCTAAACAAACAGTAAGTATATACAAAGAAGGGGCAGGGGAGGGTAGGGTTGGGCTAGGTTCGTTTTTTTACCAGTTGCGAACGGCTGCTGCCTGTAAGTGGTTTTTCAGGGCAATTTTAAAGGATGCTAGTGATCCACACTCCTTTATGGCCTTCGGTAAGGCTTTCCACATTTTGGTGGTATAGCAGAAAAACGAGTTTGACCCTTTGTTGGTTTTGACTCTGGGTTGGAAGTGATCTGTGGCGCTGCCTCTGGTGTTGTAATTATGGACATCCTTAATGTTTATAGAGTATTTTGACAGGTACTTGGGTATCATAGTGGTGTAGTGTATCTTGTACACCAGGCCCATTGCAAGTTGCTGTACTCTGTCATCTACTCTGAGCCACCCCACTCTTAACTGGTGAGTAGCGGTGAGGTGAGTCTGATAGGGAAGGTTAAGCAGGACCCTAATTAGTTTATTTTGGGCTGTCTGGAGTTTAGTTTTAAGGGCTTGTGGGGCGTCACGATACCATACGTGAACTCCGTAGTCAAATAGGGGCTGGATTATTGCACCAGCTATTGTCTTCAGTGTGTTGAAATTGACCATTGGGGCAATCCTCTGTAGGAAGCGAGTTCGTTGGTTGATTTTATTTATTACTTTAGAAGTCATCTTTTCGCTGGAAAGATTAGCTTCAAGGATACATCCTAAGTAAGAGATTACGTTTTTTCGTGTTATGACCTTGTCACCCACTTTGATTGTGAAGTTATCGACTTTTTTGAGGTTATGATTTGATCCATTTGATAATTTGTTGTCGTTAAGCCATGTGCAGATCTTACTTAGTTCAGAGTTAAGTGTCTTTTCAACCTGCAAGTGGTCCTTGCCCGAGACTAGGAGAGCCGAGTCATCCGCGAACAGGAACAGGTTGCAGTCGCAAGCAGATGCCATGTCGTTCACGTATATTAGGAACAACAGAGGCCCCAGTATGCTACCTTGAGGAACACCACAGCTTACTGGGAGGGGGGGGGGGACAGGGTACCGTTCATCTCCACCACCTGTTCCCTCCCCACCAGGTAAGATTGCATCCAACTCACTGCTGCGCTGTCAAGACCGATGGCTTTTAGTTTCTCAATCAGAATAGAATGATTTACGGTGTCAAAAGCCTTCTGGAGGTCCATCATGACACCTGGTTCGAATGATATCAACGCACTTAATGCGAAATATTCACGTGCTTTCAGACTCTTCAATGCAGAAAGTATCCAGGATACTTGGATATCCAGTATGCCAATGCAGAGATATTAGTAGTAAAATGTCGACATCTAGTGGTCAACCTCAGAGGAGCGCAAAAATAAAACCTGAGGTGAAGCCCAGCCTCGAACCAGATGCCAAATATGCTCTGTTCCCCGGTGTAACGCTCCACGCCACAGACCCCGACGGAGCGGCGCGGTCTGTGGTTACCGAGTTATGTGCCGTTATGGACAGAATAGTAAATATTCAGTCCCTCACTATCCACGCCTACCCCACTATCCACGTCATAGATAAATGCACAAAAAAGGAGTCACTTCATCCGTTCATTAGCTCAGTCAGTAGAGCACGGATGCAACAAACCCACGGTTTGGGTTCGATTCCCCTGAGGAGAATAATATTCAAGGCGAGAGATATCGGCGCATGCGTACTTCAAAGTGCACGGAGAACAGGATACCGTGGATACTCCTCCGTGGATACCCAGTGCATACTCTCTGCATTAAAACGTCTGAGAAATGGTGAAAAAGTCGGATTGAATGCGAAGAGAGCAGTCGAAGCCGGTGATCATGACCATGCCGCTATATTTGCCGTCATCCGCTTCGCGTTTGATTTGGTCAGTCAAATAGAGAAGGCATGTGTCAGTGGAATGAGATTTTCTGAATCCAGATTGGAACTCGTAAATCAGATTATTCTCATCGAGATATTTTGCAATCTTTTCGTAGACTATTTTCTCCATGACTTTGGATATGGAGCTAAGAATGGAAACGGGCGGTAGTTTCCAGGGTCTAGTTTGCTACCTTTTTTATGCAGGGGGTTACTTTTGCTAGTTTGAAGTCCTGGGGGACATGCAGTTGATTCCTTGAGCAATACGCTTGACAGCTATTAGTCATTCAGCAGTCCTTGAAGTTGGGCCTGGCTCGAACCTGGGCTGGAAGTGAAATAAATATACAGTGCCTTGTCTGGCGTCTGGCGTGTCACTTTGTAAAGGATACATCATCTCAAGTGACAGAGCAATTTCACCTCGGGAGTTGGTTTACAACAAGAATGTCACAACAAAAGACCAGTCCAGCTCTTGTCTGTCTGGGGCAGAGGCTGAGCCCATGGGGCTGATCCCCAATTTTTGGGAAGTCTTTGATGGCTGATGTTTTGGGGGGAGAACCTATTCCAAAGGATCCAAGCCTGGGTTTCCGAGGCTAATGGTCAAAAGCTCTTGTTAATACTTTGGTTCAATATGTATAATGGACCCAGACAGACTTAACCACTTTCACTTTAAAACGTACTGCAAAATGGCAGCCCTACAAGCTCACTGCGTGTCACCGTGCAACATGTGAGCTTGTAGATCGACTGTTTTCTCTACTACACACACACAAACTGTTATCAGTGGAGAGGGATGGGATATTGTGTGCTCCACAGTCCACACACCGTTCAGTCTGATTATAATCCATGCCATTTGTTGCACTTTGGTGCCCCCTGCAGATGACAGTGAGGAGTTCACCATGTCGGACCGGCTCCAGTCTACTTCCCCTGCCTCACGGAGCTCAACAGACTGAGGAGGGTCAGAGGCTTTGGGATGAACTCTGAGTACAGGCTGGTCCTCAACTGAACACCTGGACTGGATCTTGAATGTGTTGCTTGTTGTTCATCCTTGTGTCGTTTATTCTTGTGTTTCTCTGATTATAATGGCAGAAATTTCAAAAAGTCCCAATTTCGTTTGCCACAATCACTAGCTTGGTGAAGCGTACTGCTATTACAGCACACATTTGTTATTTTCTAATTTCTATTGTGCTGTGAGTGATCATTGTCTATAATGTAAAACGTACGGTGTGCGCTGTGCTGGGACAGAAAGAGAGCGGGGAGGTGGGGGCGGGGGCTAGGAGCGGTATGGTAAAAGGAGGCAAGCGTTTCGGTCACGTAAAAAGAACGAGGGATAATCCTAGTGTACAAATACAGTTGGTCTTCTGTCCAAAAAACAGGTTGACTTCAGAAAACAGACTAATTTAGCTCTTACACTGATGTAATTGCAATTTTAAAGTTGTCCCTGATTTAATAAAGGATTTAATTTCATCGAGTGACTGATTTTTACGGACTTAATTCACAATTCTTTTTTATAACATGAACCCCTTATTTGTTTACTTGAATAGTACCAATACCTATCAATAAAGGCATAAAATCCCCAAAACAAAAGTCCTAAATCACATGTCAAGAGATAAAGAAACTAAGAGAGATATGTATATATAGTAAATAGTAAAAAATAAAGTAAATTTGTACTATATCTTATAAGACGACAAAACATTTTCCCACTTTTGCTGTAACTGTTGTCTTCGGGCAAACTCCAGACATGGTTCTCTTTCCACCGTACCCTCTCATAGGTGCCAGAGCCCTTTTTCCCCACCCTTAAATCTGTACAGGTACATGTGGAGGGACAGTATATGCGAAGAGTAGGGAATTGGACTGGGGAGCCCATGTGGTACACAGCCATCCATCGCAGTGGTCCTCAAGGTAGGGTCCATCTGGGGTCCTTGAGGGGGTTTCAGTGGTATAAGTGACATAATCATAGGTTTCATAATATCTTCAATGTCATCTCCCAGTCCCAAACTACAGTATGGTTTTAGAATTCCGTATAAAAGCTAATCTAACAATTTTTTTTTTGTTATGGGCATCCCTGGCACTAAATAGTTTCAAATGGAGGTCTGCGGCTTAACATCAATCATCTTATCATGAAGATGTTTGAGAAACGCTTGTCTATCTGGTTACCCGTCCAGGCTCTTGATGTTAACTGTAATACATCCGGTAATCCTGGGGTTTGATGCAAGTGCAGTTTAAGGACCACTTCATTTATTTTCAGCCTATCTTTGTATGAATGGTCCTCACTAATGCTTGTTATAAAATGGCACCATTTGTGCCTACTCACTCCATCTCAGAGGAGGGATCGGTGGAAGATCAGAACATTTCCTTTCAGTGACATATTGGGCAATTGATACAAAAAAGATTTTAAACCTTTACATTTTGTATCAATGCAAACAATGGCTTCTATTTCAACATGCTTTTCAGTATGGGAAAAGAGAATTGGTCAAAGATTGAATTCCCTTTTCAAGATAATGTATAACCGAGTATGCTAAACATTAACTTAAACATTACATGCTAGTCTAGGGCCTTGCACTCTTGAGCTGCAAGATCATCAAAATAATCAATCGTTTTAAATGCATACAAATTTTAATGTATGAATAAAGTATTTTAATTCACAGCATTCCAACAGAAAAGTTGTGTCTGCACTCGACTTAGTTACACAAAATGTAGAAAAGCTTAGTTTGAATCAGCAGGTACGATAAGCTCAGCACATTTTGGAGGCAATTGTAAAAAGTAAAAGTCTTCGGCCATAACTTTGTCAAAAATAGCAAAATTTCTTTCAAAGTATTTACAAAATCACGTGAATGATACATTTCAGACACATTTACATGAAACGATTTGTACGAATTTATATTATCTTGTCAAAACAAATCGAGGTGTCCATATATTTTTGTTGTCAGTGTGTGTGAGGGGAAAATGTGTTTGGGGGAACTGTTGCATCCGGTGTGAACGCAACAGAGCGACATGATCATTTTTATCACATCTGGTGTGACTGCAGTCACTGCACCTTGAGAGACAAATACGAGTTGTGTATCTAAACGGCTAATATAAAAACCACATCCCTGCCAAGCACTCCTCAGACAATTTAAGGTCAGTGTGGGGGGATAAACATTGTCACCAGCAGGTTAGAGTGACTGTTCCACATAAGAAGGTTACCAGTTTCAATCCACAACTCAAGGCAGGTGTTCGCTGTAGTCTGAACGTTAGTAGGGTCTCATACGACCCTGTATGGGACCCTGCGGGGCTCTGTTGGGTGGGGTGATTGCTATGTCCAAATAGTCCCCAATCCTGAAACGTTGGGACTTTAGCGTCATAGAGTCATCTGTGCCCTTCTGACCTGACACAGTGTTGCCAATGTTTTTCACTCTGAAACACAAAGAAGGCAGTGTCACAAAAAAACTATTCTAATTCACTTCAGAATCAGAATAAACTCATTGTCACATCAAACGATTGCAGGTGTAAAAAAGTTAAGGGCTGTACCGGTATTTTCATTGTCTTAAGTACCAGCTCTTATGCTTTAACTTTCCATACCGTCTCCGACCGTAAAACTTTTTGTCTGAAAGGCTCGGTTCAACTACAAAATAAAATCACTTGCATCTTCTGAGAAGCATTACCCCGAATTAGAGATCGGAAAGCTGCACATCGGGAAGTCGGAACGCTCAGATGAAAGGTTTGGTGGTCAGTATGGACAGTATGGACAGACTTTAAAGTTAAGGCATAAGAGCTGGTACTTAAGACAAGCAAAATACAGCCCGAAATGTTTTGTGCAAGCTCACTACATCATTTGCAGTTACAGTCAAAGTAATGTACAGTCCTGTATACATGTTCCTGTACACATACATTAACTAACTGGGCCTAACCTGGAGGTGATTGGACACACACACACACAACTTGTGTCTGAATAATCCCGTAAGGGATGGGCTGTGAAAGGCAGCCAGACACGAAAATAAAATTATTCATTCATTCATTCATTCACAGTTCACAGAACTTCACACACAAACAAACAACTTTTGCTCTCTCCAGTGAGCAGCTGAATTTGTTTAGGTTCCTGCCTTTATTTTCATACACCACACTCCACTCACACATTGATACCTACTACCTACCATGTATTCACACATCATTGTTGTTTATGTTCATTATTGTTTATATTAGAAAATGCATCTGTGGACTCGCTCTTAGTCACCTGGTGTATATATACAGTATACAACAAGGTGAGAGAACCATATGGTGTATTTTTGTAAGGTTTGTTGTGGCCAGTTAACTACCTAGCGTTTGTTTTATTGTTTGACAAAAGAGGGCGGATTACAAAATTCTGTGTCTGTCGTGTTTTGGAACTCGTGCACTCCAGCCACTGTGGTCGACAGCTTTGTACAGATTACCTGTAGACTTGTCTTTTCAGGTCGGGGAAGACTATGGCAAAACTGAATTGTGTGCCCTTCTTCCGAGCGTCGGGATACACTTCTTTCACAAGACTTGTCAGCTCTTTCAGTGTGGCATCCGTCCTGTGAGGAAACAACGCAGAGAAAATCATAAACCATCTTCTCAAAGGAGCATGAATCGAAACCTACATATACACAGGAAAGTAACACCAGCTGTGGTAACAATCTGGCTGAGTTAAATTAACATTTAGGATTTGAATGTGCATCAGTAAATTCACATTCACAATTCACAGTACAAGCTTGCTTCACAAGGATTGCTGCCTTCCATTGTACCATCTATCCAGGGCTCAAGTATTTTTGACCATGCACCTAATGTATACTGGACTTTGTATAGTGTACTATTTCACTGTGTTCCTTTTTTCTCTACTCTCTCTTTTCCTATTAAATGTTGAGAGCTTGCACACACACAAAAAAAGACAAAGTTGAAAAGATTCTTCAGGTAACTTACCAGGTGTAAATTTGAAGCTCATTTGCAGGAACGTTGCCTCTGGTGAATTCATCCACTCTGTGGTGTCGGCCACTATTGGAGGTGAAGACCCTCAGCAGAAGAGGACATGTCTGGTTGGAAAGACAACACAAAGCAGGAATGTAACTCAACAGGACAGCGGGACTTCCCTGTGGAACTCTGACCTCATTAAGTCAGTCTTGTACAGCGCTACAGTGGATTACATTTGTGGCTAGGCTACTACTACGAATTAATTATATAATCCAATAATATGATTGTGAAATGAGCCATTCTTTTATTGATTGATTTATAATTAGTAACAGACATGAACCAGAGCTAGTCTTGATCCAAGGCTATAAACTTTGTACACATTTTAATACAGGACTTTGACTTGTAACGCCCCACCCCCACACCTATCTTACAAAACGTCTACTACATTGTGGTATTCTAATTTAGTAAATTTAGTATTTGGGTAGGCTATATATACCGTCATCCCAAATACAAAAAAGGTATACAGGCCAGGGTTCCAAAAGGGTCCTTTTACTTGAGGAAAATAAGTAATAGGAATGAGTGGGAAGCTCCAACCTTCTCTCTGTCCACCGGTTGTTCTGGTTCTTTCTTGATCTCCTCTTGTGTTACCCTGGATTCCACCACAGCCATCATTGCACGCACCTCAGGAAAAATGGTTAAACGTGTAAGAAAATTAAGAAAATAGTTTAAAGTTAACCCTAAACCAACAACAACAGTCGTTTTTTAAGACAAATGTATCGATCGCCGTTTACGAGGCCTGCACGCCAACAACATACACAAGGCGCATGCTGATGACGTCGTTAGGGGGCTTTAGCACAAATGTTCAATTATTATAACATTAAAATGAACACGAAAAAAAACATCATACAAATAAAGACAAAACTAATAATTATATAGATACATGAATACAAAAGAAACACATTTCAAAACGTAACAAATAAACCAGCCTGGTTTATATTTACTCAGTGTGCTCAGATCTTTGTCTGGAGCCCGCCTACCGTATTTGGTACTTTCCACGTACCCACAACATGCACGCAAAATGACTATTTCCGTATCCGCTGGATACCGGATATTCAATTACAAAGTGGATTGGTCCGAGAGTCACAGCTGAATGACGAAATTGCGAATGGGTCTCACTTTTTTTGCAGGCCTTTCAGTCAGGCGGACAGGGTTTTGAGGTTATAATTTCTGTGAGTTTAGTGGGTTGTATTATAGTGTTTGGGTTATGGTTAGGTTTAGGGTTCAGCGTGTTTTTATTTTTTCATCTCTCTCTCTCTCTCTCTCTCCCTCCCTCCCTCCCTCTCTCTCTCCCCCTCCCTCTCCCCCTCCCCCTCCCTCTCTCCCTCCCTCTCTCCCCCTCCCTCTCTCTCTCCCCCCCTCTCTCTCTCTCTCTCTCTCTCTCTCGTCTAGTCACCACCAGTCCGACCACCATTTTGGGAGTCAAAAGCCCACCACCACGTACACACACACATACATATCACCACCACGACGCTCCTATGCAGTGGGTGAAGTGAAGGGTCTTATAAGTTAACATACTATGGTTCACACGTGCGTGGTGTCCGGCTGCAGGAACAGGAGGACCCCGGGCACCACGCTGTCCTTCTACCGCTTCCCGCGGGACCCCGAGAGGAAGCAGCGGTGGATCGCCGCCGTCAACCGGGAGGGATGGCTGCCCAACGACGGCAGCCGCCTCTGTAGCACTCACTTCATCTCAGGTACACTACTAACAACAATACTCTGTAGCACTCCATCTCAGGTACACACACACGTACGCAGTTCCTTATGAACAGAGGTGTAAATAACTAAGTAGATTTACTTAGTTACTGTAAGATCAATTTTGAGGTAGTTGTACTTTGCTTGAGTATTTCCAATACTTTTACTTCTACTCCATACATCTCGGATCCAAATATTGTACTTTTACTCCACACAAACATTTTGTAGCCTACTTTTATTTTTGAATTCCGGACTTTTACTTGTAACTGAGTATTTCTACATTGCAGTTTTGATACTTTTACTCAAGTATACATTACAATGTGAGTTTTAATGTATACTACTTTTTCCACCAGTGCTTTTTTTTTTTTTTTGTATCTATAGGCTGTACTGTACTCCCATGCAGTGGTGGAAAAGTAAAAGTATCAATACTGCAATGTAGAAATACTCTGTTACAATTAAAGTACAATTACCGGTATAAATTTACTTGTTTGAAAATAGCAGATCTACAAGCTCACAACGGGACACTTTGTGAGCTTGTAGATCTGCTATTTTCAAATAGCCAAGGTATAAAATATGGGCTAAAGTGGTTAATGTATGTTTTATAATATAATCATTTATATCTGCAAAGTAACTAGTAACTAAAGTTTTCAAATAAATGTAGTGGAGTAAAAGTACAATATTTGGTTCTGAGATGTAGTGGAATCAAAGTAAGTAAAGTCAAAGTTACTTAAGTAAATGTACTTAGTTACTTTACACCACTGTAAATACGAATTGTATAGGCTGCCGCTGCACTGTTAGTGCAACCCTAGTGATATGGAATCCCATCCCATATCTCAAACCAAAAAAGAAGAGATCTGCAAGCTGACAATGAATTGCATGAGCGACACCGTCGTACGTACGCTGATGCATCCTCCTCCTCCTCCAGCTCCACAAATTACAGTCCAGAGGGGAAAGAAGCCTGGAACATTAACTTTAATTTCCAACTCTGGAATAAATGAACTACTACACCTACCTGTGTGTGGCTGACTCAATGTTCAGATCATGTCAGCCTCTCCACTGTCATCTCCCCATAGCATAGGCTGCTATACAATATAGCCTAATGCAGTTAGAATTCTGTACTTTATCTAATCCAGGGGTAGGCAACCTTAGGCACGGTTGCCAACATTGGCACATGGTGGGTGATCACTGGGACACTGGCAGAAGTGTGTGAGAGAGGAACTATATTTTTAAATCAAATATTGGATAATGTTGTCAATTTAACGAAGTCCCCTAATTTGCAGCAAATTACATCCTGCGCATAATTCTGCATTCATTAAAATTCTGAAAATAAAAGCATGGCACTTCATTTAAAATGTGAGATTGTGGCCTAATGTGTAGTATGAATTTGGGGGTCTTTGACGGACGGACGGACGGACGGACGGACGGACGGGCGGGACACAGGTATATGTACTTACTTATATATAACAAAAAAAGTGAGGTTAAGGTGCAAACAGTAGCAGATATGTACTGCTTACCTGTATGATGCAATGTCATTCTCTTTGTCTTTGACCACCATACCTTTTTCTTATTCTCTCCGTGCATTCAGGTAAGCAGGTGAAAAACCCGCGGTCACCAGATTATGTCCCCTCTGTGTTCACCGCCACCCCCTCCTTGTCCCCAGAGATGAAGGAACCTGGTGCTTTTGAACTGGTAGACAAGCAGGAAGCGCAAGTGGAGGCTGCCAACGCCTTGCTTTTCCTCCAGGGCCAAGGCAGGTCATTGGTGGGCGAACATGGACAGACCCTGGTAGGGGTTAGTGATTATGGTGATAAATATAGTTGAGAGACGATACAATGTCTTCACGATATGCCTTTTCAGAGATATCGTATGTTGTGATACAATGAGGGAGCCTTATAAAAAAATCCTGTTGAATTGTTAATGCAGAGATTCATTGCAGAATTCATTTAAATCTGCCTTTTGGTCCAAATCAGTAGTTCTCAAACATGTCAAGGTCTCCCTTTAACTCTTGACAGTATAAGTATACAAATTAAACACTTGCAAGTATGTACCCTTACAAGTATGTAACTGTCTGAGTTACATACTTGTAAGGGTCAATTTAGACCTCCCAAAAGGAACCCAGAGAGTCCCTGGACCCCACTTTGAGGACCACTGGTCTAAATGGTTACTCTTTTTTCTTTTAGTTTTCGTTACCTTGTAGGTTAGTTGTACTGTTAAGTAATTTGAAAAGATTTGATAATAAATAAATACATTTGATAAGATTGTCTATTGTGATACTGCTTGGAAAAATATTGTGATAATGTATTTTTCCATATCGCCCACCCCTAGACCCAGGCACGTGAAGAGGAGGAGGAGGAGGAGGAGAGTGCTTCTTCGTCTGCCAGCAGCGATGGAGATGAAAACGACGACGACGACGACGACGACGACGATGATGATGATGATGATGACGACCTGGAATTGGCGAGTGACAGCAAAAGGGGAAAGTTTGCCCAGAAGTCATCATCGGACGTGGTGGTGCCGGTGCTGAACTTTGAGGACATCCTGAAAGCCCTCAAGAGAGAGAACCAGAGTCTCAGGTAGATTTAACTCTAAAAAAGGCACTAATTCTTTCCCCTGCTATACCACCAACATGCGGAACGCCCTACCGCAGGCCCATAGGAGTGCAAAATCTGCAAATCCCTAGCCTCCTTCAAAATCGGTCTGAAAAGTCACCTACAAATGGCTGCTATTCAAAACTTGTTATAATCTAATTCGTCTAATTAATCTAATCTATTTTTTCTTTTTTCTTTTTTCCTTTTGTTACTGACAATTCTCTATGCAAAGCACTGTGTTCTATCCGTCTGTCTTTGAATGTTATATGAGATACATAACGTGGATCCTGTGTAAATAAGCCGAAAAGCTTACTAGGATCTCCTTTTAGTTGACCTTGTACCAGTGATTTGAAACTACTTTTTTTCCTATGCAAACTTCTAATAAATTCTTCAAAAAATCAAATCAGGGAGTCTGCGGAGAAGATGTCGCTCTCGGAGACCTCCCTGAAGAACGATGCGGAGAAGGTGAAGTTCTACACGGGACTGCCCAACTACTTTGTGCTGGAGACCGTCATGTGGCTCCTGGCGCCCCACATGGACGGCATGAGGAATGCCAAGCTCACCAAGTTCCAGCAGCTTCTGCTGACTCTCATGCGGCTTCGGCTGGACCTGCGCAACCAGGATCTCGCCTACCGCTTCGGCGTGAAAGTCGGCACGGTGACCAGGACGGTCCACCGAATGGTCAACATCATGTCCTCCACCCTGGTCCCCACGGCCGTCTTCTGGCCCTCCAGGGCCGAGCTCCGGAAGAACCTACCCGCCGCCTTGCGCTCCACGCATCCAGACTGTGCCGTCATCATAGACTGCTTCACTGTGCCCTTTGAGGAGCCCGTTTCCCCCCGGACCAACCAGCAGCAGACGGCCTTGCTTACACCTCCATCAGTCCATCAAGTGGCAGGGAGTAGTACTATTAACATACTGAAGTACCTGATAGGCGTGGCTCCCCAGGGTGTGGTCACCTTTGTCTCCAGGGGTGTGCTGGGAAGTGTCAGCGACAAGAACCTGGCTGAGGGCTGTGGCTTCCTGTGCAAGCTCCTCCCCGGCGACGTGGTGCTGGCCAATCGGGACCTGGATATTGGCGAGTCCGTGGCCGCCCGCGGGGCCCTGTTTAAAACGACTGGCGAGGGAGGAGGAGGAGCATATGGGAGCTCTGGAAGTGCCCTGCTGGTAGACGCGTGTTCCCCAGAGGTACTGAGCGTGCACCGCCATGTGGAGAGGGTGATCTCCATGGTGAAGCAGAGATATGCCATGCTCACTGGCCCTGTGGAAAGCCCCTTCACCACAGCCTCGGAGCGCACGTCCAGCCTCTCCACCTTTGATAAGATTGTACAGGTCGCCTGTGCCTTAAACAACCTGTGCATCTCTGCTGCGCCACTAGAGTGACGTGGAGAGCAGCAAACCGTGCTACAACTCAGTCGCCAGTCAGGCACGTAGATCCCCTTTACTGCTTTGGAACTAAATAAGCATACTCCGGTCCTCACTACATCACAAAGGAGCCTTTTCCACCGGCAAAGAACCGGTTCAGGTTCTTTCTCCCGCCTATGGGATGGCAACTTTCTTGGAACCTTGGTTTGTTCTTGGGAACCAACTTTTACGGTTCAGAACCAACTCGGTTCTCGGTGGAAAAGCTCACCTCTGGTTCATCCCATAGGCGGGAGAAAGAACCCAAACCGGATCTTTGCCGGTGGAAAAGACCCCTTAAGTGAACACTACATGTTAACTCCAGGAAAAAGAAAATCCAATTCACGCGATGAATGTGCGTGATCTCTGTGTCCTAGGACAGTTCATTCCATAGTTATGAACATGAACAACTCTCTCCAAACCAGACACCACATGAAGTGTTGTCATTACGGTACACAGCTTTCAGCAGCTCATTCAAGACAGTTTGTGAGCCAATGGAAGATTTGTTTAAACTTTCACAGCTTATCGAGTAAAAAAAAGTGTGCTCTCTTTCAAATTCTAGTATATGAGGTAATGCATACGGTGGAATTTGGAGAATGCAGTACAGTAAGGAATGGACTACCGCAACAAAGTAATTAATTAAAACACAAACAAAAACGTGCAATAAAATAAGAATGCCCCGAGCGCTAATTACATTTGCATGCTATGCCTTCTCAGGGCCTTGGGTTTCTTTTGAAACCAAACCACCATACAATGGGAGAGAAAGCTTTTCAGAGCACATAATATGCAAAAAAAAGAAAGATTGATAAATGTAGCACAATACTGTTTAAATTCAAAAAATTACTTCAGCCTCTAGAATAATAAAAACAAAATGCATTTGTGATTTCTTTACTAATGTGTTTATACATTACTAAGCTGTTCCTTCTCTTGATATTGCCTATGCTTTCTACTGTAAGTGGAGCTGTACATTACTGTGTGTGATCATATACAGTATTTGAGGGAGGAAGAACAGTGGCCATTTGGGCAGGGTAAGAACTGTTCACCAATATGAGCTGAACCGTCTTGATGCACAGGAAAACCCTTTTATTGATAGTCAGCTGTACACTTCTCCGGATAATCATAACGGTATATTTGGGATGGAAAGATGAAGAGACTAAAGAGAAGCCAGTAAACAGAGTAAACACTTTCCAAAAGCCTGCCGTATATGTGCCGAGAAGGAATGCAAAGATCTTTTTACTGGCAAATAAGGATCATTGACAAGATGAGCATTACATTTTGCTTTGTTGATCTCATCAGGGCTTTCTTTTTGCAGTTGGAGAATGTAGACATAGATTGTGGTTGGAATTCCATTGCCTTGGAGGGATGTGTTGGCATGTTTCTCAAGTTCTGCATTTTTTTGTTGTTGTTGCTTTAATTGATTGTTACGTTCAGGGACCATGATTGCATATTCATGTGTGTATCAGACCTTTGTGTTTGTGACTGCAGGGTAGTTTAACCACATTAACCCTGGCATCTCTAGTTTGGCCTTGGCCAAAATAGCCAAGGGCCAATTAACGTATACAAGTCATACATACGCTGGTGTTAAAAGACCTGCAAAAAGATCTACAAGCTCACAATGCGTCACGATGCAATGCATCGCTAGATTGTCGATACAGTCGTCGTGTGTCAGGCTTAAAGTGGTTAAGAAGTTATATCAGGTCAGATGGATAACTGTGCAAAAAAAGATAAAAGATTGGATTCATTTATAATATAGTTCGCAAGCTTGAACTTGGATGTTGGTTCTTGCGGATGCGTTCTGTTTTGGTCATATCTTGTTGTGTTCATTCTCAATACAAGCAGTGCTATATTATTTTGCATGAGTTATTTCACAATCATGCTTGGAGGTGGTTAAGTTAGGGCTGGGCAATATATCCGTATTAAATCAATATCGTCGTATGAGACTAGATAGTGGAAGAAATATGTAACAAAAATAGGCTAATGTGTTCACTTCCGGCAGAAAGCGTGAAAATTTGCACCTAGGGGTATTTTTGTGCGCCGAATTCAAAAATTGACGGTCCCAAGCACTTTTCCCATGGGATCTGGTGGCTCTAATTCACTTACCATACTAGGGAAAAAAGACCCCCCAAAAATCTTCTTTAAATAGCATGTGAGGGGTCTATCTATGGGGTTTTCATGATTCTGAATCCATTGCAAGCATTTGTTTTGCACAAAAAACATTCCTTGGGCAAGAAATGGACCCTAGACAACTGTGAAAAGTGATGACTCATCACTAAACCATAGTTTTGTGGGGTCCATTTCTTGCCCAAGGAATATTTTTGTGCAAAACAAATGCTTGGAATGGATTCAGAATCATGAAAACCCCCTAGATAGACCCCTCACATGCTACTTAAAGAAGATTTTTGGGGGGTCTTTTTTTCCTAACCCTAACCCTATGGTAAGTGAATTAGAGAAAAGTGCTTGGGACCGTCAGTTTTTGAATTCAGCGCACAAAAATACCCCTAGGTGCAAATTTTCACACATTCTGCCGGAAGTGAACACCTTTTTCACATATTTCTCCCACTAAGATATCGTCTGGGATGTTGGATATCTTAATGTATTGGAATAAGTACTGCCTTTTCCTGGTGATATTTTACAAACCTTTAAAAAAAAACACAAAATGGCTTATCTAAGAGCTCACAACGCGCCACAGTCGATGTTGTGAGAAAAATAAATACATAATCGTGTATGTATACGTGTACCTATTGATAGAGGTATTTTGTCAAAAATATTGTGATATTAGATTTGTGTCCATATCGCCCAGTCCTACGGTAAATGAGTCAGCCTGCTTCTTGATATACCCCTTTGGTTCAACAGTGTGGTCCTCCATTGTCGGTGCCTTAGTTTGTGAAACTATACTGCTGTTTAAATGGCTCTGATTTTTTTACACATATTTTTGCACCATGCAGAAGGCGTCTTGATCCTTTCCTGGTTTTGTAATTCTTTTAAAACAGGATATACCCAGTTAGCATTGCAATATAAAGCAACATTTTTTTTTGTTGTTTGACTGTTGTTACCCTGTTCACACTCTCCTGCCTGAGAACAACTGTTAACCATTTAGACCTAGAATTATTTTATGCTTTAACAATTGAAGAATAGCAGATACAGTATACAAGCTCACAGCGCAGCACTGCTGCAAGTTTGTAGATCTGCTATTTTTGAATCTTTGAATATACAGTATCTTAAAAGTGAACACTTGTAACTCAAATATTTGCTTCTGGGTGGTACCTGGAACAACATGTTTTGAGATGGGGTCCGCGGCCAAATACATGTCATTTTGGGGGTCCTTGACCTAAAAAATGATTTAGAAGACAAGACATTAATAGAATCGGGCCAAAAATATTCAAAGACCTTTTTTCAAAAATAGCAGATCTGGTTAAAGTGGTTCAAATCTAAAGTGACACAGATTTGCGTTGAAGCCTAACAAAGAAGTGCTTGCTTTTCTTACACGCCTTCCCCTGTCTACTAATACTGTATGTATTCAAATCTGAATGATGTCAGGTTATTGTTATGACCATTTACCATGTCTTTTGTTTACATGATTGAGAAATGTGGGGCAAAAAAAGGTGAATGGGTGGTTATTAAACTTTGGCTTTGAAGCCAAACTGGATCATGATGATTTCTATCTGTCGGTTCCCATGGCAGCATTATGACCTACTGTATATTTTCTTCCATGCCTTAGCCCTTATCACTAAACTTCTTTTCCTTTTTTTTACTATCTTGAAAAACATTTAAAAATACTTAAAGGAAAATTCCGCCCTAAATCACTTATAGGCTAATTTTCCTACTTATATTGATCCAAAAAGACTGTCCATGGGGTCTATTAGGCAGAAATGCACCTGTTGTCCAGTTTCCCCAGCAGAACCCAGTAGCTCTCATAGGATAGAGTGGATCCTATAAGCCTATCGCTTTTACTCCATTTGTTGTGGTCAAAGTATTTTTATTTGTCATGAATGTGGTACTAGTTGTCATTACAAACACATCCATGTCATTGCTGTCCCACACAAGCCATCACATCACACTCGGCTAAACAGATGTTATGCTTTTATGTGTTTTGCCAAGTCCCGGAAAAGATGCCCTGTGATTGGCCAGTACAGTGACTTGGCACTTGTGCCGAATGCTCACCCCAAAATATGATTTATGAGATGGTGGTGGCTTGTGTGGGACAACCAAGGCATGGATAACTAGTAACACATTCATGAAAAAGAAAATCACTTTTGACCACAACAAATAGTGTAAAAGCGATAGGCTTATAGGCTCCACTCTATGCTATGGGAAACTGGACAACAGGGGCATTTCTGCCTAATGGACCCTATGTACAGTCATCTGGGGTCAATATAAGTAGGAAAATGAGCCTAGAAGTGATTTGGGGCGGAGTTGTCCTTTAAAACAGCCGATCTACATTGTGCATTTGCTTGTAGATCATTTATTTGAAATATAAGAATTTAAAAAAAATCAAAATAGTAAAAAAAAAAGGTTTAGGGATAGGGGATAATTGGAGCCCTATATGCCTTATCCACGTGAATCCCAGTGTCCCTATTCTGGGCATGTCATGATAAGTTAGGATTCAGTGGAAATTCAAGACGTTCAAAGGAAATGGCAAATCTACAAGCTCACAACATCTCACAAGCAATATAGCAACAGATTTTGGCTACATGCTGCAGTTTACAAATGTGTGTACATAACCACCTCCATAGCTTTTATTGATAACATAGAGTTTTAGTCCCCGTGAGGGGAGGGCTGATGCGGTAATATTGGGTTGTGGTATAAAGGCAGTTTTTGAGAACCCTTGGCTTAATGAAATGACCTGCTACACACACACACAGACATTCCTCTCTCACACACACACACACACACACACACACACACACACACACACACACACACACACACACACACACACACACACACACACACACACCCAGGGTATAGCTTAATGAAATGAACCGCTCAAATGCACCACTCACTTCAAACTGGGTTAGATTTTTTAACATGACACTAGAGTCATTTATATTCATTTAAATAAAATCTTGGCTATTCATTCACCACGTCTCAATAAAATTAAACCCAAGTCCACATTGGTTAATTTAATTTATACATATATTTTACACAAGAGGACAATGAAAGCATTTTCTTTTTTCCTTTTTTTCTTTTTTTACAAATTCTGTTCATACATAATATGAAAAAATTAGATATAGTTGTCCAAATTACATCTATAATACTGCGCAGACATGGATGTTTGAATATTAGCACAAGGGAAATGGGGAAAAAAAGAGAATAAAGATACAAAACATGTATATCTGTATAAATATATATTCAAGAATAACAGAAGTGTATCATACATTAAGGAGCATCATGGCACACATGATACTCCCAAAAGTGAAAAAGCAACATAGGCCTACACAAGTAAGAAAGTCAGTTTACACAGTTAAGTCCTCATTGTTAATTTAACTGAGAGTGTACAAATGGAACCAAATGGACCCTTATGAGTCTGCAGCCAAATGAGTGTACACCTGGAACCAAATGGACCCGTAATTGTGCACTCCGTCTCTGAGTTAAGTTAACAGTCATACTTTTACGGTGTAGAATACAAAGTCAGTCATCACTCGCCACAACCAAGAGGCACCTCACACACTCCAGAGAACTGCCACAGAAAGCTTTGTTCTCATATAAAGCTATTTGTCACTGAGTAGTCCTTCCAGGTGAACGTGTGTGTGTGTGTGTGTGTGTGTGTGTGTGTGTGTGTGTGTGTGTGTGTGTGTGTTTTATATATATATATATTTGGCAGCCTAGCACATACGCACAGGCTGGTTGTTAGAAAAAGGCTGACAGAGTATTTTGCTGTCTCCGCTATCCTTGACAGCCGCCATACATAAGGTATATGGCAGAGACCCAGTCACTTATACCCATAGAGGACTGAGTGCTAGTTGTATCATGAAGACATGCCATGAGGCAGTGACTGTAGTCGTACTGCACCTTTAGTATTTGAGTCATTGTATGCGCTCCTTTATGTGAAAATGAATACATTGTTAAAGTGTGTGTGTGTGTGTGTGTGTGTGTGTGTGTGTGTGTGTGTGTGTGAGAGAGAGAGCGTGTGAGCGTGCGTGCGTGGCCCTGTGCGGGCAAAGTCAAAACCTTTCGCCCACTTGAGAAAGACTAAGATGATCACATTAAAAACAAGAGGGTGGTAAGTTCGTGCTAAAGACACACAAGGCACATGTAGAGTAAACCAAAAGAAAACAACAACAAAGCATCTCAATACAAAGACAAAAAAAAGAAAAAATGAATTGTAACTTGTGTGATGAACACCAATACAGATTTAACTTTCTACCAATTACATGGTCTCAATTTAGAGCATTGACGTGTGGCAGAAGAACTGATTTAAATGACCTCATCTTTACCCCTCCCGATCATCTAGTAAAACTAAAAAAAAAAGAATACTGCTCGAATTGTTTGATATTAAAAAATCCAAACAAACAGTTGCTCAGTTTAACTTGAAGAGAACAATATAATTGGCTGATTGTCAATAGGCGAAATATTATGAAGCGTAGTCTGTCCGGGCAACAAGGCTCCGATGCAGGACATGGCACAGAAGTCATCAACACGCTCATTAACTTGTGGTCACTTTAGGATAAAAAAAATTAAAAAAAGAAATGTACCAAACACTTAACTCTTTGAAAATAGGAAGAAGAAAATAAAAGATTCGGCATTGTAAATTAGAGAAAGCTTTTCATTCATATACATTTCATCAAACCAAAACTGCCATGCTCTTCTTTAAACAGCCTGTTGTTGTTTTTATTTGTCTGTAACTTATCTCTCCTTTTTATTTTCTCGGCTCCTACCCCATTCTCCTCCCTCTCCCCCAATCAGGGCCAGCCTGATTACAGAGGGGGAGGAGTCTACCATCTCTCATCAAAACACTGATCTCGTTAGTTTACACTCCATCGCACGAGGGTGTCGTTTGTCAAAAAGACACATTTGGCAAGCGACAACGTCATAAATGAGGCCTTACAAAATGGCAGATTTTCTCATTGACATTCAACTACTAAAGAGGTACACGACTTGTCCCTTCCCAAGACACAAGCACACTTGGCGACTGAACTGATCCAACAAATCTTGTAGCATAATAATAAAAAAAAGAAGAGTACATGTAATAATGATAATAACAGTTATGACGTAAATAATAATATTAAATCACAATAATAAGCAGCATGGGGTCATGTTGTAACTGAAAGGCAATCTTGTATATATATATATATATATATATATATATATATATATATATATATATATATATATATATATAAACCATTATATTTTTTTTACATAGTGTGTTTCAGTATTAAAAACGCCCAGAAAGATATTAGGTGTTTAGAAAATTATATATAATGTATTTTCTGTATTGCACATAGTCATACTATCACATATTTTGTTTGTGTAAGAACAAGTTGCTTTCTTTGTTTGATTCATGTTTACATACTGTAACTGCCACCTCAAGAGGAGAGGAGACCGGTTTAAGTTATAACCTGTGTGTGTGTTCACCGCAGAATGTGTAATACTGTGTGTTTGTGTGTGTGTGTGTGTGTGTGTGTGTGTGTGAGATTATGTGTGTTGAGGTCTTCTGGTAGTGAGCATTGAAATGATGGGGTGCCAACAAAGGAGTGTAATCCTGAGCCCTATGGCAGTGGTTCTCAACCTTTTCAGGCCGCGACCCCCAAAATAATCATATTTTAACTGGGGACCCCCCACCCTGACGAGCACTAAGAGTTGAGGCATAACATTTTGTATAACACGGTTCTATTGTGAAAATAGCCGATCTACATGCTCACAACGCCTCGTGTTGCGAGGCATTGTCTATTTTCACAATTTCTGCCTCTAATATTTGACAATTTGGCCAATGTTTAATTTGTCATTTTAGAGCTATTAAAAAGTCCTTAAATTGTCACTTTAGAAATGTGCAGCCAGATACCCTCTATACACTTAAACAGTATGTTTGTATGTTTACTGTTGAGTGAGAAAACAATGTTGCACATTAAGTTCATCATCTGGGGACCCCCCCAAATAATTTGGGGACCCCTCCGGGGGTCGGGGTTGAGAACCACTGCCTTATGGCAACAGAGTGTAACCCCATTAGTTACTACATGATCTATAAACCCTAGCATCTTTGACAGCCCTGACGGACCTTTGGAATATTCCTAACTTTATACCCTGTGTGCTAGCGGTCAGTTCTAGTGGGTGCCATTGCTGGCATTCTCAAGATATAGGATAATGCAACAAGAACCTTTGTCCGGAAAACACAATAAAAGCAACCACCGTAACACTCCGTCAACCTGGCAATTTCAACACAACACGTCAAAATATAAAACAACGAACGCAACGTCATGGCACCATAAAAGGAGGTGGATGCAGGTCTCCAAGAGTGGACCAAAGAACCCCCGTTTGGTTAATTTGATTGTGATTCTGAAAACTGGATTAACTGTTAACACAGATTTTGAAAATCACACTATGGCAATGAATGGATTGTAAAAAAAAAATAGCCCTACTGATATTACTTACCTGGTTACTGCCACAAGGTGGCAGTAACCAACTTTTTTCCCTCTGTGAGTAGATAAAGTGTAATAGGATTTGAGAGTATTTGCTTGCCCATTAAATCTGACAGAAACCTTGTGTAACTGCCAAAAGAGCACTGAAAACGACCATCAAATATAACTGTTAATACCTGTTGTATAGGACCACTTTGATAACGATGGACGAACCATACTGGAGAAACAACCAAGGGGTGTGTATGAGTGGGTGTGTGTATGTATGTATGGAGGCGTGTAATATACGCCTGTATTTTGTAGCTTATTTCCGAAGAGCTGTGAAAGAGGTGTTACATTTAATGACCGACCCCCCCCCCATACAAACACCTCCAAAAGGCCGTAAACTGATTCCACTCTTCACATTACAAGTCCGTCTGTCTCTGAGTGTAAAGCAGCTCAGGTAAAATCAGGAAGCACTTCCATGTGTCAATTCCTGTATCAAAGGTCACCACATAGGTGTTTTTCAGTCAAATGTAAGACCCAGGGTGGAAGGAATGGGGACACGACACCAAACAGACACCCCTGGTTCAAAACAACCTCGTCTAAACTCCTCAACAACCTGTTGGATCCATAGAGCCTCAACATTCCCGCCGACGTAAGACTCTCTGGGCTGACTTTGACCTGTTTTTTAAGATTATCATTGTTTTCCTAAACCACGTAGCCCTTGACCCCTCCACCTGTCCAGCTCCACGTTGCAGTTTGGTCCCGGATCAGGGGGTCTGCAGTGAGTCTGCAGTGAGTCTGTCAATGTTGTCTTTCTGCGCACACTTTCGATTCTGCACAGCAGTGTCTAGATTCTCTAGAATTATGAAACAGACAGTTTTACTCACTCACTCACGCACGCACGCACGCACACACACACACACACACACACACACACACACACACACACACACACACACACACACACACACACACACACACACACACACACACACACACACACACACACACACACACACACGTGCCACACGCCACACACACACAAAGGACAGTGGTACGTGGGGATGGTGGTCGGGAGATAGATTGGGCATGTTGTGAACTGAAGTGGACACCCGTGACTCATGATGAAGCCAGCCAATCGGCTTTGGCCTTGCCTAGACATACACAGGCTCACAGCCCTCCCCCTGCTCTTCCTCCTCCTCATCGTCATCCTCCTCTTCCTCTTCCAACTGCTCCTCCCCCTCCCCTTCCCCCTCCTCCTCCTCCTCAGGGCCTCCCATGGCTCTGACTCCTCCTCCCACGCCCCCGGCGGCAGGGGGCGTGGGAGGTGCGGCCGCCTCAGGGGGCTTGGGGTAGCGGAAGGGGCAGCCGTTGTCGTCGAAGAACCTGCGGAAGGTGAACTCGTAGAAGGCGTGCTCCGGGTGCTTGCCGTGCGGCGAGCAGAGTGCGTCCCAGGCGCGGCTCATGCTGTCGCCGCTGTCGCTCCAGGCCCCGCCGCCGCCCGGCCCGCCCGGCCCGTCCTCCTCCACGGGGTCGAAGTTGGACGTGTCCATGGGGTGGGCGATCTTGGGCCGGTAGGGCGCGGGCTGCTGCCGCAGGTTGCTGGAGAAGTCCACCTGGTCGAAGAAGGGGTGCGCCTTGATCTCCCCGGCGCCGTTGCCGCCCACCCTCTCCTCGGCGGAGCAGCACAGCCGCCCGATGATGTCGACTGCCTCGGGGCTCAGCTTGACCTGAGGGGGCACCTGCAGCGTGCTCTCCCAGTTGATCACCTGGAGGGGGGGCACATAATGTTACAGCAACTCCAATGACAGTGTGTACCCCTTGGGCAGGGGTTCTCAAACCTTTTTAGGCCGTGACCCCCAAAATAAACATATTTGAACTGGGGACCCCCACCCTGACAAGCACTTGGAATTGTAGGTATTACATTTAATGTGACTCGGTTCCACAGATGAATATTATGAAAATAGCAGATCTACATGCTCACACATGTTGTGAGCATGTAGATTGGCTAATTTCACAATATTCGCCTCTTGCTTATTTAATATTTGACAGTTTGGACAGTTTGGTATTAAAACGGTCTTGAAAGTCCTTAAATTGTCACTTTAGAAATGTGCAGATACCATGTATACACATATACTGTGTTTTGGGTTTGTTTACCATTGAGTGAAAAAAAAGACATTAAGCTAATCATCTGGGGACCTAATAATAATTTGGGGACCCCAGAGAACCACTGCCCTAGGGGTATGTACTACAGCAGACAAGTGAGAGAAAGTATGCATAACATGTACATATATTTTAACAACCTACAGACATCTGCAGGTAAAGTGTGACACCAAATTAAATCAAAAGCTTGACTAGCACAACTGTTGTTGAACAGAAAGCGATATTTGCTGCTTTGAACATATTGACATGACATCAAATCTGCTAAAGACTAATTCTTTTAAATCTGTAATGTTATATTCTTCATTCATAGATTAGCATCATATGCCAGCTATTTTTCTCTTCCAGTTTTAAGCAAAGTGTTGTAGACCAGTAAAGAGGTAGCATCGGAAACCCAGGCTTCTTTTGGCAATCGGAAGAAAAAGAAGCCTGGGCAATCGCGTTATCCCTCCCTCCTGTTAGGGGCTAACATTTTAGCTGGTTTAGAAAGGGAAACAGGGAAATGACTGATGGAAATAATAATAAAAGAAGAAGAATGTGGAAATGGTTAAAGCTATACTATGTAACTTTTTTAATAAAACAAATCTTAAAATTGTCCTAATTATTAAATCACTAAAGTTTTAGAACACCCACTCTGTTCATTTCAGCTCCCAAAGCCTTTTCTTTATATGTGTTCTACTGAGCCCTGGTGGCCGTGACCGGGGCTGTTTTTCCCGGCAAAATTACGTCATATGCATCATTCTGTACACGTGTCTCCCTACCGGCCAATCAAAGCCCAGATCATACACTGTCGAGCTTTTCAGGAAGTACACTGCAGTGTTTACACTGGGCTAGGAGTTTAGCATGTAGCTCCCCAACCGAGGCTCGTAGAGGGACACGAAAGACCTCAATGGATAGGTCTCGGCGAGGCGAGGCGGACGCGGTGGTCTGAAGGCCCGGTCCGCGGCGAAAAACGGCCGAAAAAAGCAGACGCGACCGCGGTTTGCTATAACGCTACTGACCACTAGTTGAGCAACTTACACAGTATAGCTTTAAACAACACTTCTCCTTTTGTAGCTTTGTAGCCACTAGTGTGGAGTTGAAGATCCATTTTATTTTGTAATTTGTAGCGGGCTACAACTTAGGCTACACTTGTATCTTCATGTTGCCGTCTTCCATTGACAACAAATTTTAGCAGGTAGCTTTGTAGTTTGTCATTGAGAACACAGGATTACACTACCATACATAGGCATACATAAGTGCTCCCAACTCCATGTACACAATCGGACACTAAGTAGATAATTTTATGAAAACTACACACTCTAACACTATTATAATAGGCATACATAACTACATCCAACTCCAAGTACATGAGTCATTGTCACTACAGTGAAAGTACATAATTCAATGTTAAGTACACACTGTAACACTATCATAGATAGGCATACATAAAGTACACACTGTAACACTAAGTATACAGTATGATATTAAGTGCAAAGTTTAACATTAAATAAACACCCACCAACGAGGTGTTATCTCTGATAAGACAAACAATGACAACTGTACATTACCTGCGATATTACCAGCTGAGATGTCAGCTTATAGATCATCTATTTTTGAAAATTGTATTATTATTATTGATTATGTATCATGTTTTTTTTAATAACATGTTTGGTTGAAGTGGTTAGAATGGAGACACATTCTCCTTTGTCTTATGTCTCAGATGAAGATTCAGTCAAGTCAATCACCCAGGCAGCCATTATGACCAGTGTTGTATTGCTCTGGTCACGCGGGTAGTCGCCATCCCATATCTTTTCTTACCAGTGTCACGCGTCTGACGTGCACGGACATACGTTGATACTAAACAACTCCCAAGGTCACACCTCGACAACGCTTTAGTGTCACAACAGGGTGTTTTAACAAATAAACAAGCCTGTATGCATATCAATAGACCTGTATAGTAGGTGTTAAGCGGCGTGCGCGTGACGTCATGAAAATCCTGTACCCCCAAACATTGAATCAGCACTGCAACACTGATTATGACTGACCTTTATCTGGGTCTCGGTGGGGGTGGGCGCCAGGAAGGGGGGCTGGCCCACCAACATCTCAAACAGGATCACGCCTACACTCCACCAGTCACACAGCTGGGTGTAACCTGGACACACAAGACACAGACCAAACTTATACAGTAATCAAGCAACAGATTTTGAAAAGAAATGAACAAAACATGATTTCATGGAATTTGCTTTTTGATTACAGCCAACCAGGGAGGCCACGAAGGCCATGGTTGTCATTGCCCCTCAGTTTGGCCTTGTGCCCCTCAAACAAATGCCATGTCCTGAGGACACAGTGATCTTAATGTCCCTGCTGACTGTACCACTTCTCCTCTGTGTACTAGAAACAGGTGTCTCTTTCTTGTCATGTGTGGCTGAGTCCCCATCTTTAAACCAATCCAGCGACTTTGTTTGGTGCAGGGCTGAGCATGGATCTGATTATAAATACCATCAGTTAAGTATTTAGCTGCAGATTAGATTCAACCTTAATCCTTAAATTAAATTAATTATTTAAATAAACTAAAATGTTGTTTTATTTGATGGCCTTCCTGCCCTGACATTTGGCCTTTGTGCCCTAAAAAAACTTACAATACCAAAGGCCAAGTGGCCTTGCCCAACAATGATGAAATTCCATTATTATGCGTACTCTGGTCTTTCGTGCCACCCACCTTTGCGAAGCAGCACCTCGGGAGCGATGTAGTTGGGCGTTCCCACCAGGGAGTGAGCCAAGCAGCGTTGGTGCTGCCGTGTGGCGCGTTGCTCCAGTGTCATCAGCCGGTCACCACAGCGACAGTTGGACACGTCATCCCAGAAGTCACTGGGCTCCATGCTGTCCTGTCGGACATGACTTCCTGCAGAGGAGGAGGAGAAGAAAAAGTGCTATTACATACAAAGATAATATGCAATCTACTGTATGTTTTGTGCTATACAGGGGAGTAATCAATAGTTTTGTCAATATTTGTGTAACAATATTCTGTCTCGCTCCGATTTGCTCGGAGGAGCCCACAAAAGATGCGCACCGGTGTCCTGGAATTGGAAAGTAATCCCTGTCCACTCGCGACGATCCACTTCAAAGATATACGCTTCCACGTCGAGCTTGTCTCCCATAGACATTCATTATGGTTATTTTTCAGTTTAATTCCTAAAAGAACTGCACCGGTATCAAACACAACCCATGTGCATATCTCCTTTTATGGCCTGTTCTGTCTGTGACATCAGTTATCTCCATAAATGGAGATCCGTGCTCATACACACAAAGCCAGGTGTAGGAGTGGTTAGCACCGCTCAAAAAGGGAAATGCTGTTTTTGTTCCGGTGACGTCATCGTCAGCGACAGGTCGTCAAAGTCGTCAGTGGCACCCTTGACCATTATATATCCTCTCATTGGTTAAATACTTAACCACTTTCAACCAAGCCTCCTCAAAGAGGCAATCATTCAACGTTCCATTATTTATTTCCCAGCCCTATACAGCTTATACACTGAATATAATATTTTAATCAACAACAACGTGAACTCAGAGCCCTCACCTTTCTGGTAGTACTTGGAGTTGTGCGTCCAGCGGAAGCCGGTGCACAGGCCGAAGTCGGTCAGCTTGATGTGTCCGTCCAGGTCGATCAGGATGTTGTCCGGCTTGATGTCGCGGTGGATGAAGCCCATCTTGTGGACGCTCTCGATGGCCAGCGTCAGCTCGGCCACGTAGAAGCGGGCCAGCGTCTCGGGGAACACGCCCATGCGGATGAGCAGGCTCATCATGTCCCCGCCGGGGATGTAGTCCATGACAAAGTACAGGCTGTCGCGGTCCTGGAAGGAGTAGTAGAGGCGCACCACCCACTCGTTGTCCGCCTCCGCCAGGATGTCCCGCTCCGCCTTCACGTGGGCCACCTGGGGCAAAGAAACAAGTCACTAATGGAATGCAACGCTCCCACTCCATGCCGCGAGGGTACCCTTATATATATATTTAATTTAGTTGAATAGTAAACAGTGAATTTAAGTTGAATTGAGGCAGGGCTTGACATTAACCTTTTGAGGCACTTGTCCTTTGGACAAGTACACTTCCCATTCACTTGTTCGGGCACAAAAGTCATTTTGAAAAATGAGATATTTCACAGTAATGTCTTTCTTGCATGCATAGGAGTCAGACATTGAAATAGAATAAATAACAAAAGGACTGCTAACGACCCACCCTTGCTCCCTCCACCCTCAACTCCATGGTATGGGCAGTCCATAGTCTGCATACAGCACAGAGCTGCTAGGATTGTCACAGAAAAAGTGAAACCAAGAGCCACTTGTCCAACGGACAAGTACATTTTTAATGAGCTTGTCTGGAAGGATTTATTAATTGTCCCGGACAACAGGACAAGCCTTAATGTCAAGCCCTGCATTGGGGTGCATAGGGGTTTTTAAATGGGCATTTCTCATCACAAATATTTCTTCCTGCATTTCATCCCATTACCTGGTTGCGGTTCAGGACGTCCTTCTTGCGTAGCGTCTTCATGGCATAGAGGGCACCGGTGTCCACCTTGCGTGTCAGGCACACCTCACCGAAGGCGCCGATTCCCAGAGTCTTGAACTTGATGAACATGGACTTGTCCATTTTGGCACGGCGCAGTCGGTTGTAATTGGACTCCTTCTGGTTGAGCATCTTCCGCATTTGCTCCTGCTCCGCTTCGGACAGGCCGGCCTGGGAGGAAGGAGATGGAGGGATTAAGGAGAGGAAAGGGGTTGAGAGGAGAACGAGTTAGCCACATGGGGCACCCTGGTGGCTCAGGCTGGTAGTAGGGGTTATTAAGACATGGTTCGGCCCACACTTCTTGCAGCTTGCGGTTGTCCACCAGGCTGTACAGGCTTTTTGTTATTTCGTTGTTTATTCTGCTTTTTAAGCCTTTCAGCATCGGCAGCCAAAGCTCCTTTTACAGAAGGTTGAGAGTGTGGGTCGCATGTACATTTCAATTGTATTTCTATGTTGTCTTATCTTATTAGTTATTTCTTAAATTGTTTCTTCAAAACTCAGTATTTTTTTTTACAGCTGCAGTATGTCTTGTGGACATACTGCACCAACATTCTGAACATCCTTACAGCAGTGCTTCTCAAAATGTTCATGTCAAGAACCCCCAGATTGATATACACAGTATATTTGGTGTGGACACCCATCTGACAATGTATTGTCCTGGGACCTCTAAAAGAGGATGTTAAAACATTTCAACATTTTCAAGTAGATCTGTTATTTTTTTAATATACAATATGGACAAATGGATAGAGTGGTTAAAATGGTTGTGATGCTATGTTAACTACTTTTTTCTGGGGACCCCCTGGAACCCCACCAAGGACCCCTAATAAATAAAACCCTCTTGAGTCTTGAGACCTGCTGTGCTGCATCATGTCCATCGTGTTATCAGGTAAAGAAGAAACGCTTGCAAATAATAAAGATTAGAGCAGCTCATTATCTGTGGTCCAGTCCATAAAAATGAAAAAATAATACAAAACAAACCTCATCCCAAAATGTTTCAAAATCTCTCTGAAAAGGAGTCAGATGACCAGAGGTCAACGTTCACACAAATGCAGCCAGGGATTCAGTGGAGGACATAGGTCATCATCCCTGTCTAAAAACACTCCTGTGTCAGGGGTCTTCAACGTTTTCAGGCCAAGGACCCCTTAGTCGAGAATAAACGATACCAGTTCTGTTGAGAATTTGTCGTCTCACGTCTTTCCACAAAATATTCGAAAACGCTCAATAGTGGGCTCGATAAAAGCCCGGCTCAATAAGCAGGATCGATGAGGTGCTCATTATCAATAAAAATGCACAAGCTCAATCCCTATTTAAACGCATTTGGATTTGTATCTGGTCTTCTCACCTTGGACATCTCCTGCTCCAGCTGCACCCGGCGGTTCAGTTTCTGCTGGTAGGTCTTCATGACGTTCTCGATGTGCTGCTCCATGTAGAACTTGAAGGCGAACGGGGAGTAGCTCTTGATGCGCGACTCTCTCTTCTCCTCGTCGCGGCCATTCTTCCTCACGGGCACCGGCGACGTCTGGATCTGCTTCTTGTCCTTCACCGCCTTCTCCCCCTTCGCCGCCTTCGTCTTATCCTTCACGTGCTGCTGGCTCTCCTCCCCCTTCCCGCTCCCTCCGCTCCCGCCCCCGGCGTGCGCGCCTCTGGAAGTATGGCCTCCGACGACGACCACGGCGAGTTCGGGAGCTCCGCACATCGCTCCGGCCGCTTCGATGGCCCCTGCCTCTCCACCAGCTGCCCCGGACATGAGCAGCGTTTTGGGGTATGGGGGCGGCGGGCAGCGAGGCTCCTGGGCAGGCTCCAGGGGGTAAGGCTCCTCTGGCATGTAGGCCAGGGGTTCGGCTGTCTCCTGGGCCTGAGCTTGGGCAGCCATCCAGCTGGGGTGGCAGGGTCCTACCGCCGTCTTGGGTTCGGGCCTCATCACCCGGATGCTCTTCACAGGCTGCTGGATGGGCGGTGAGGTCACTGCTGTGATGGTATTGGCCAGGGAGGCGTCCTGTTTGCTAGCTGCGGGTGGCGCCATCGCGGGCCGGACGCTGTTGGGCGGTCCGGCTGAACGGTTGTTGAAGGAGTTGGTTCGGCTGGGCACGCTTCGGACTTCCCCCCTGAACGGGCCCTGCGGCTGGGGTTGTCTAGCGGGAGGGGCCCCCTCAGGTCCCGGAGGCCCGGCCCAGTGGTGCTCGTACAGGTCTAGGTTGAGGCTGGCCCTGGAGGGGGTGAGTAGGCTCTGGGGGAGGTCAGGGAAGTCCGGTGCCCCGCCGGGGGAGCGAGACATCATGTGGACCTGGTGGGAGGTGGGGCTGGCTTGGCGCGGATGTGAGTGGGCGTGGGGTGGCAAGTACAGGTTGGCGGGGTACCCTCCACCTCCCCCTGCACCTACCCCACCTCCCGGCCCGTTCTGGCCCAGGCCTCCCTTCCCCTGCATGTTGACGTAATTGTCAGGCGGCGCCATGGGAGGAGGCGCCATCTTGTTCTGGAAAGAGGCGCTCCTCTTGACCCCATAGCCCGAGGGCTCCATCATGTGAGGCCGGGGGTGGCTGTAGTCGTAATGGGGACCCGGCATCGGGCCCCCTGGAGGTTGGGCTTGGAGCTGCAGTGGCTGGCCAGCAACATTGTAGCTGATCATGGGCCCGTGTTGCTCCATGCTGCCAGGGTAAGCCTTCTGCTGAGCCCCAGGCGGGTACATGGCGTTTCCTGGGTTGCTCTGTGGAGCCATGCCTGGGGGGTAGGCACCCATACTGGGGGGTCTGCCCATGGGGTTCCCCATGGCAGGACCCTGTGCTGCACCAGATGGGGGCATCATGTAGTTCATAACAGGGGGAGCGCCCATGTAGGGTCTGGGCATCTCTCCCTCCGGACCATACGCTACCGCTGCACCATCGTACATGGGCGCGCCCATCTGGTGGTACGATGGCATGGCACCTGATTCCCCTGAAGCCTCCAGTGGGGGTCGGTGGTCCATGGAGGTTGGCATGCCACCTTTTCCTGAAAGGACAAGGAAGATTTCATCATGAGTAACGTTAGGCTAGTTACAACATGCAATCGAGATGGGAAGTTCATCAAACTAATCGGTTTAATCAGTTATAATCATGATCAATTTTAATGTTAACCCATTAAGGACAGGAACCCCTTTTTGTGTTTTTACCCTTCAGGACGGGAACACATTTTTTGCTATGTACAGCATATAGCAACATAATTGTTCGTAATTTCCAGAAAAAAAGGTTTTCCTGAAAATGTTCTATGAAAGTCAAAGGTGTAAGCTATCTAATAATTTTGGAATTGTGTTTCTAGCCTCTACAGAGGCTGAGTAATACAGAAAAAGCTTAGGTTTTAGGGAGTCATTTTCAAATCAGCAATAGGTTTTTAAAGCATTTTGAACACCGTTATATACTGCACAGGGGTAGCAGGGCTAGCAGCATGCAAAAACATAAGGTTTAATACAATGATGCTTTGCAGTTGCTGGTGAGGGTACCAAGATGGCACTGCGCCAACCAGCTGTTTCTTAACTTGGGGGTGCCTACCTGTCAAGCAGCCATTTTTAATTGAGAGCTGTGTGTGTGTGTGTGTGTGTGTGTGCGCTGTGTGCGTGTACATGTGTGTGCACGTGTGTGTTTACCTGGCGAGGTCTGTTTGATGACACGGACAATGAGTTCGTTGCGGGGGTCCAAGTAGCCCATCTTACTGATGTACTCTAAGGCGGCCTCAATGTTTCTGCTCCCTGTCTGCTTCAAGGCCCGCACTGCCATCTCCTGTTAGGAGACAGAGGGGAAGGTGATAGTTAGAAACAACTTAGGATTGAGTACCATAACCTCAGCTACATTGGAAATGTGGGCTTGCCTCTCAACTGTATTCCCGAGTATAAATAAAGGTGAATCCGTACACAGTATGTCTACACTCATGTCATCAACATGGATCTGTCCTATATAGCGCCACCATTAGGCCGATTTTTTCAAAAACATTTTTGGACACTGCTCCTACAGATTTTGCCCTAAATTCACGCTGCGACCTGACGGTCGCTTATCTCCCGATTAGAGAGTCTTACTGGTGATGATACCAGAACCATTAACCCCATGTCCAATACTATCGAATAGGTGCTGTGTTGTAGTGCTGTGTAATTTGAGTGATGATTTAGGCCAATCAGTGTTAATTTTGTAGACTAAAACTATGACAAAATGTTTTTTGTTGACTTCCTTTTTTCACTGATGAAAACTAAATAAAGCTACACTAACTAAAGCTATGACTAAATATATTGTCAATTTCGTCAACATATAAAAGCTACAGACTAAAATGTTAGTGGAGAAGAGAATCAATCCAGTCATTCTATGCATGGCTGTGTGCGGGTGACGCGCTCCGAAGATAGCCGATCTACAAGCTTACAACGTGCCTTCGTCGAGTGCGACATGTTGATCAGCTATTTTCGGTAGCCGGTCTACAAATCAGGCATTACGACATCATCAAGGCCTGCCCAAATAAGGTTTAGTAGAGGAATCGACTGTAGATTCAGTCCACCAAAACCTTATGATATTTTGTCAACAAAAAATAGACTAAATGGAATTTTATTCAAAAGAAGACTATGACTATGAAATAATTCTGTCAAAAGTATCCCTGAGGCTGATCTAGAAAGCAGCACTGGTAGCAGGCTGTCCACGATTAGTTCAAATTTGACTTGGCAAAAACGAAAAAAGAACATAAGGATAAAAAAAGAGCTATCTCTTGCATTAAAACACAAATACACATACAACAAGAGGTTTCAAAAAACACAGGCCCTCAGCAAACACATACACATATAAACATACATACACAACCACATGTGTACCACACACACACACACACAAATGAAGAGCATTTAAAAACATGGTCCATGCACCTGCATCCTCTCCAGTTGGGGTCATGTACCAGTGACTTCCTGCACCCGTCATAACAACATAGAAACAACACAGGCCAAGAACATGGTCACAGGCCACACACATACACACACATCACAACATCATCTCAACCTAAATCTCAAACAGGGCTGCAACTATCAATTTGGTGTTGTCGGGTGGAAACCTCGGATGTCCAAAACTGTTTTGTATATATCATTATAAATATGATTTAAAGATTTGTTTTTTTGGGGCTTTTATGACTTTATTTGATAGGCCAGTAAACGGACAGGAAATGGGAGGAGAGATGAGGAGTGACATGCGGCAAAGGTTGTCAAGATCGGGAATCGAACCGGCGATGCCGTCAGGCATCAATGCCTATGTGCTATGTGCCTGGACCAGTAGGCCAGCGGGCGCTATAAATATGATTTAAATACGTGAAAATAGCTGATCTACAAGCACACAACGTGAAATTGAGCTCGTTGAATGAAGCTCGGACGTCGGTTCGTTCTTAACCTGCACGCCTATAAGAGGGCCTAGCGACTCTCGTCCAATGCCTAGCCTTGTCTAATCCTTTGGGAAGGTGGATCTATTGAGGTCCTATGGAAGTCGAGAATGCTGCTAGGAGATAGTCCAGTAGCTTAGTGATCCGTTCGAGGGTGAACAAACGAACGAACGAAACACGCACGCACGCACGCACGCACGACACACGCACGCACCACACACCCACACCCACACCCACACCCACACTTCTTAGACTTGGCTCCCAGATGCCACCACACAGGTGGGGGCCAAGCGTGCTCATCCCACAGTTGGAATCTTGCGGTTCAACAGGTGGGTCATTGGAAGAGACCAGAGGTATGTAGGTCACCTATCTCAAAAATGTTGGTTAACCACAAAGGCCCGGAGCCAGCCAGAACAGGCAATTTATGATCAAAAACACTGGGGCGATGCTTGCAGAACATTCCAGACAGTTTACTGCCTTTTATTAAAATAATGCCAATCATTCCACTGGTCAGTCCGTTCATTTAAAGCAAGGACGATTAGAAGGCTTTTCAAACCTGGAATCCAAATGAGGAATTTGTTCCATAAGCCCTTGACACTCGTTAAAACACTTTCTAAGGGCAGACCCACTAGCAAACCCATCTGGATCACATTGTGAGAAAGAGAGTTTAAATGAAGATTTAAACATTGTATTATGATATCTAGCCAATAGATGGACTATCGTAGCATACAGTAAGTGCTACTAGCATTTTATTAATTATTTTGAAACGTTTTTATACAGCAAAATATGTGATAAATGATAATATGTATAATGCTGACACTTGCAAGACAATTTCAGTATTTTGCTTCCTGTGTTTACTAAATAGTGGTGTGAAATGAAATGAAACCCATCACCACTTGAAGCCTTTTTAACACTTTGTCAAGTGTTTAGACTTACTGTTTTCTTTTTTTTTTGTTCTTTCATTTTATTTTATTTACATATCTACTGCATCGTACTGTGTTCTATTTGTCTGTCATTCAATGTTATATGAGATACTTAAATGGTTTCCTGTGGAAATAAGCTTAGTCTTTTCTAGGATCTCCTTTTAGTAGACCTTGTACCAGTGAACTGTACTGTCATGAAACTGTACCTTTTCCTATGCAAACTTCGAATAAAGTCTTCAATCAATGAAATTCAGTTGCTTCTTATCGTTATATTTTGTATTCAATTCTCATTTTAAACTTGATTTCAGTAAAAATGAGCGTCTCAGGTGCAGTATAGTGACTGGGCATGTTTTTAAATGTTTTTATTTCTCCAAAAATTATGTTTTAGCAAATTCAACATAAAAAAGGCAGAACCAGGGCGGGACAAGGCAGAAAGAGCCCGCTGGTTGATCAGTCAGGGACCAATCAGAAGGCTGACAAAGGGGTGAATTATACCTTTCAAGTGTGCTGTTTTGGACTTTTCTATAGGAGAATGCAAAATGTGACCCGGGGTTATCGCCTAAATTTAGGGTCTATTCGGCTTATCAAAAGAATAGCCATAGATGAAAAACCATTTTAACGGTCAAAAGGGGTTAAATCATGAATAGTTTATTTGCAGGGCTTTACTACAGTACAGTACTTTTACTTACTATTGTTTTAATTTAATTTGAACAATTCAAGGCCAAATATAGCGTATAGCCTACCTGATACTGAAGCCTGGAAAGGTTAAATTAAACAAACTTTTAAATACTGTCTTTGAAACAATGTAAAACCAAGTTAATAGCAATAGTTTAAAGATGGGGTGCCATGATCTTCACTTTTGACCCGCAAGGTGGCAGCCTAGAGGAAGAAACCCAAAATACAAAGGGAATACATAATTGCTCATAACAACCACACCAGGGGGTCTAATGAAATACTGTCAACCTCCTAGACACATGAAAACCAGAAAAAGTACAAAACTATGGCACCACCTCTAACAGGGGATTCAAACAGGAAGCCATTCAGATACCGTATATGTATTAGCTGGCCCAGTCCCTTTACTCTATTTACACTACATACGGTCATATTGTCCTAGTACAATGTGTGCCAGTACACACTCACAAACTGTACAAGTGGTCAACTTTACTTGTCGACTGCTTCTGCACAAACATTGTCAAATTCCTCTGCTCTCCTCCTGTCCTTTTCACTCTAGTGAGCAAGCAAGCAAGAGCCTCCCACAACAACTAGGCTGTCACAATTATTACATAATCGCCTGATCACAATTATTTGAGTTAATTGTAATTATTGTTGTATAATGATTTCCATTAACTTGTGGTAAAAACAGCAGGATGAAATTCTACATTGTTGTCCACTTATTTTTCTTCTTTTTGGACCACTTGGAGCCCCTAGTTTAGGCATTCTAAATGGCAAAACATTTTAAGAATGTTGAGAAATGTTTGAAAGTTTTTGTGAGCTTGTAGACCAGCAATTATCACTATTACTGGATATATGTCTTGTTGTTTAGGCCATAGTGCACAATTTGTTTTGATTATTGTCACCAGTCATTGTCAGTCATTTCTTTATGTATTTCATAATTGGCATAATAGGCTCCACCATGGCTTTTTAAATACAATTTGTCCGTGTGCAAAACGGAAAACTGAAATGTAAAATGTAATTATATTTCATTGATCCAACATTCTAAAGTTCAATGCCCCCCAAAATATATAATCACAATAATTTGTATGCCAATGAATGGTCAGCTAAAGTGTCACGATGGTGACCGCCCTACCACCACCAACAACATAAACAAGGCTGTGAACCCAACACTGAACTAAAGAGAGTCCTGTCTCGCTCTCTCCCACACCTAGATGAGGAAATCCCTATGAATGGCACATGACCTCACCCCACAGGCATGTCAACTCAGACATCGGGGGCCGGCCGGCTGCTGCCACTCTGCAGGCATGCAGGCTTGTGTGTGCGCTCCTGCAGGCCAGTGGCGGAACAGCAAGCGCGGGCTGAGACTCTGCAGTGCCAGCCATGTGCCCTGGAAGTGGAACAGTGGTTCTCCAACTTTTCAGGCCACGACCCCCGAAATAATCATATTTTAACTGGGGACCCCCCCCACCACCCTGAGGAGCATTAAAGGAGTAGTTCACCCCCAAAATAACTTTTTTTTTTATAAACAGAGGTATCACATTATTCCTGTGACCATATCAATGACCCACGCTTCTAATGGAGAAAGTGCTGAGAAAGGAATAAATAAGAAAACACAGCAGGGGACAGAGAATAAATTTGCCGTCTCTGCCCGAATGTTTGGGACGTGGAGCGCGCACACATTGAAACATCTGGGACACATATGATATTATTCAGACATGTGGGACACACTTTCAACACGTTTGGGGACACAGAGTGGACACACGCTCGGACGTTTGGTATACACGGAGGGAGCACAATGGGGGTAGGGAAACGGTCAGAGAAAAAAGTAGTTTAAAACAGCGGCCAATGTTTTCAGTTCTGAAAGGCAGGAAACGGTAGGTGCACAGACTTCACACTTGTACACACACACACACACACACACACACACACACACACAGGAAGGAAAGAGCATACGTTAACTGGGGTCCGGCAGGGGTGTGCAATTGCCCCTCTCCTGTTTTCCCTCTACACCAAATCAGATCAGGGCTTTATTCTCTCTGTAAGCCAGTCTGCGTCTCTCTCTCTCTCTCTCTCTCTCTCTCTCTCTCTCTCTCTCTCTCTCTCTCTCTCTCTCTCTCTCTCTCTCTCTCTCACAAAGAGCCAGTCACTCTGTGTACGTTTTTCCCTCTCTGTATATCCCTCTGTTTCTCTCTCTCTCTCCTTCTCTTGGCACTGTGTGCATCTAGGCCTGTGCTTTGAGGGGTGTGCCGTATGTTTCAGTGTGCGCGCGCACGCGTGCGTGCGTGTGTGCGTGTGTGTGTGCGTGTGTGTCTCTCTCTCTGTGTGTGTGTGTGTGTGTGTGTGTGTGTGTGTGTGTGTGTGTGTGTGTGTGTGTGTGTGTGTGTGTGTGTGTCTGGGTGGAGTCGGCTGTGGACAGGCCTGGCGGTGCGTTCCAGCGATGTGTGTGTGTGTGTGCCTGTGTGTGTGTGTGTGTGTGTGTGTGTGTGTGTGTGTGTGTGTGTGTGTGTGTGTGTGTGTGTCTCGGGCCTGGCGGTGCGTTCCAGCTCTGACCCGGCTGTCATGGCGACAGATGTTCTCTCCTAACATTCCACAGCCCAGGAAGCAGGAATTCAAGCTATTTGGATGTCTGTCTTTTCTCCCTGTCTGTCCGTCCATCTGTCTGTCAGTTGTTCCCCCTCTCCCTCTTTCTCTCTCTCTCTCTCTCCGTCGCTCTCTCTCCAGTTTGCCTTTTCTCTGACTTAGGGACCATTCACATTGAGCACTTATGAATATTAGGGTTGGAGGCGGTAACCGCCGTACCGCCGTACCGCCGTACCGCGGTATACCGAGGTCTACCGCGGTGTCATTGTGCTTACCGCGGTAAAAAGACAAAAAAAAGGTTTTGGGAAGATGATTGCAATATTTTGGCTTATCGCCGAACCTTAATTAATAGATACGGGGGTGCAGTAATTACCGCAGTACCGGCGGTAAATGGGAAGACGGTAATCGCGGTAACAAAATGTCCATACCGCCCCAGGCCTAATGAATATAACTATAAAATTATAGTTTGTCAATTGGATGGCACTTGAACAATATAGAGTCCACACGTTGAACAATATCGTTATAGTCAGTAGTAGTAGTTAGTATATTATATGAGTTATATTTATTGTTCTCAGTGTGGATGGCCCTTATAGGCTGATTTCTACTTAGTTGCGTGCTGATGTGTCATGTGCCGAGAATAGAAGATCTACAAGCTCCCTGACTTGCTGTGAGCTTGTAGATCTGCTATGTTTGTCCATCTGTCTGTGCGCGTCCACCGGCGTGCAACTAGATAGAAAGCAGGGTTCGTGTGGACTCCAGTCTGTGGACACCCATGTCAGAATGGTCACGGCCACAAGCGTCTCCGCTAACCTCCAGCATAATCACAGAAGTATGAATGTACATCCCACCGACTGTGATCACACATGTCTGTCCACAAGCAAATGTGTCTCTCTGCAAGGAATGAGTGGAGTGGTGTAGACCAGTGGTTCTCAACCTGTGGGTTGGGGCCCCCAGCTGATTAGCCTAATGTGCAATGTTGTTTTCTCACTCAACAGTAAACAAACCAACCTAACGTTTAAGTAGAGGCTATCTACACATTTCTAAAGTGACAATTTAAGGACTTTTTAATACCTCTAAAATGAGAAATTAAACATTGGCCAAATTGTCAAATAGTAGAGGCAGAAATTGTGAAAATAGCCCGACACACACACACACACACACACACACACACACACACACACACACACACACACACACACACACACACACACACACACACACGTACGTTGCATAAGGGGGACAGCACTGACACACATTTATTCTACGGTTCAACGATCATCAAATTCCATATCCTGTGCTGCTGCTGCCTGCCAGCCAATCAGGGCTCAGATAACAAGACAAAGAGAAGTCATCCCATCAGACAGACAGACTTTAAAATGAGAGAGAGAGAGAGAGAGAGAGAGAGAGAGAGAGAGAGAGAGAGAGAGAGAGAGAGAGAGAGAGAGAGAGAGAGAGAGAGAGAGAAAGGCGGATACGGAAAGATGGAAATGGAGAGACGGCAACAAGCGAGATCTAGAAATGGAGAATTTAGGAGATCTTTTATATTTTTTATATTAGTTTTCACTTTGACCCAATTCTGAGAGACATTCCAGTACGGGACCCTGCAAATCAAAGCCATCTGCTGGACCTGCATGAGCAGAGAGGAGCGGGGATGGACCCACATGCCAAGAGGGACACACACACATGCATACACACACATTCTCATCTTCACCTGGTGTCACATGCGGACTGGCTCTTCTACATCCTAAATCAATTCATGTTGATAATGACCAGGGCTTGACATTAACCTTTTGAGGCACTTATCCTTCGGACTCGTACATTTCCCATTCACTTGTCCGGTTACAAAAGTCACGTGTCTGGATAAAAATGATACATTTCACAGTCACTTCTTTTTCTGATTTGTTTTTTTGAGCGGTGCAAACCGCTCCTGCGTTTCACTCTGTGTGTCAGCCAAAAACATGACGCCCAAAAATGTGCAGGATCTCCATGAATGAAGATCTGTGCTCACACACATAAAGAACTGATGCCACGGACAGAACAGCCCTTACAAGGATAAATGCACGTGTGTCAGCCAAAAACCTTTGCACGGATGTACAGTATGGAGATCCAAAAGTATTACCCAAATAAATTTGCAAAAGAAATTGCACGCATCTCCATCATGTTATCCATGTTACCAAGAGCCACTTGTCCAACGGACGAGTAACTTTTTAATGAGCTTGTCCGGAAGGATTTGTTGCTTGTCCCAGACAACAGGACAAGCCTTAAAGTCAAGCCCTGATGACACCAGCGTGGGCCTGACGATGTGTATGTACTTTGCTGCACGCTGAAAATAGCTGATCTAGAAGCTCACAGTGTGGCGTGGCGAGACTCTTTGTGAGCTTGTAGATCAGCTAATCTTGGCACATGGTGATGACGGCGCCAGTACAACATCTTAAATCATGTATAACAGAGCAGAGTGAGGAATGTCCAGTCATGTGGCCAGAGAGCAGGCGCGCGCACATGCACATACACACACACACACACACACACACACACACACACACACACACACACACACACACACACACACACACACACACACACAAACAAACAGTACCCGGTAGTCACTCACATCCTGTCAGCCCCAGAGTTACATAAACGCCGCCATATTTGTTTGTCTCACACACATAGCGTCGGAGCCTTTTAATATGCTTATAGTGTGTGCGTCGCATTCCTCCCTGTCCGGCCAAGCACGCCGCACTTTGCCCCTTGTACTGCCAGTGGGCCTGAGGCGATGGACAGAACCCTGTACCCCCCCCCCCCCCACACACACACACACACACACCCCTCTCCCTCTCCTCCCTACCCTACAAAACATTTCCCTTTCCTTTAAAAAAAAAAGGTGATTATGTAACGGCCCGGGCCACGTCGGTCTTACTGTAATTTGCGTCTCCAGAGAGGAGGAGGTGGGGGGAACAGAACAGACCGCCGGACGGACCCAGGAGGGCCCGGGGCCGCCTTGGGAGGAAGGAGGGGGGGCTTTTCAAGACCCCTAAGGGGCCGTTCTGCCGCGGCCATTACCATTCTGGAATGTGGCAATAAAAAAAAAGGGGGGATCCAGACTCTGCAGAATGACTGGTCTGTTTGCTGGCCCCTGCCACAAAAAGCACACACGCGTGCGCGCACACACACACACACACACACACACACACACACACACACACACACACACACACACACACACACACACACACACACACACACACACACACACACACACACACACACACACACACAGCTGGGATAATCAGGAGGAGACACCTAAAAACTAAAAAATCACATCCTGTCAATCAAATATGACACTTCATGGTTGGTCATTTAACCACTCAAGCCCTACTTCATACTTGATGGTGTCGCACAGCCAAAATAGCCGATCTACAAGCTCACACAGTGTCGCTATTCGACACACTGAGAGCTTGTAGATCAGATCTATTTGGAAATGGTGGGGGCGGACTAGAAATGGCAGTAGAGAGAGGAGCAAGGACATACAGCGAAGGGTCTCGGGTTGGATTTCAACCCAAGCCAGCTGCAGCAAGAGCCGAGTCTTGATATGGTATGGACTCTACTAGGTGAGCTAGTACCAAGTAGTTCAAAGGGAAATATCCTCACTGTCGGGCAGAAACCTCGTATATCCAAGTTTTAAATGTTTTTTACGTTTTAGAGAGAGAGAGAGAGAGAGAGAGAGAGAAAGAGAGAGAGAGAGAGAGAGAGAGAGAAGGGAAGCCTCAACTATACTTTGTCGCACTATTACGTAAAATTGTGTTCTTTTTGCCCAGTGACACACTTGTGCGACAATGTATAAATTAGTCCCAAACAGACAAACAGACAGACAGACAGAGTAGACAACAGTGTAGCAGACAGTAGCAGACAGAGACGATGGGAGCGACAGAGACAGGGAGAAGAGACGACATTCATCGGTGGCGACACGACGGGCGGCAGAGGAACTGTTCCACCCTGCTGCCATTGAATGGGCTCTTCCTGTTTGGATTGACCAGAGAGCACCGCTGCTCCACTCTGCTCCATTCACAGCCAATGGAGGTCAACACTGCAGGCACCGCTCGCTGCGGCCCAGGATATGGCTCTCACGACACGCAGCCCACAATGGCTTTCTACTGCCATCCGTCATTGTCTTCGTTTTTTAGGCATTTCTCCTTGCGGAGAGGAACTGTGTAGAAGGAGTTTATCACTTATCTTGTGAGGAAACCTCTATCAAATTAATTAATACATTTCGTCTAGAGATGCTCCGACTGCTTGATATTCCCGATCACAGCATCAAATCTATAAATTCTTCTATTATTATTTACTGTAGCAGCATTTGTATATTTAATGATTTGTCTTACAAAACATTGACATTGTATATTAAGTATAAACATTAGGAGATTGCAGGCTGAGGTCCTTTAGTATCCAATTCAACTTGTAGGAGTTGAAGCTGAGGTTACAATCAGTCCTACTGATAAATATTGTGAAAATAGCTGATCTAGCTTGTAGATCAGCAAAGCCAATACTGATCAAAGCCGATAGAGGCATTATCGTCCGATCGCGATCACTCACCGATCAATCGGCACATCTCTAATTTCGTCATTCATGACCATTTGATGATTACTGCTGTTTCTTTTGTTGTGGTGGTTATGTAAGAGGCAAATCACCACAAAGCTAGTTAAAAAGGTATGCACCATGACCTCAGTATTGCTGAGAACGTCATTTGAGGTTGTTATTTATATTTTGCATAGTGGGGAAGACGTTGAGACAAGATCGAACAAAGTTGGCAGTGTCGGGGTATCATCAAACAGTACTACTGACGTTTCCCACCGTATCTCTTTTAAAATCACATCCCTATGACTGCCAGCATCCAACCACAAACACACATCCACCTGACAACTAGCATCCAACCACAAACACACATCCACCTGACTACTAGCATCCAACCACAAACACACATCCACCTGACTACTAGCATCCAACCACAAACACACACCAACAGACATGCATCCATATGGCTACTAGCATCCAAAGTTTCCAAACACCCCCCCCACACACACACACAACCTCATCCACCCACCCGTGACAGAAGTGAAATCAATTTGAAGCGGTTCTCCCTCCCTAGAACGAACTCTGTGTGTGTGTGTGTGTGTGTGTGTGTGTGTGTGTGTGTGTGTGTGTGTGTGTGTGTGTGTGTGTGTGTGTGTGTGTGTGTGTGTGTGTGTGTGTGTGTGTGTCTTCTCTTCTCCAGCTCTGAAGCGGAGGCTGGGACTGAGTGGGAGAAAGGGGAAGGATTTCTGGGTAGTGTTGTGTTGTGCATGGGCCTGAGCACAGCGTGTTTCACATGCCAGAGCCTGTCACAGGGCCTGTGTGTCCCCGGGCCATGGGCCAGCCCTCCAGAACGTTAACCACTGACGTACTCAAGCAGCGCTTTAATATCAACCAGCAGCATCCAGTCAGTACTGCCCCCCTTTTCTTTTTTTTTGGATCACTCAAGATCTGAAGAATTACTGCGCCAAACTCCAGTTTACTATATTATCCTGAAGAGTTAATTTACCTCTGAGAGTCTACAAATGTAATGAAACAAGACCCCCCTGGTTAATTTCTAATCTCAGAGTGACGGAGACTCTAACTGTACTTCCCTATTCCAGAAAGTGGCATACCAATTTCCTGTTCATTCAGCAAAAATAGCGGATCTACACTACCTCAAACACTTCAATTTCATTTATTTTGTATTCATATATTTATTTTTCAAAAGAAAGCGGAAATAGGCTCGGACCGCTGGCCTAGCGGTCCACTGCACTTAAGCTCTTAAGTAGCCTGACGGTCCATCACGGGTTTGAGTCCCGTTCCCCACGATCTCTCCCCATCTCTCTCTCTACTGAACCTATAAATCAGGGGTCTTCAACATTTTCAGTCCAAGGACCCCTTAGTTGAGATTGAGAAAGAGATGAAGCAGGGACCCCCACAACCTGTTAATAGATTCCATATAGTTTCATCTTCCATATAGTTTCATCTTATGACAGCACAATCATTAGTGTATTTTGGAATTATGTCAATTTGTGTTTAAAAAGAATTGACCTTTCATTCTGTACTTAATCTGCTCTTTTCCCCCTCTACACCAAAGCTCTTTGTCAAAAATAGACGATCTACAAGCTTGTAGATAGATATTTTTGGCTAAAGTTCTCAGAATATGGACGCTAGGGTTTAAGTGGTTAATATAAAACAGGAGAAAACAAAAAAAAAATCTATCACACAAAGATTTGGATGACCCCCTGTAGTAACTCTGAGGACCCCCGGACCCCCCGTTGAAGACCCTTGCTATAAATAAAAGGCAGAAAACGGTTAATAAAAAAGATATAAAAAAAGCAAGCTTGGCGATCGGTTATTTTTGCAAGTCATCATTCAAAGTATACAGAGCTTAAGTGGTTAAAAGATGGTATGACAGCATGCAAATTCCCCAAACGACAAGAGTGGCCAAGAAAGTGGTCAAAATGATTGATGCTCCCCAGAAGGAAAAGGTCCTCATATGTTCTGTCAAAGTCCCCTTTGAGCAAGACAACAACGCCCAACCGACTCACTGTCTGTGACTGACTCAGGATTAGATTAAGATCATCCGTGAAATATCTCAAATCAATGTGGATGAAGAAGGGGAGGAAATGCCTCACAGCAGGTTGTGAAGGCGGTCTGTGTGATATTTAAACATGTGAGCGTTTTTTTTTTCTTCTTTTTTTTTGGTCCTTGCATTATGTAACTGTTGGGCTGCTGTACACACTTGGCAGGGAGCGCTTGTATTGTATCGCATGTGAGACCATATGGCGCTCAGGGCCTTCATTAAAACATTCCTGGGTAGTTATGCCAGCCACCAATGGCCAGATAGCCTGGGTGTGCTTACACAACCCTGACCAGCTCCATCCATCTGAGCTCCGTGATGTGCATAAACACACTCAGTTCCATGAGCATTAGGGATGGGACTATATGAAAATGTCATATCACGATTATTGTGACCAAAGAAATCACGAAATATCCCCAACAACCATTATCCTGGGGCGGAACATTTGCCAAAAAATAGCCGATCTACAAGCTCACAACGTGTCGTGTTGCGATGCATTGTGAGCTTGTAGATCTGCTATTTTTTGGCAAAGAGATTTGGTAGTGAGTGAAAAAAAGACTATCAAGTACACAAATTATAAGTACATTTTACCAGTAGAGGGTTTAAATGGTACCGGATATGCACCTCAGCAAATAAAAGGTGACTTGAACCCAGCGCATGACGGAGGACGATTTCACGATAAATGAAATCTCCATGATACGATTATCGTGACAGTTTTTTTATCACACTAAACGATAATAACGCTTATCGTCCCATCCCTAATGAGCATACACAATCACAGCTCCATGCGGATGCACCGGCTTTGCAATTAACCAGAAATATATCAAAACTGGCATCTAGAACAAATAACCGACTTGAAAGCGAATAATCAAAATATAAAGTATCTATATTATTTGATTGGCTCAGCAGTAGATATGGAACACACACCTTGTGGGCACAACTAAGGCCAAATGCCGGGGCGTCAAAAGGGTTAAGAATGATTTCATCATCAGCGTTGAGCGAAATAAATAAATCCAGCCTTCTATTCCAGAATTCAGACTCTCAACAAGATTCTGGTGTCTAAAAAAACATATTGACACCACACACCCCAGATTCGAACCCCTAGGCCTAGACAAAGTGGTGTACAGACAGGTACCACTGAAAGATTGAACGTGAAAGAACATACACTCCCTGGAGCGCACTGTCACATATTGTAGCATTAACCATCAACGCAATGCACAGATAACCCCCCCCCCCCCACACACACACACACACACACACACACACACAAATACATAAAAACACACACACACACACACACACACACACACACACACACACACACACACAAGATGTTACCCGCACACCCTTCTCTTTTCCTCACCTGGTCACACCCGGCGTTGACCAGCTCCTGCAGCATCTGCCGGTTGACCTCCCCGACCCCTGCCGGGTGGCCCGACCCCGAGGACGACGAGGGGCCCGACTCGTTGGCGAACGGCATGAGGGACTTGCGGATCTCCCGCAGGGCATTCTGGTAGTTGTTGAACTTCTGGGGTGGCCGGAGCTGCTGCTGCCTGCTCGCCGCCTCCTTGCCCCCCTTGCAGTCGGCCGCGCGTCCCCCCTCGCTCCGCGAGCTGCCCCCGTGCAGGGCCTGGCTTACCAGCTTGGCCGGCTGCTTCAGCCCTTCCTTGATCTCCTGGAGACGCTGGCGCGTGTTGCCCACATACGGGGCAGCTGGGAACGTCTTAGGCCTCATGGTGGCGCCTCCTCCTCTGGCCCTGACAAGACCGCCCGCCGTGTGCGTGTTCTTGTGTTTGTGTGCGTCTACACCGAGGGGGGGCCAAGGCAAACACACATACACGCACTTTCACTCCCTCTCTCTCTCACACACACAAACAACAACTAAGTGACACGCCCTTCTTCTTTCCTACTCGATGTCGCTCTCCTGCAGAGCTGTGTGACCCAGATAGATAACAGTCTGCAGTTGAATGGATCTGATGGGGAGTTTTGGGAGTCCTCCTCCGAGCCTCCCTTGGCCCCCTCGTGTCTCCCTGATTCGGGGCTTCGACTGTCTCTCTCTCTCTCTCTCTCTCTCTCTCTCTCTCTCTGTGACTCCCTGATGATAGGAGCACTACAGGTGTCCCATGGTGTGCTTTTCAGGGCTCACATTCCCCCTGGTACGGGGGGTTACGGGGGCCCCGTGGCCCCAAACCATGATGACGCTTCCAGCCCGCTCCTGTGGAAGATGGAGAGATATCAGGTTAAAGCTGCAGGTTATTATGTGTGTGGTGATTGTTGTGGTCATACAGGCTTTCAACAGTTTGTTTTTTATCATTACTAGGCTTGTGCTTCATTCGAGCGCTTTCAACCAGGCATCTCTATTTTGCTTGGCATTATAGTCTTGTGTCACACATGAATGGCAAAAGAATTACCAATATACAAGAAGTTCATAATGGGTTGCATTGAGAGCTTGTAGATTGGTTAGTAAGTAAGGAGGTCCTCAGCCCTCCACATTGACATTTAACTGTAGCTGAGACCTAGAATTGATTCAGAACAGCAAAAAACTAAAAACAAAAAAAAAACAACAGGAACAATTTGAGAAAACAGGAATGTATTTTAGAGTGATGTCCCCATCCCTCAACTTAAGGATAACGGACGTGTCAACCTGCTGGTTCAAGCTACGGTCAACATATATGGTTCAGCTGATGGGTGCAGAATAGGGGCTTCCTGAGAACAGATAAGGTACATTAATCAGACCCTCAAGGTCAAACAGAACGAAGGCTCCAATGCAGCCAGACCATAGATGAACAGACTCTGTTCCTCCACAATGTTCTCTTGTTCTGTCCTGTCTTTAGCGACAGAATCTGCAGACCAGTGTCATTTCACTCCTACGTACATATTCAATTTGATTATTTGTTCCGATTGTGAATAGTGTGTATGATCCTGACTCAAGTTTCTTCTGATTATGATACATTGAATAAATGAACCGGGACATTCTGGGCCTATACCATAGACTGTAAAAAAATATGGACGGTGGAAAGCCATTGGTTTCTATGCTGCGCAAATGAAGCTTTTTTGGCCGTTGTATGTGTGACGCCATCATTGTAGAAATCAACGTTCATTGGTAGAAATGATACCATCTCGAATGCTTTTGGCTGCCAACGGTCAACCGTAGGGATACATGGGATATTTGTCTTGAGCTTGCCAAAAATAAAGTACATGAAGAAGAATCATCACACCCCTGGCCAATACCAATGTTTTGTTTTTTCGTTTAGTTTTTCGTGGCAAGAGTACAAATATATATTAATGATAAAGAAAATTACTTCTGTCCTTCATTACACAATCATTTAATAAGCACAAATTCAATCATATTATAGCTCTATAATAGATTTTAATTAAATAACAGCTAAACATCGGCCACTGCCACGTGATCATCTTATTTGCAGATACACCCACGGTGGTCAACAAGGAGAGACTATGTACCGTATGAATGTACGGCTGATCAAACCCATAACACTCAAGGTATCTTTCTGGTGCATACACAATAATGTGGGGAAAAAGGGCATAAAATGTAAGAATGCATGGCCTTGTCCTAATGGAATGGGTAGGTGGTGGTAGTGGTAGTGGTGGTGGGGCAGGGGTCAAACAAGCTAGCTCTATCTACGTCAGCCAGTCAGCGTGAAAGCAGACATGTCAAATGCTGCCTGAGCATTTTATCTGGAGGAACATACTCTGCATTCCGCCTTGGCAATGGCAACGCTAGCCTAGCAGCACTACTCGCTCTCCAGGCAGGGCAGGGCAGGGCAGGGCGGCCTGGAACACAGCTACATGTCCCCATCTTCTCTGTCCTCACGTGGAGGCCAGCTTTATTGAATGGGACTAGGGCTGCAAAATATATTGTTGCAGGCAGCATCGACATCGTAAAGCACACATGATGTGCAATGGTGCACGTGACGTGTACATGTGCACACTAAGACAAATTGGGCCAGTCCTTCACATTGTGATAAAACACATTTACTTCAGAGAAAACTAAACTTTGCACGGCTCACATTTTCAGGACTGATCTGGAACGAAAAGTCCATCTCATAAATAATATCATGGTTTAATGACTTCTTGCCAACTTGTTTTTCTGCATGGTGCAGGATAGTTTTATAGGTGTATACGTTTGGATACTGTTGGTTTTTATTGCTCTTGCCTTTGTATTACTGTATCAAACAGTAAGTCCTTACTCAGTCTGTATCTGTACCTTTGTAACTCTGTTCTGCCTCCCTATCTATCTATCTATCTATCTATCTATCTATCTATCTATCTATCTATCTATCTATCTATCTATCTATTATAACACAGAGAGAGAGAGAGAGAGAGAGGGAGAGAGAGAGAGAGAGAGAGAGAGAGAGAGAGAGAGAGAGAGAGTAACATGACCCTGGGGATGATATTAGTATTGTTACAGACATTTGTTTTTACTTGCAGCATAAGCATGATTGAGGCATGTGCCTTTAACCTGCTGGGCTAAACAGAATGCCTCAGAACACAGAGGGGCTCTATGTCAACAGCTTTGAGTGGGTAATCAATGGTATCTGTGCAACTTTACTGCAAGAACAAATGCAGTAGGCTAAACTATGTATGATGAATTCCAGAAGCCAAGCAGCTACAGTCCAGTGCTGAACAATGCATCTTTGATGTGAAACAGAGTATAGTATAACATTACTCAACGTTTCCCCCAGTAGGATATTAAGTGAAGGGAAATAACATTTCATTCCTCCACCACCATCCTCCAAACATTTAACCACTTAAAGCCGGGTATTCTATACTTCATCGTATGATGATACGTACAAGGGTTAAAGTTCTCAGTCCTGGGGACTGATTTCAGTCTTGAGGATTCCATAGGGGCCATTTCTGATATCAGTGCGGATCCGCAAAAAATAAATAAATAAGGTGGAGGTGGAGCGATGGCCGTGGCGTGAATGACAAAGACGTCAAAGCGCTAGTCAAGTGATCTCCAAACTAAGAAGAATTGGCCAGACAAGCATAGAATTACCGTAAACAGAACTTCGGAAGATACTTCTATAAAATGAAGCATGGATGGATTGGCACACACATTCAGTGAAGGCAGAACTTTTTGGGAAACACCCCAAATATTGGTGTGCGCTGCGCGTGCCATGTTTCAAAAATCACATATTGGGACATGGTCTGAAAATAATTTTCAGCCATTGAATTTTTTTTGTCTTTAACCCCCGGTACGTAGATCAGCTATTAGGAAGAGCCAACATAATGTGGTGTGTGTGTGTGTGTGTGTGTGTGTGTGTGTGTGTGTGTGTGTGTGTGTGTGTGTGTGTGTGTGTGTGTGCGCGTGTGTGTTCGGTTCCTCAGGTGACTGCATGGCCTAGCTAGGTCCCTAGGACATACATGGGCAACTGGCGGCCCGGGGGGCACATGCGGCCCCCACCTTCACTTAAAGGAGTAGTTCACCCCCAAAATGCCTTTTTTTATATTGATTAGTCACGCCATGGAGACTAGAGTTCAATAATTTTTTTTTGGTTTTTGTCACATTCCTAAGACAAAAATGTGATAACAATAAATTTACCCCCATTCATTACGGATGGTGACCCGTTTCGAAACGGGTCACCATCCGGAATCAATGGGGGTAAATTTACTCGAATCAAATTTTTGTCTTAGGAATGTGACAAAAACCAAAAAATATTATTGAACTCTACTCTCCATGGCATGACTAATCAATAGAAAAAAAGTCATTTTGGGGGTGAACTACTCCTTTAATGCGGCCCGCAGGTTAATATCGGAATACTGATATATATTATTGATTTCAGCAGTTATAATTCCAAACATGCAAACATGACCCGCTTTAATTACCGTACTTCAGTCTATATTAGGTTAATACCGGAATACTGATATATTATTATATTTCAGCTATTACAATTCCAAACATGACCTGCTTTAATTCCGTCAGTCTGATATTAGTAGCTTAATGACTAGTACTAGTCTTTTTTTATGTCCAATGCATTTGTATTTAAGTTCAACAGAAGAACACATATTTTTGAACATATGCATTTGAAATTAAATGTATTTTTTTACTTTTCAGGATAACAATTTTAAAAAAAGCTAAAAATAATACAGGATTCCAATTCAAAAATAGCAAGCTTTGAGCTTGTAGATCGGCTATTTTTGGCTGTATATGTATATGCATTGTGGCCCTCTGGAGTGAGTGTGAAAATATAGTGGACCTCTCCATCATCAAAGTTGCCCACCCCTGGTCTAGGATCAGACAAGGGAAGTTTCCCCTTTGGCAGATGGACAAATGTTTGGTCTGCAATGTGAATCCCAGCTAGGCTGCATTCTGGTTTGCTACCAGGATGGGAAATAACCACCAGATACCAACCAAACGCTGGTCGATTTGGGCTGTGGCTGTTAAGTGTGTCTACACCAGGGGTGCCCACACTTTTTTGACTTGAGAGCTACTTTTAAAATGAGCTCAACATGATCTACCCATCCAAAAAATATTACCTTAGGGGGCTTTGGAATAGTGGCACTGGCCTTACATATAAGATACACACACTTAAATAGGGAAAAATATGGAAATAGTGGTGGTAAAAAAGTCTTCATCCCATTCTTTATAGAAGTGGTAGGATTTTGGGTTCTTTGTAATGCTAAGGAGTACGGACTCTTGAAAACAAAACATTGTCTACTTTAGAAGGGAACTGACAGGCCCTTCTTGATGTAAATCAACCAATATTTTAACTCATTTAACGCTGATCCCGAGTATACTCGTGAAAAATACTCGAGTATTTAGAGTGCAGATCCCGAGTATACTCGCGTAAAATACTGTATATAGAGTAACGCCGGCACCCTTACCCTACGGTCCGTTGGAAAGTCCTGGCACGATTGGACTCGCCGATTCATCATCATCACGGATCCAAGGGCACAAAATAGTAATCCCTTAACATGGAGGCCGACGGTGGATCTCATCTTTAATGTCCATTTTCTCCAAACAACACTTTTAAAGCCAAGGATGGCATTAGATTCTCGCTACAATAACGTAATAACAAAGGCAACGATCAGCCATTTTAGCAACGGCATGGGGTGATGATCGCTTCCGTTGAATGACGTCATGACGTCAAACCGGAAGTGTTTACGCAATGGCCTTCTGGCCTTCAAAATAAGAGAATGGCAGCGTATGGAGCCTGCGAGAGGCACGCTGGACATTTAACCCGTTCATGTCCGGAGCACTAAATGGGTTAATTATATATTTTAAAGGGAATGTCATATGGTCTACCTGCACAGCCTTTGTGATCTACTGGTAGATCACGATCTAACCTTTTGGGCAGCCCTGGTCTACACTACCTGCTGCCATTTTGGCAACAAACCAACCATTGATAGGCATGTGCTGCTAACTGGAATTCTAATTGTCTTGACAAATATTGGGAGTGGCAGAAATACCAAAATTGCATTGCGTTCAAAGTGAGTTCTGATGTTTTGTGCACCCTCTGGTGATACAGGGTGACATGCCTCATTACAATGGTTTCACACTCTCAACGGCTGGGCAAACAATACAGCCTCATACAGTAGAATCGTTGCTTTTGTTTTGTTTTTAACTCTTGGCTGTATCTTGTTTTGTTTTTTTCTGTATCTGAACAGTGTTTCTTAACTGTGGTAATGCTGCCATGACAACTGAATTTCCCCTGCTGGGTCAATAAAGGTCTGTCTCTACCTATCTGTGCTGAATGCCCAATGGGTGCAGGCAGCATACCAATGGTCTCATGGCACCCAGACCCAGGTAGCCAATTTAGGAAGCCTTTGAACTAACCGGGACTCAAGAAGAAAACTCAAGATATCTCAGATGGACCCTCTAAATAAGAACTCTGTTATGAACAACACCATGGTAGCAGACTCCCATCGTCCCATCCCCTCTGGGGCCTTTCTCAACAAGGACACAGCCCTCACTGTTTGTTGCAGATAAGACATTTCCAGAGACAAACAGCGACAAAGATTTTTGGGATGGGTGGTGTGTGAGTGTTAGAGTGTGTGTGTGAGTGTGAGTGTGTGTGTGTGTGTGTGTGTGTGTGTGTGTGTGTGTGTGTGTGTGTGTGTGTGTGTGTGTGTGTGTGTGTGTGTATCAAGCTCCACAAAAAGACTGTTGCCCAATCCATGAGATGTGTTGCCTGGGCTTCCATTCTTGCGATGCTTGGAGCACTGCGTCTGACCAGAGAGCATTCCATTCCACAAGTAAGTACAAGTTAAACCATACCAGCCATTGCATCATGGGGCAGCCGACGACTAAAATACACAGAAAATACATATGTAGTCTAAATGGGAAGGCATCCACACACACCACACACACAGTCAAGCTCTTTGCTAGGAAATGTTTCGTAATTGTTTTCTGTGGCATGCTTCCTCACATACCCCACCTGCACTTATTTCTATACTGACTGATCTTTTGAATTCATGTATATATCTCCTAATTTCCAGCCCTCAATAACAAAAGCATAACTTCAACCCTTAAGTTTAATTTATACATACAGACTACTCCATCGTGTGAGGGTGTAGATCAGCTCTATTTGGCGAGTGGCAGGTCATACTACTGAGTATAGGCTAAATTGGGCTTTACCCTCTACTTCAATTATCCTGATTTCAAAGTGTGTCCATAATTAGGAAACTTTGTTAATCCATTTTTAACCCAAAAAGAAAATTAGGCCTACTTGTTTGTCCTCAAGCGTATCCTTAAATCACTAACCACTTTCACATTTTACTAAGGCTGCAACAGTTCAAACTAATCGATTTAATATACTAGAAGCTTAGCGTCTAGTCGGCGACCTGGCCAACTCGGGAACGATGTAAATAGAGAATGAATGCCCCGCCCTTTAATGCAAACCCCATTATACCTGTTGTCATAGGACCTGTTTTGACCATCTGTTTGCCTGTGTCCATTTATGCCCATATATGGAGATATCTGTATCTGTCTGTCTGTCGGCGTCCATTTTATGTCCATATATGGAGATCACTGCAGATATAGTTCTGGGTCCATTTTATGCCCATATGCCCATATATGGAGATATCTGTCTATTTGCGTCCATTTTATGCCTGCCCCACCCTTTAATGCAAACCCCAATATACCTGTTGTCATAGGACCTGTTTTGACCATCTGTTAGCCTTTGTCCCCACCCTTTAATGCAAACCCCAATATACCTGTTGTCATAGGACCCGTTTTGACCATCTGTTTGCCTTCTGTTAGCCTTTGTCCCCACCCTTTAATGCAAACCCCAATATACCTGTTGTCATGTTGTCATAGGACCCGTTTTGACCATCTGTTTGCCTTCTGTTAGCCTTTGTCCCCACCCTTTAATGCAAACCCCAATATATGGAGATCTCTGCACACACAGTACCGGTTGCGGAAAACTCTGATGTCAGACATCAGCTCCGCATTCGGGGATTCATTTTATGCCCATATCTGGAGAACGCGCGTGCCGGTGGGAAGAACGGTTCTCGAGATTCACATACATACATACACATTCACAGAGATTTTTTGTTGACTCCGATTTTTTGTTGACTCCTGGCGTACGTGATGTCAGAGCCTTTTATGAAGTGATGTCACAATGAGTCAGCGATTGTGCCGATTTCCTCAGGAACAGCCTGATGTTAATAATCAGCTCCGCGTAAGGAGATTCCGAACGTTTCGCGCCGCTTCGGGAAAACCGCATGCCGAGTCGGGCCGAGGCCCGGCACTGCACTCCGCGCCGCAGCGGGGAACGCGCGTGCCGAATCTGAAGCCGGTGGGACGAACGGTTCTCGAGATACGCGGATTACAAACAAACAAACAAACAAACAAACAGACAGAGATTTGTCGCATTTATAGATAGATTATGAAAATAGCTAAAATAGCTGATCACAAGCTCCCATTGTCTGAGTTTGTAGATCAGCTATTCTCAATATGTTGTGCAACACAGCTGTACAATTAAAGTATAAATAAATAGGGCTTAAGCTGTTGATCAGTCTTAATAAAAAAAATATATAACAAAAAACACGCTATTCAATTAATCTAAAAAGTAATCAACAGAACAAGGCTAAGAATCTAACTGATAGTTGCAGCCCTACATTCTACAAAGCAACTTAATAGTGAGAATATTGGAGAACCTCCTCCAACTTTACTGTTAAAACAGTACCACAGCAGCCGGTAGATTACAACAAGACGATATGGCTTCAAATCAACATCACAATTCTTTCAAAAGTATGATTATGATTAATGAACCATTATGTTTTTATAGCGGAAATAGCCAATCTAGAAGCTCAGTGCACCGTGATGCGACACACATTGTGAACTTGTAGATCTTTTTCTGTTAATTATACAACCACAACAAGCTACAACAAAGGAGTAACAGCTAAAGTCTACACAGTAACCTGTATGACTAGGCTAACTGACCAATTGATGCGCTGATCACACAACCTCATCGCCGTAGGTTCAATTCCCATCTGAGGCCTTGTTTCGCTGCTCACTCGCTAACCTTGCGCTTTTCACTGTACTTCCTCAACAAAGCATGAGGGCCTTGAAGTAAACTTTAACAAGTGTTTCCCACAATGATACAACTGTTGTTCTCTTCTCTTTGCACTCCTGAACATCCTCCAGGTTTTCTTTCTGAAGTTAGTGTCACAGGAACAGAATGGTAATGGAACAAAATTGTTTCACAGGTGTGTGAAGTCAGGGGGAAATAAGACCGACTGGAATGTAAAGCATCTTCAAAAAGAAATGATGTTGTGATTTGCATAACAGGTGTGCTGGTCAACATTCAAAGGTGTCTGTCACCTTCAAAGGCATAGAATGTCCTGCTTGTGGACAGTGCTTATCAGGTAGGGCAGTGGTTCTCAACCTGTGGGTCAGGACCCCCAGGACTCCCCACATCTACAAGGCAAGCTCACAACACCTTGCAGCACGAGGCGTGTGTGAGCTTGTAGATCTGCTTTTTTCACAATATTTATCTGTAGGACAGATGTCAAAATAAAATGACCGCCTCAACTCCTACATTCCAAGTGCTTATCAGGTTCGGCGGTCCCCAGTTCAAATATGAACTATATTAAGGATGGAGCTCGAAACAAGGGCCTGCTACAAACTCTAAAACAAATTTATTGAGTACCCGGCAGGGCAGGAATTACAGGGAGGCCATGAAGGCCATGGCCGCCGTTGCCCCTCAGTTTGGCCTTGTGCCCCTCCAAAAAATGGCATGCCCTGAGGCCACAATGGCCTTATGCCCCAGCCCAGCTGACTGTACTACTTTCTCCTCTGTCACTGTCTTGTCAATATGTAGACACCAGTGTCTTGTTGATTCCCCATTTTTAAACCAATCCAGTATCTTTGATTTGTGCAGGGCATCAGATTGTAAATACCCATTTATTTATTTCACAGCAGACCGCGGCCCATGACGTCATGTTTAAACGTTTTAACACTTATTGCATACTAAAGAATGATTGTTTAATGATATTTAATGATAATATTTGTTACTTTGTCAATTGTTATGGTGGCCAGCCACAAACTCAGTGTCACAACAACTGGCCAATAAAAAAAAAGATACCAGTTCTGTTCAGAATTTGTATTTCCACAAAATATTAGAAAACGCTCAATAGTGGGCTCGATAAAAGCCTGGCTCAATAAGCAGGATCGATAAGGTGCTCATTATCAATAAAAATTAACAAGCTCCATCCCTAATCATGGCCTGACAAGGTTGAGAACCAGTGAGGAAGGGTACTTCCTGAAATGCCAACAGCAGGAATGTGTTTTTTTTAATAATAAAATAGCTCTAGCCTAGATCTAGATCTAGAAGTCGCACTGAGTTTGTATCTGTTATTTTCGTGCAACGCCGGCATATGACAAAAATACGATAAAAATGTGTATTTCATAGGCCGTGCTGATATCTCCTGTATGAATGACAGTCATGTTACCTTGTGAGTGTTAGATTCACACCTGAGCTCAACACAAGGCTGGCTGCAGCAATGCCAATGAAGCTGCAATAAAGCTGTGCATGCATGGGCAAAGCAAAGGTAAAATCACAACAAGTCGTGGGTACACACTCTTTCTGATTTCCAAAGAGCGTTTTTCTCTCTTCCTTTTAGTCATGCATTATTTATAACAAAGAAATAGCCATTCATGCCCTGATACAACCAGAAGTGTGTGTGTGTGTGTGTGTGTGTGTGTGTGTGTGTGTGTGTGTGTGTGTGTGTGTGTGTGTGTGTGTGTGTGTGTGTGTGGTGGATAAGGGGTCCAGGGACACCCAGGCCAGGGGTCCTCATTCCAGGGGGGTCGGGGGATTAAAGTATAATTTGATTTTCAGTAGGAATTGGTCCCAGGTCCCAGCTCTGATAGTTAGTCCTCACCATTAAGGGGAGTTTCACTGCTGCCTCAGTAAAACAATTCTGGACCAAATGACACACCATATCAGACCAAAATCTTATGACATGAAATCCACGACCATGTTGTAAATAAACAACATGCCCTAGCAACTAGACAAACGTGTCTGTTTTATCATAGAGTCCATATACTCCATACATGGGACAGTGTGGAGCTCAGATTGGGGCCTGCAGGCTGCAGGAGTAGGTCTGGAGCAGTCCCGACATTCCAACGCAGTGAGAACCTATAGTCCGCCGGATCACGGTGTCGCTGACCAAAAGAAAGAACAGATCTACAAGCTAAAAACGCGTCGCACCGTAACGCGTTGTTAGCTTGTAGATCTGTTGGGTTCTTTTTTTTTGGCCAACCCTAAAAAGTTAGGTTTGTACTGGACTGGAAAACCCGAGGCTTTCCCGTCTCTTTTACTTCTTACATTCCTTACTTGAAATACTAAAATACACCCCCCCCCCCCCTCACTAACATGACTTTATACCCCGACAACAAGTCACAGCTTATAATATACACCATGTATGAGATACGAGACGAGATATTCATAACTTACCATGTGATATAAATGGCATGAGAATAAAAACGGTCTTTGATTCTCAAAGTCAGAAAAGAGAAGAAAAGAAATCCCCCTCCAGACTCCAGAGAAAGTCGTTCCTTTCTTTCTTTCTCTCTTGTTTAAAGGTAAACGTTCTTCTTTTTTTGGTTATAATCCGTTCTTTCTTTCTTCTTCAGTTATAGCTGGAAGCAGCAGCTAAGCAGCAGCGGGCCGGGGGTAAATATGGTGAAAGTCTACGCGTCCATTTTCTGTCCTGCAGCTAGAATGTGGATGAGTACAGAGTTGGATACAAAGTTACTGCATTGTTCACATTCCAGAGGTCACGGGAGGGACCACTGTGACGTCAGCGCAGCGGCGCGCACTGTGGGCGGGGCTTCCTCTAATGTATTCATGTTTGTTCTTTGATAAAATTATGAAAAAAGCAGCAGGGGACATTTTTTTAACTTGTATACATGACACTGACACATTATAGGGGTCTATAGGCGGGGCTTCCTCAATTCCTTTTTAATAATAAAACCTAGTAATAATATTCATTGAATATTTATATAAACTATATCCGTTACAATATGTGATTTGTGATTTGTACTTTTTCCTATCCAACCTTCAATCAATCAATCAATCAATCAATCAATCAATCAATCAATGAAGTCCAGCGTGTGTGTGTGTGTGTGTGTGTGTGTGTGTGTGTGTGTGTGTGTGTGTGTGTGTGTGTGTGTGTGTGTGTGTGTGTGTGTGTGTGTGTAAGAGTGTAATTATCATACAAGATTATATAATATACTGAATTACAGTATAGTGTATATCATGATAAAATAATAATGATAAATTAGAACATTTTAATAGCCTACATATTTCATCTTCTGTTAAAAACAAGTAGGCTACATGATACATAGGTGTAGGTGTGGACATGTGGTTTCCTCTAAAACACATTTGATGAATATTTATATTGAATAAATATATGGATAGAATGTTTATCATAAAATACACAACAAATTATAATGTATAGCTTGTCATATATAAAATAATTATAAAATAAGCTTAGTACTTTAGAAGTAAAGAGAAGGGAAAAACTTTCAAAATAGTCAGGACTGCCCTCAATACCTGCATATCTGACTAAATACCTCCAAAAAATGTGCCACAATGCTAGAGGAGCGTAAACAATGATCTGGTATACCCACCCAGACTCCTACAGCATTAGCCTGGCGTTGCTCATACTATCTTTTTTTCTTACTTCTCTGTAACTTTGTAAATAACCTGCTGTGCTGCCTCTGGGCAACTGATTTCCCCCCTTGGGATAATAAAGGTATCTATCTATCTAATTCCTCACTTCGTGTCGGATATTAGTCTGGACTCGCGAGCAGAATTTTCATGTCCAAGGGGTGGGTTAAAAAAAATGGCTCTGGACACGATTGGTTAGACCAGACCAATGCTGAGCCCTGATTGGTCCCCCAATTCTTTGGGGGACAGAAATGGATGCACAATTGAGCGGGGCCAGGCCCATATTCGCCAAAGTTTTTTTTCCCCAGGCGGATTGGTCTGGTTCTAGGCTTCTACAGCACTGCCACCCTGGAATGCCCTTAAAAAATATTTGATCAGTAGTGCTGTCGCCTCACAGCTAGAAGGTCCTGGGTTCGATTCCCGCCGGGGGACACTGTGGGTGCTGGGGGCGTGTTCCCTCCTCCGCGTCATCAGTGCCCACACCCTAGGTGGGGTTGGCAAAAGGGCCTTTCTGTGTGGAGTTTGCATGTTCTCCCCGTGTCTCCTAGGGTAGATACCCTCACAAAAACATGCAGTAATCCTGGTCTCTATAAAGCCTCCCCCTGGCCAGCCGGGGCGCCTGATGGAGGGGAATGGAACTGGTTGGAATAACGTGTTCCTTCCACGCGCTACGTCCAACTGGGGAAGCTCCCCCTGTCAGGTGATAAGAAGCGGCCTGCTCACTCCTCATGCATTGAAGGAAGCATGAGCTCAGTTCGGGGCCCTCCCCAGGTTGGCAGAGGGAGAGTAGAGCCCAGGATCACAGCTTAGGCAATTGGCACCGGGTGAAAAAATGGGTTACAAAAATCGTGGGATAAAAATTTAGGAAAAAGGAAAAAAAAAAATATATATTTGATCAGGCTTTCTTTAAAACAGCCCTGAAAATTCACCTTTCAGGAGGCCAAAGGGGGAGGTAGTTTGCCTGGCTCCAGCCCATAGACCCGCCCACTCTCTGAGTGGACTGGTTCTCTTGCTCGTAGTCTGAAATCAGACTAGGGAGGTAGTTATTATCACTTCTCCCGAGGGAGAAGTGATCCCCCACCCCACCCCCAACCCCTTTCCCCCCCCCCCCTCAACTATATGTTCATAGTTGATGAATTGAATACCTAGGACCCCAAAGGAAACAAGACCGCAATGACTTTTTTGTGCTGTTTTACATTGTACTCAGGTGTTTTACTTAAAAGTAGCAATACCACAATGTATACTTAAGAAATTCTGTAGGTGGATCAACATGGGGAAAGTCTGCAATCTAAAAGGTAGCCTATACCTAGGGGCCAAACATGAGGCCCTCTGTATGAGGTATGTTAATGTATAACAAGACATGCATAGTGACAAGATGTACTTCAGACGAATGTTGATATTCACCTGTGTCTTTAAAATAAGATTATTGATTCTAAGTTTGTATGCTGTTTGGATTGTAGGGCTAATGCAGTTTTTTTCCAGAGGGATATGATAATCATTCCCTGCACCAGGGAATGATTTTTAAGTTTTTAAGTTTCATTTATACTGTTTAGGAGTCATAGCTCTGAGCATTTACACATAGCCATGGCTATATAATATAGTCTTATACTGAATGAATTAGACTCAATACGGCCACCTATTGGACTCCTGGGCACATTACATCATGTAATAATGCTTGTATAACCTCTATAGTGGGAAGAAGTGGGTATCATGCACCCCTTGAAATATATAGGCTAACTTCTAATTCTATATTGGACAAAATGATGAGCTATGTTAAAACATTGACCCATGTACCATTTTATGCAAATTGGTTCTGCTAATTCTATCAATAAATCTATTTTCACTATATCTCCAATATTGGTGCTGGTGGTAAACAAACCACCAGTTGTAAAATAACCATTTACCACTATCAACCCTCTGTACTTGGTCCCCTCCTTTACCCCCACTATACCAAAAGTAACTTAAAAGAAGAAATGTATTTTACTCAGTGCCAATGAGTAAGTGTTTTTTCATAGTGGGGGGCCAGAGGGATCGATAAAGTTTGATCTTCTCAACTAGATTATTGATCGATATCGATATTAATGTTATATTTAGTCTGTAGTGGTGGCTAACACCCAGATAGTTTCCTAGCCTATACATCTTTGCTGACTTTTTAGTTTAGTTTAGTTTAGTTTAGTTTAGTTTAGTTAGATTACATAACACAGGATCCCACAGCCTGAACAGATGGCTGGCTAATTGGCTGACCCTCATGTAAACCGCATCAATTCACTTTGGAGGTTGCTGAATGGATACGGAATATGCTTGTATTTATGCCTGTCTCTATTCTTAGGCGTTTTTCATGTTTCCTGACCTTTCAACATTCAGTGTTTTTTCTGTAGTTTTTGGAATACTGGTAATTAGGCTCAGAAAGGTCATCATCATCCAGGGGAGGGTGTGGTTGTAGGGGAGGGTGTATCACCTTTACTGTTACAGTACTTTTCATTGTGTTTGCATCGGTCCAATGCACCATTTACCATTCACACTTTGGTTGTTGAGTTCACCCTCCCCTACAACCACACCCTCCCCTGGATGATGATGTGTATGTCCAGAGGCAAATGAACTCACTTTTCTGAGCCTCAGCCTAGTAATAAAAAAAAAAAAAAAAACTACAGATTACAGAAAAAACATGAATGTTGAAAGTTCAGTTTTTTTTGTGTGTAATTTAGGTCAGGACACAATAAAATAAAATAAAAAATAAATAAAAAAACTGAAATTTGATGTCATAAGACCTTTAAAGGAGTAGGCCCCTAAAATTACTTTCTATTGATTACTCACCCAGAGACTTGAATTCATGAATGAATTTTATTTGTCGCATTCCAAGACAAGACAATAATTTGATTTCAATTTAGGGTCCCCTTCCGGAATCAATGGGGGTAAAATTACTATAAATGTTGTCTTATAAATGCAACACATTTAAAAAATATATTGTTTAACTCAAGTCCCCGTGATAAACACTTAACACAAAGCAGCCTGTATATGATAGGCCTGCCCTCCATATTGATTGTAGTTTATTAGCAGTTTGCAATAGAAAACTGCAAATAACTGCTAATAGTTCACTGGTACACGGTCAACTAAAAGGATTGACACCTCAAAAGAGCTTTGGGCTTAAATTTAACAACTCATATAACATCGAATGACAGACAATCAAACTGTACTGTACCTTTTCCAAACTTCTATAATAAAGGCCTATTGTTGTCTATAGCGTTTAATAATAACAATAACAATAATTAACAACAATAATAATAATACTAATATTAATAATAATAGGCCTAATAATACATACATAGATACATTATTAATAAATAAATACATTGGGGGGAAGAAAAGCTAGCAAAACCAGGCGGTCGTTGCCCTGACAACTTTTACCACCAAATCACAGCGCGGCTGCTGGGACTGCCCCGCGGGCCATGGGATGGTAAACTTCGATTATTGTGTCCGTAGGAGATGACTTGTCGGCCGCGGCTCGTGGTTGGCTGAACCGGAGGTAGGGAGCGCTCCGCTGTGTTCACTTGGACCACGCGGAGGTGCCGAAAGTGGCTCAAGTCCGCTTGAGACGGCGCGCCCTCGTTGTCTGTCTCCACAGAAAACAAGCGCTCCTTTACCAGGCATCTCCTACGGAAACAATAATAGCGGCCAGACTCCGCCGCTCGAGCCCACAATGCAGCGCGCGCATGGCGCGTCATTGAAGAGAGACATCACACGGGGAGGAACCATCATGGCGGCGGTCGGTGCACCAGAAGTGATCTCACAGCTGGAAAGCGCTGCCAAAGTTTTAATGGTGAGAAGTTGACCGTCGTTTCGAGCGCCTCTTAGCCAGAAGTCACTTCCCGAACGTGAGAATGTTAGATAAATACGTTGTTTAGACGCGTTTGTTAGACGGGAGGATGGTTGGACAGATGCGTGGCGCAGTGCCTCAGTGTGGCTCCCCATAGATAGTCCCTGCTGTCTCCATCCCGCATCCATCCTGCTTTATTGGAAACACAACACCATGTGTGTCACGATGTGTGGACTGTCTGCGTAGTAGTGGAGTGGTTCTCAACCTTTTCTGTCTGCGACCTCCCAAATAATCATATAATCATATATAGGCTACTGACGAACACTAATAGTTGAGCCATTACATTTTGTATAACACGGTTCTATTGTGAAAATAGCAGATAGTGATGTGTTTCTCAAACTTCAGATTTCAAGGTCTCCCCTTAACTCTTGACAGTGTTACGGTTCCATTTGTACACTGTCAGAGTTACAGACGTTGTGAGGGTCAATTTACCCCCCTAAAGGAGCCCACAGAGTCCCTGGAATCCACTTTGAGAACCACTGGAGTAGTGCATACCATTTGTGACTAGGGAGGGTTACAGCATGTTAGCCAAACTGGTCCATTTTGTTTAGCATTCTGTTTCTGTACACCAGTGGTTCTCAAAGTGCCAGTGGCGTCCGTGGACCCCCAGCAGAGGTCCTTGAGGGAGTTCCAGGGGGTCCCCGACCACAGCTAGATGATATAGTTAGGAACCAAATGGACCCTTATGGATGTAACTCAGAGAGTGACACGTGTACATATGATATGGAAACAAATGGAGTGGACCCTAACTTAACTGGGCCATTTGGTTCCATATGTACACTTTCAGAGTTAAATGAACATTGATTTTACAATAAAGATTGGGGTCTCAGAGATAGAAAATGCTATTAAATGGGCATCCGCAGCCTAAAATGCTTGTCAAACTGGAGGTCCTTCAAATTAAAATGGCTGGGAATCGCTGCTAGAGCCGTAAAAATCTTCCTCTCATGGGGGTCCCTCGCATATCTTTTCAAATGGGGGTCCATGGGCCAATAATAAAGTGTCAATTTGGGGGTCCATGACATGAAAAGGTTTGAGAACCACTACTCTACACTCTCAGTGTGAAATTGACACAGAGGATGTTTGACTGTGACTGTGATAGATGGACAGATAGACAGACAGTCAAGTGAGCATCATGTTCATTATGTTGACTTGTGCTGTAGCGTTATCATTACACCGTGACATACTCGGGTTTCATTTGGCTCTGGGAGTGTACGAATGTATGCATTTTTGGACTCATTTAATTTAAGTACACTGTCAGTGTTACGATCGACATATGTACGTTATTACACACTGATACTACTACTACTATGTAGAATTATATCGTTTTGTTGTATCTTTCTCTGAGAACACAGGATCTTGAAAAGCCTGTCATTTTGTGTGCCTGACGTGTACCTACAAATAGTATAGAAGACGTATGTGTTTGTGTGAATGGGTCTGCCTGGGAAGAGAAGACCTATGGAATATAGGTTTTCTCATAAGAAAATCACATAATGTTGGCACCCAACGGGAGATTTCAGACCATTGTCCATGTTGCGAGGGGCCCATAGAGCTAGACTAGAGCATGCACCAGAAAGAACAATTATAATTTGATTTAGTTCAAAAGTGAGTTAAACACAGATTCAGAATCTTTAATTATTTCTAGTCTATCTTTCACCTAAAAGTCAGAGACTAAATTGGCATGCATATATGAAAAGTGCATATTACAAATATCAAGTTAGGTATTCCTCCTGTCCATTATTTCACATGGATTACTCACTGTTGTTAAAGCTCATCTGATCATGTTTAGGACCATCTTTCATAACAAAATGTATTACTAAGAAGAATCCTTTGCTATCATGCCAAATCCAAATAAAAACAATTAACCACCAAATCCTTAGTTTTTAAATAAAAAGCTCTAGTCCCGTTTCTCAGAAGAAGTGAGGGAGGTGTTTTAACTACGTCTAGTTGTGTAGTCCATAGGAGATATATAGCGTGTTCCAAGGGTGAAATTTGTATGATCCATGGACACGTGTAAATTCTCAACAATGCTGCACACAGCTGCACGGAGCTCTATTCACACTCAGGCTCAGTCGGATAGTATACTGTCTTTTGTACTAGGGAGCTGGCAGGATGAACTCCATTTAACCCATTCAGAACGGGTACACTATATTGTGTATCATTATTTTATACTTTACCTATTGAAAAATAGCAGATGTACTGAACTGGAGCTCAGTTAGTCTGTTCTTGAGAGACTACTATGTCAGTGGTTCTCAAACCTTTTCGTTTGAAGGACCCCCAAAATGATAGGTATTTGGCCACGGACCCCCATCTCAAAATATTTAGTTCCTGGGACCACCCAGAAGCAAAATTTGAGTTACAAATGTTCGCTTTGAAAATACATATATTCAAAGATTTGCACACATTTTCACGACAATTTCAAAGCCTACAAGCCAAACGGAAATGTAATTGTCACGACAAAAACACAATTAATTTAATCGCAATTATTTGAGTTGCAATTAATCGTCATGTAAAATGTCTCGAGCATCCATGTCTCTTGTGTCGTAGAACTCTTCCACAATATTCAAATGCTACATAGTCACAAACGGACGCTGATATCTATTTGTAATTTCTGTACACAAAAATACATTTTAAAAATAAATGTATATTTGACATATTTTCATTATTCATGATTATGACATTTTACATGACGATTAATTGTCACTCAAATAATTGCGATTAACAATTTAACTTCTGTTTGGCTTGTACAATTACTGACATATTTGACAACATTATACTTAAAAAAGAACATCGATGGTGGAAATAGCCGATCTACAAGCTCACAATGGGTCGCGAAGCAACCCATTGCGAGCTTGTAGATCTGCTATTTCCACTATTTTCTTTTTAAATGTTGAAAATATGAACATTTTTCAACATGGAAACGATGATTATGACAAAATAATTGCGATTATGTCAAATAATTGTGATTAGACGATTATGTAATAATTGTGACGTGTGTGTGTGTGTGTGTGTGTGTGTGTGTGTGTGTGTGTGTGTGTGTGTGTGTGTGTGTGTGTGTGTGTGTGTGTGTGTGTGTGTGTGTGTGTGTGTGTGTGTGTGTGTGTGTGTGTTGTTAAAGCAGCATATTATTGAGTGACTGACTGAGTGAGTCTAAGTGCATGTGTTTGACTACTATGTAAAATAGGTAATATACTACTATATATATATTATATAATATGCATTGTGTGTGAGCTTGTTTGTATCATTGTGTGTGTTGTTGAGAGAGTGAGGCTGGGGTGTAGCTGTTCCGTGCCTGTGGTCCTAGAGCAGATAAAAGGGGCCTTTCTCTTCCTGCTGCCCTCAGCCAGAGAGCTGCTTTCACTGCAATTAGGACTGGAATGTGACTTTCCTGCTGTGCTCTACTACAGCTACCCTCCTTAATATAAAAGTGTGTGTAGGTGTGTGCATGTCGTGCGAAACAAACTGCACATACAGTACACACTCTGTCTGTGTTTATCTTGTACAGCAGGGGTGCCCAAAAGATAGATCGTGATCTACCAGTAGATCACAAAGGCTGTGGAGGTAGACCACATGACATGCCCCTAAACACATATATAATTACAATACATTTATAAACAAAAATCACAAAAAACCCTCTTTTTGGCATCTGTTACTTGAATTAAGGTGACATGATTGATTGACATCAAGAAGGGCCTGCCAGCTCCCTTCATGGCTTCTAATAAAGTAGGCAAACACCCAATGCAATGTATTGTTTTCAAGAGTCAGTAGCATTGAAAAGAACCCAAAAACCTACCGCTTCCATACAGAATGGTATGAAGCCTTTCTCCCCACTATTTGCCATTCCAAGTGCGTTTGTCTTATATAGTATGTAACGTATTCCAAAGCCCCCTCAGGTAAAACATTTTGGGTGGGTAGATCATGTTGAGCTCGTCATTTTAAAAGTAGCTCTCAAGTCAAAAAAGTGTGTGCACCCCTGTTGTACAGTGTCTCTTCTTTGTATTTAATGCAGTGAGTTTATTGTGCACACTACAGTACAAGTATGTTTGTTGCTCTGAGTACATGTCATTTGTATGCGACGTGTGGGTGTTTTTTATTGATAGTGTAAATATGTTTACGAGTCATGTTGCATTTTTTCCACTTGGAAGACTTGTCCACACTCTCAGTGTGGTATTGTCCATGTTGCTGCTATACCAGCCTCAATAGTCAGTGTACCATACATTTTACAGCTTGTTATCTATACTATAATTTTGCGAATGTCTGAGTGAGTGAGTGAGTGTCTGTCTGTCTGTCTCAGCGTTTCTCCTCGGTGGCTGGAGCAATTGATCTGAAATTGCATCACCATCAGCATATGAACACACCTGACATAACTGTGAAGCCCGTTTGTCACTTTCACAAATCGTATGCTGTATATTAGCATTTTTATGGTGTATCTATATCTATTTAGCCTACAGTACCTTTTGTGACCACACATGTTAAGGGAGGGGCGCTGTTGTTCAGGCCATGCACAATCACACACAAACCCACACACACACACACACACACACACACACACACACACACACACACACACACACACGGGGGGGGGGGGGGGGGGGGTGCAGGCAGGCGGGCGGGGGGGGGGGGGGGGGGGGGGTTCTGGCCCTGTTACAGATGTTGTCCAAAAATCATGCAGATCGGTACACAGTATCTCTGTAGCCGTTAAATGGAACGGGTATTTCTTACATTGATGCTCCTACATATTAGCATGCAAGCACCAGTTAAAGTTACTTTCCATCCCTCATATACTGTGTGCACAGTGCACATCCCATAACCCACACACTGCATCTCATATCTTTGAACGGGTAAGGGCTAGTTGTTATAATAGAGTAAATACAGTATAGCGAGGCAGATAAAGTGCATATTACAGGTGAATCGTTCACTTGCGGATACAAGCACCAAAATTGGCACATATACTCCTTAGGCATTGCTCTTTTCAGAAAACCATCTGGCCAAAACAAAAATCAAGATGGCGGCCAATTTTCATGATGGCCACCATTGAATATACAGTAATCTTGCATTCCGCAATAAAATGTCCTATTTGAATAATTTTGGTGTCAAATCATACATTTATCACTATGTAGAATCCAAATTTGGACCCATGGACTTACTCAATGGCTTCCGTGTACCATATATCAGTCCCGGAATCTTAATATTCTGCTAATAGTGTGGTGCGATGCGTCCAAAAAACAGCTCCCGTAGGATTTTTGTGCTAAAATTGATCTTTTTGCAGATCCTGGTTCTATAGATTCCAAACTATGAGAAAATGATGGGTGTCAACTTTTCCGGATCCCCACCCCCTTTCTGGGGGTCATCTAGTTTGGGACCTGCCAGAACAGTACGCCAGCCAGTTAATGTCCAATTTTCTTAATATTAGGGTTGTTTTGTAGGTTTTAAAACATTCTGAGTTCATTTATTACACTTTTGAAGCAGCCAGAATAAGCTTTCTGACTTTTGGTTGGGGTCTTTCCTCACCTGGGACCCCCCAGATGGACCCCTGAGCCTTTCTCAGTACTCGCTCTGCTCCTGCTCCAGAACAATGTCATATTAGATCATAATTGAAGCATAAACTTTTTTTCTGAAAACAAAAGAAAGTAGTAACAAATACCAGGGGTCTTCCACAGGGGCTTCGGGACCCCTGGGGGTCCTCGGAGTTACTACCTAGTGTGATAAGAAGTGTACTTCTAAGGATTTCTTTGCTAAAATGTATTTTTTTACTGCTTTGGCTTTTATAGGGACCAAACTGTCAGAAAATGATGGGTGTCAGATTTTCCTGACCCCAGCCCCCTTTCTGGGGGGTCATCTATTTTAGGACCTCGCAGAACAGTATGTCAGCCAGTTAATGTCCAATTTTCATAATATTAGAGTTGTTTTGAATGTTTTAAAACATTCTAAGTTCATATATTGCACTTTTGAAGCAGCCAGAATAACCTTTATGACTTTTGGTGGGGGTCTCTCCTCACCTGGGACCCCCGGAATGACCCCTGAGCCTATCTCAGTACAGTCCTTGCTCTGCTCCTGCTCCAGAACATTGTCAAATTAGATCATAATTGAAGCATAAAAGCTTTTGTACCTGTACCTGGGCTCTGTAGCTAATACCAGGGGTCTTCCACAGGGTCCGGGACCCCCAGGTGTCCTCAGCGTTACTACAGGGGGCCATCCAAACGGCTGTTTCAGTTTTGGCCCTATTCTTGCAAGAATAATATTAGAAACTGTTAGTTTTATGTATCCTGGGTTTATGTAGTGTACTTGATGGTTTATTAGTATTCTCAGTATTATTTACTAGTTAGATGCCTCAGGGTGCCAATTCTTTGCCATCTGGCCAGTGATGTATTGGACCTGTTACCCATATATGGAGACCCCCAGGTACCCATATATGGAGATCCATGTACTGTATATGGAGATATGCTGTGAGAGCCCAAACATGCTTACTCAGTTATTTGTTATGCGAAAGTACAATGATGTCCATGACAACTGACAACATACCCTTTTATGCCCATACATGGAGATCCCTGTCTGTAGAACCAGTCACACAGATATGGGCTGTCTTGGCCATCTGTCTTGGCCATATATGGATTCTGTTAGTGTGGTATGTGGCCAATGTGGCCTCCATATATGGGCATTCCCATATGAAGTCCTGTTATATATGGGCTTAATATTGAAGACATCAGGGAACTCCATATATGGACCTTGTCATACATCTTGAATCTATGACCTCAGCATCAAAGGCTGGATTGGGGTATGTCCCTGTGACAAACTATTATCATGTCCACTAGGGGTACTTAATGTACATCAAGCAGCCTCACAGAAACAGGACATAGACTCCTGCCCTATGAGCCTCAGGGCTGGGCAGTGGGTTGCCTTTGGCCAAAGACAGAACTTAAAGTGGATTCTGTTCATGACCTGTGTTGCACTCTTGCAGAAAAGAGCAAAGGGATGCTCTTCTTCCATGCCTTCACTGGCTGCGATGTTTCAGCATTCCGCAGAAAGGGGAAGAAGTCTGCGTGGCAAACCTGGAATGTTTGTGATGAGGCTTCCGGTGTCTTCAGCAAACTCAGCCATTACCCACCTGTAGTGGATGATGAAGACCTGAAAACCTTGGAGAAGTTTGTGGTCATGATGTACGACCGATCCAGCACAGCTGAAGGTGTCAATGATGCGAGGTTGGACTTGTTTGCTCGGAAGCAGAGGCCATACGAAGCCATTCCTCCAACGCAAGCAGCACTGAAGCAACATGTGAAGCGCGCTTCCTATCAAGCGGCCTGCATCTGGAGTCAGTCAACAGTATGTCAACCAGAAATGCAGACTCCTGACAACTGGGGCTGGACCAAGAAAGGAGATCTGTGGCAGATTGATTGGACTGAGCTCCCACCCATTGCAGAGAGTTGCCAGCAGCTGACCAAGTGTGGATGCAAGTTGGAATGCTGCAGTCGATGCAAATGCTACCGCTTTGGTCTGACCTGCACGGCATTGTGCAGCTGCAGGTGCGAGGTTTAGAAGCGTTGTAGTCTATCTAGGCCTACTATACTATTGTACTATACTGCCTAGGCCCTAGATTAAAAAAAACTACCTCCTGCCTCGACGGGATCATCACCTTATCGTGGTGAGGCAGTTTACGTGTCTCCATGACCACCAGAGCTATGTCGGCAGGAGTCTTGTACTCCTGTACTCCTGGCAGGGTTACCCAAGTCGAAAAGGTCGAAGAATAGAGACTAGACAAAGAGTGATCCGCTCTGTTGAGTTACTACATTACTACATTACCCCCCCCCCCCCCCCCCCACACACACACACACACACACACACACACACATACACACACACTATAAACCTCTAACAATACTAAGATATACACTACCACCCATTTTACCCGAGTCAGACATAACACAAACCTCTAATTTAGCAGAATATTAGGATTCCGGGACTGATATATGGTACAAGGAAGCCAGTGAGTCCAAATTTTGATTCTACATAGTGAAAAATTTATGATTTGACACCAAGATCATTCAAATAGGACAGGTCTATGGTATTTTATTGTGGAATGCAAGATTACTGTATATTCAATGGCGGCCATCTTGAAAAATGGCCGCCATCTTGAAATTTGATTTGGCCAGATGGTTTTATGAAAAGAGCAATCCCTAAGGAGTATGTGTGCCAATTTTGGTGCTTGTATCCGCAAGTGAACGATTATTTCTGTTATCTGCCCGGCTAAGTAGTAAACTGTTCCTTCCTATACTGTTGTTATACCTACCTAACCTCACCAAACCAGTGCCTAAACAAAGGTGTGTGGGGGTGTGGATTAGGGATGTCACTAACGGTTTATCCAGTAACCGGTTAGCCGTCAGCATTAACCGGTTAATTAACGGTTTTTAAATTTTTTTTTTTTAAATATTTTATTTTTATTATTATTATTTTTTTAACCCAAAATTGTATATATAAGTACACAGAATTAATGTTGGTAGACGAATGGTAGACATTTAGTTATGCTCCTTTGAAAGACAAACAAAAAAGACGGATTTAACAATAAAAATAAATTGTTCTAGGCTTAATCGTCAATAAACAACAAGCATCGCCTGCGCGTTTCAACAAGTGGTCGGCGGCGGTGCCTATTCTGCCTTTCAAACAAACAAGCTCTAGCCTAGGCTGAGCATTTTTATTGAGAACCATTAACATGACGACGAGTTCTGTTGTGTACGAGTCTGTTGACTCGCGCTGCAGAGAAAACTCTTCCGAGATGAAAATGGCAGATCTACAAGCTCACAGCGCGTCGCGTTCTGCGACTCACGGCTTGTGATTGAGCATCGCTGTTGCCTCATGTCGCTGCTGTATTTGAGAAAGATACTGTCGTCTACACTCCTTTCATTTTGAAATGCTCCCAGACCGAAATACCTCTGTTGGCTACGTGTTCTGTTTTGTGTATTCCGACGCTCGTTGTCTGATCCTCCCCGGACCACACTGTGGCACAGACCCCACTGCGTAACACTAAAACAGCTGTCTCTCATTCACTGTTCGATTGGACATGACATAAGACTACTTACTCTCTTGCGCCTCCCAGAGTCTGTTTGACAAAATCACATCTCCATAGCCAAAAACACTATGCAGGTCCAGGAAAATGCAATCATATTATTATGAAAATTAACCGTGAAACCGTTAAGCATGACCGGTTATTTCTTAACGGTCGGCTAACCGGATAACCTGTTAATCGCTGACATCCCTAGTGTGGATGTGCGTGTGCACGCATACACTCGCAGGAGTGAGCATTTTGTTTCAGGAGTAATGTGTGTATAGTACATCAGGGGTCTTTTTGAAAAGTGCCATGTTTGTCAGTATGTCATGTCAACATAGATTGTAATGACACCCCGTCAAAAGTTCGACATATTTTGATTGTCAGGACATGTTATAACGATCATAAATAAGATAACCCACCTATCTCCCAGACTCCCTCCCCAGTCAAAGCTCAGAATTTAATGAATGTTGAAGAATTATGTGCATGATGTAATTTGCTGTAAATTAGGTGACTTAATTGAATTGAACACGTTTAAAACAATATTTGATTTTTAACTTGTTCTTTGTGTGTGGTTGTGTGTGCTTTCACAGGCCCCGCCGTCCATGGTCAGTGCAGAACAGAGACAGCATGCTGAGCACATATTCCTCTCCTTCAGAAAATCCAAATCGCCGTTCGCTGTCTGCAAGCACATCCTAGGTCAGTGTGGTCATTAGACCGTTTTAAAACGGGTCAATAAAGGTTCTTCTCGATTATTTGATTAATACAAATCTATAGAATAATCGTTAACAATAATCAATAGCTGTAGCCTTACTGTAAGCTCTCTGTCGGGAGATCTAAGAAACTCACTTTACCCTCCATCGACTAAAACATGGGGGCCCTTTGATGGGATTTGATGGGAGCTTTCTACAAAGTCATTAGTGCGTGAATACATAAAAGTCGGAGCATGTAATACAAGGAGACGTAATGTGTGCTTAATTGAAGCAACTGAAAGGCTGGCATTGCAGTGGAGCCAAGGCGTGTCTTAAGTTGTGGCACAGAGCAGCACACATCCTTAACAATCACAACACAAGAATGTAAACAATAGAATGACCTGTTGACTAGGCTTTGTCCTGGAAGTGTACTTTAATGGCAAGGACATTAACTCGAGCTAATATAAAACATTTTGAGAGTTTATTGCTCCTACTTGATTTTTCTTCCCTAATATCTCCCTCCACCCTTCCCCCTCCTCTCCTCTCCAGAGACCAGTAAGGTGGACTATGTGCTGTTCCAGGCTGCCACAGCCATCATGGAGGCTGTGGTCAGAGAATGGATCCTGTTGGAGAAACCCAGCATCGAGTCACTCCGAACATTCCTCCTCACTTACGTCTTACAGAGACCCAAGTAAAGCTTCATTCGTGTTCTACTGTGACCAAAATAACACATCTAAAAGCTAACGTCCCAATGTGACACGGTGTTACCTTGTAATAGAACCTTTGTTCTAATTGGTGAGGTGATTATAAAGTGTGCTGCGTCGTATTCCCTCACCACACCGTGGCATGTCCTCACCACTGAACACTGCTGAGTGGTGTCGCTTCATTCTATCTTACTGTGAAGAGTTACAAATTGGACAGGGAAGCCATACTGTTATTACACTTTGTCTTGAGTCTTCCTGTCCGACTCTTTCATTCACTAGCATCAATCCACCTCTTTTCCTTTACTGTTTATTTGCAATTGCTACCCCAAGTAGGGCTGCAAATATCAATGATTTCCTTAGTGATTATTCTATCGATTAACCACCTAAGCCCTATTTTATCCTACAATGGTGCCGCACTGTGAGCTTGTAGATCTGCTATTTGTCACAACGCATTGCGATGTGCCATGTGTGAGCTTGTAGATATGCAATTTTTAATACCGTATTAATTAGAAAAATATCTTATTAAAATTGATTATTTGGATTAACTGTTGCATGCCTAATGCATGTAAAGTGGTTACTCTTAGTTGCAGGTGTGAAAATACAAAAATAACTTCCAATCATCCTTCCAAAGTCCTTGGAACGAGTTGAAAGCAACACAAGCCATTTGTTTAGGACAAAAAGTCCTAAAAGTCCAAAAGTCTAGTTCCATTCCGTTGTAGAGGTATCAAAAAAGTGTGATGATGAGGTGGGGAACTTAGAAAGGATCCAAGGCAGCTCAATAATGCATGGTAAGGATGATAAAAAAAAAGCCATTTGTTTGTCGGCAGAACTGGGTCGTTAACTACACAGCTACTCAGTGGGTGAAACCATGCCAACGCTGATTATTATGTGATCACAGTTAACCATAATTATGATGAATCTTGATTAGGGAACAACATGATCTGTTCTCAATGAAAATGGGTGGTTTCGTCTCGTGTTTCTGATAGCTGTACTCTAAAATCATTGATTGTGGACGCTGGAGTCACGAGTTAATTGTGCAGCCCTTTAATTTCTCCTTTTCTCTTCCCTCATTATTCTAACCTCTAAATCACGAGTCACTCTTTTCTGTTACTTTGTCCTTTCCATTCCTTCTCCTCCCCTTTCCTCTGTCTTTTTACTCTGCGATGTCAAACAGCAGTTCCTCAACCCCGCTACTGTAGATTACAGTGATTCTCAAACCTTTACAATCCGTGCCAGCTATTTTGAATTAATCGGTTTACTGCCAGCATTTTTAGTGTTTTTTGTTTACCGTGTTTTCCGACGGCGATCGCACGCTTGCGTGTGCTCCGTGCTCCGTTGCCGAGCACACTGTGGCTGTGCTCTGTTGTTGTAGCTCCGCCCAGGCACCACTACACAGTGTGTGGATGGGAGTACGTGGCGCTGTGGAAAGCTTGTTTTTTCTGTAGAAGAAGAATTGAAATCTATGGTGAATCGCTTTTCACTTCCGGATTATCTCAGCATGCATTCGTCTCCTAGCAACCGAGGATTGCCCTTACAGTACAGAACGGCGATATTAATACGCTCAATCAATACGCTCAATTAATACGCTCAATTAATACGCTCAGAGATCTCCAAATACACCTCAAGGACCCCTCAGGGTCCCCAAAATCCATGTTGAGAGCCAGTGGACTAAAATGTCTCTCTGTCTCCCCAGTCTTCAGAAATATGTCCGTGAGCAGATCCTGTTGGCGGTGGCGGTCATTGTGAAGAGAGGCTCTCTGGACAAGTCCATCAACTGCAAGAGCATCTTCCACGAGGTGGGACAGCTCATCAGCAGTGGGAACCCCACAGTGGTAAGAAGACCATTCAAACTCACTGCTTAACCACATGAATCCTAGCATTGCTATAGAGTGTATGCGCATGCATAAAGTGAATGGCAGATTGAGTGGCAAAGTGAGTTTAACGTTTAATGTCGTTTAATGCAATCATAATTGACGATAAAATGAAAAGCAAAAACGGTTAAATATCAATAATTTTATGAAGTTTGTGAGGAAGCAGACTGGGTGGAGATATGCATGCATATGTCGTCTTGTTCCACTAGATGGCACTAGCTCTCCAAGAGGTTAGACTGATGCCAGGGTTGGACGTTCCTAGCTGTCACTAGGCAAACACTCATGCATTTAATCAAACTAGTTGATATATTGACACGGTGGCCAATTCCACACCTCGCCAATATTACAAAATAGTACACAAATGGCCTCTGAAGTGAGCACGGTAACCCCTCTTCTCACAAACGTCCTATGATCAGTTTCAGTGTTGCTATAGATCTCACTAGAGTGTGTTGCAGATGCAGACATGTCTCAAACAAAGATTATTTCCTCCTGATTTGTCTTATCTGAAAAAGACCGTTTTAATATCAGAATGTTCAGATCATAATGTGACTTGTGAATAACGGGTCTAATATTTACTTCAGTGTCTATGGGACAAAAGAATGGGTCAAAGCACGTGCTCATGGTCACTTTAACATTGGAACGAAGAAACTCACGTCCTGCTTCTGGTCCTCTAATCCATATTTTAACTGGGGACCCCCCCACTCTGACGAGCACTAAGATTTGAGGCATTCCCTCTATACACTTAAAACTGTATGTTGTTTTTTTTACTGTTGCGTGAGAAAACAATGTTACACATTAAGTTAATCATCTGGGGACCCCCAAAATAATTTGGGGACAGCGCGGCACCGAGTGCCGTGCTGCGAGCTTGTAGATCTGCTATTTTTGAAAAATCGTGAAAATTAGAATTTTGACCCGATTCTGTGTCTTTTGAATCCTTCTAATATTTTTTGAAAAACCTATGTTTCTATGTCAGCAATCTGGCCAGCCATCGTCAAAGAAAAGTTCCTTTTCACTTAACTGGAGCTCAGTTAGTCTGTTCTTGAGAGACTACTATGTCAGTGGTTCTCAAACATTTTCATGTGAAGGACCCCCAAAATTATGTGTATTTGGCCACGGACACCCATCTCAAAATATTTAGTTCCAGGGACCACCTAGAGGCAAAACTTTAGTTACAAACGTTCGTTTTGAAAATACATATATTCAAAGATTTGCACACATTTTTACGACTTTTTCAAAAATAGCAGATCTACAAGCTCGCTTGTATATCTGCTATTTTTCAATAGCTAAAGCATTCAATAATTCTAGGCCTAAATGGGAATTAGCCTCTGTGCCATAGCCAGCCATCCCTTTGTGTTCTTATTCTAATCTAAAAATCATGGCGTTGGTTGGTAAAATGGTTAGCGTGGCCGGTGGGTTGAGCAAGCTGCTAACCACTGTGTGTGGCTGCTGGTCAGAGAAAGCAGCCTCCTGCCACTTCCTCATGAATGGGAACCTGATGCAACCTGCTGATGAAACACCTTGGCTAAAGCTGTCTTTCTTTCTTAGCTGTACACCATAAAATCCTCTGTGTTAATTAGAATTATTGAATGCTTTAACCAGTGAAAAATAGCAGATATACAAGCTCACAGCGCGGCACCGAGTGCCGCGCTGCGAGCTTGTAGATCTGCTATTTTTGGAAAAAGTTGTGAAAATGTGTGCAAATCTTTGAATATATGTATTTTCAAAGCGAACGTTTGTGTAACTCAAATTTTGCTTCTGGGGGGTCCCTGGAACTAGATATTTTGAGATGGGGGTCTGTGGCCAAATAAATATCAGTTTGGGGGTCCTTCACATGAAAAGGTTTGAGAACCACTGACACGGTAGTCTCTCAAGAACAGACTAACTGAGCTCCAGTTAAGTGAAAAGGACCTTTTCTTTGACGATGGCTGGCCAGATTGCTGACATAGAAACACAGGTTTTTCAAAAAACCTTAGAAGGATTCAAAAGACACTTATAGAATGGGGTCAAAATGTTTTTTTCAAAAATGGCAGATCTACAAGCTCGCAGCGCGGCACTCGGTGCCGCGCTGTGAGCTTGTATATCTGCTATTTTTCACTGGTTAAAGCATTCAATAATTCTAGGCCTAAATGGGTTAACACTAAAGCTGTTAGAATGATTTAATTCTACTCTTTAGTACTCTGTTATGTAATTGAGGTAAGGCTGGCCGATATTAGGAAAACCTTTGATATTCGATAACGTTGTTGAATACCTCGATATCGATATTACTCACGATATTGGTAAAAACTAATTGCATTATAAAGTTTTTAATGTTTTTCTGCTTTAGGTCCACTGCCTGCCTAACCCAGATAATGAATACTATATCCATGCATGCACACTGCACAGTACACATAGAATAAAGAAATTAAATGCCTTATTTTGGTTTTATTGAAATAACCACACCTGGTTACAGATGGACTGCTTTTTTAGTGTGTCTATTAATTAATTTGACACACACACCAATATCTAATTTCAAGCTGTCTTCGTCGATATGTATACCTTGCATGTTGATACCTCGATATCGATAATATTTTGATATATTGCCCAGCCTTAGTTTGAAGCACTTTGTGATATACTCTCCTCAGCCAAGTGGTGGTGTGTGTGTGTGTGTGTGTGTGTGTGTTTGTGTGTGTGCGCACGCACCTGTCTGAATGTGTTTGGGTGCAGTACACTTCAGTAGTACTCTTCATTGCGTTTTCATGTGCTCGCGTATGTGTGTGTGTATGTATGTCTGTCAACAATAATTACATAATCATTACATAAAAGGCAAACAGAAATGTCATTTGTACTCGTATGTTCCGATGTTCAATGCCAAAAGGACAATGAGATTGTCAATTGCAATTAACAAGAAAAATGTCATGATGGTGACAGTCAGTGTTGATTTTGTCGACTAAAACTATGACGAAAAATGTTTGTCGACTGCGTTTTTTTCACTGACAAAAACGAAATAAAAACTAAGCTGTGATGACTAAAACTAAGACTAAATATATTGACAATTTTGTCAACAAAATAAAAACTAGACTAAAATGTTAGAGAGGGACTAGTGCTGAAGAGTCATTTTATGTTTGGTTGCTCTCAAGTGTTGCATGCTGAAAATAGCAGATCTTCGAGCTTGTAGATCGGCTATTTTCAGCATGCAAATCAGCGTGTAAAATCAGTCATTACGATGCCATCAAGGCCTGACAAAATACTTTTTAGTTGACTAAATCAACTGTAGATATAGTCGCCAAAAGTCTTATGATATTTAGTCGACTAAAATTTGACTAAAACTAAAACTTTTCAGGTGACTAAATTATGACTAAAACTAAATGACATTTTATTCAAAAGACTGACTAAAACTAAATCAAGATTTGCTGTAAAAAACAACACTGGTGACAGTCTTCTGTGTGTGTGTGTGTGTGTGTGTGTGTGTGTGTGTGTGTGTGTGTGTGTGTGTGTGTGTGTGTGTGTGTGTGTGTGTGTGTGTGTGTGTGTGTGTGTGTGTGTGTGTGTGTGTGTGTGGTGTGTGTGTGTCTCTGCAGCAGACGCTAGCCTGCTCTATCCTCAACGCACTGCTCAGTGAGTTCTCCAGCTCCAGTAAAACCAGCAGCATCGGACTCAGCATGGAGTTCCACGGCTCCTGCAAGAGACTCTTTCAGGTTCGGTCCTTCCTCCCCCTCTCCTCTCTTTTCCTTCCTCACGTTCTAACTTCTAAGCTTGCAGATTTTTGGCAGAGATTTGGTGTAGAGCAGTGTTTCTCAACTTTTTTCCCCGTAAATTACGTCCCAGATATACCTTTTAACACTTTTAAGTGCCGGGACCAGCCGTAGTGTGATGATCCTGAAGAAGTTCAGGATTTTGTTTTATACAGGGTTCCCACGGTCATGAAATTCCTGGAAATATTTTGAAATTAGATTTTTTTTTTCAGTACTGTAAAAGTTTTGGAATTGATGGAAGGTCCTGGAAAAAATAGCTATGCATTGTCTTTGGTTATTGATTTTGTTAATACCTCTGAAATGACAAATTAAACATTGACCTAATTGCCAAATATTAGAGACAGAAATTGTGAAAATAGCCGATCTACATGCTCACAATGCCTCGCAACGCGAGTGGATCGGCTATTTTCACAATAAAACCGTGTTATACAAAATTCCTCTACTCTTTGTGCTCATCAGGGTGGGGGGTCCCCAGTTCAAATATGATTATTTTCGGGGGTCACAGCCTGAAAAGGTTGAGAACCACTGGCATACACTACCTGTCTTTGGGCATTGCGCATAGGAGTAAGCGACTCGTTATTGAGCTGAATTATTGTTACATAGTCCTGGAAATCGGGGTTAAATATTCTGGAAAAGTTTTGGAAATTACTTGGTAAAGATGTGTGGGAACCCTGGAAAATAAACATCCTGGTGGTCGTACATGGACACGATGGTGGTGAAGAGAAGGTTGACTGTTTGTTCCCCTCCCTGTGGCCAGGAGGAGGACCTGCGTCAGATCTTTGTTCTGACCATGGAGGTGCTGCAGGAGTTCAGCCGCAGGGAGAACCTCAACGCCCACATGTCCTTGGTGTTCCAGCGCTACCTGGCCCTGGCCAATCAGGTCCTCAGCTGGAACTTTCTGCCCCCCAATCATATCCTTTACTTCTTTAGTGTGTGTGTGTGTGTGTGTGTGTGTGTGTGTGTGTGTGTGTGTGTGTGTGTGCGTGTGTGCGTGCGTGCGTGCGCGCAAACTATGGAAAGTGGGGAGATATTCTGCTGGTCCTCATGTTTTCAAGAGGCTGTATGTTAAATACTCCGGAATTAAACAAGTGTTGTGATTGGTCGAAAAAGATAAAAGGGAAGTTACATATGACGTCCTGCCCCTATAGACACTCTCTGCATTGGTCGTGACCAAGCTTTTCCTCCTTGTTGATGAGAAAAGGCTGGGATCGAGGCTAGCACCTGCCTAGAAGCGATGGTAATGCATTTTAAGAAGCTCCTCAAAACTGCGAATTACATTTCAAAGTTTAGAGGACCTTCTTAAAACGCAGAGATATGGGTGCCAAGTAACGCTGTAAGGTGGAGCGTAAGGCTCTTATCGTCAGTACCGACAACCTCGGTCAAAACAGTAAAATTCCCTGTAAGGCTTGACACCAAATCAGATTTGATTGGTTGAGGCGGGGAATGAGCGAGAGGGTCGGCGACGTATTCTCGCAGATGAATGAGCTCATGGTACGAAGTGCCAGGTGTTGTCTTATCAGCAGACGGTGTTAACAGTTTTATAGGCTTGGTTTCGCGGAAATTCGCGCAGATCTGGTGTAAACAGGTCTGGTCAAAAAAGGTCTGAACAATTGCATCCTGTCTGCCATGAGCCTTCAAGGTCAGGTGTAGAAGGGAGTCGCCGGAGTTGTCCGGTCCTACTGCATGCTTCCCATGGGAGTGTTTCCCTGGCCAAGAAGATATAGCCGTGCTGGGAGCGTGTTGTTTTTGATTTGTGTCCCCATGTGGGTTCAAGGCTCCATTGTGCCACCACCGCATTCCGTTGTAAAGGCACACAGATTTTCATCTTGAGCTTGCCTCTTAACCCATTTAGGCCTAAAATTATTGGATGCTTTAACTATTAAAAAACAGCAGATATACAAGCTCACAGCGCGGCACCGAGTGCCGCGCTGGGAGCTTGTAGATCTGCTATTTTTGAAAAAGTTGTGAAAATGTGGGCAAATCTTTGAACATATGTATTTTTAAAGGGAGCGTTTGTATCTCGTTTGTATCTAAATATTTTGATTTGGGGGTCCGTGGCCAAATACATGTCATTTTGGGGGTCCTTCTTATGAAAAAGTTTGAGAACCACTGACATAGTAGTCTCTCAAGAACAGACTAACTGAGCTCCAGTTAAGTGAAAAGGACCTTTTCTTTGACGATGGCTAGCCAGATTGCTGACATAGAAACAACAGGATTCAAAAGACACTTATAGAATCAGGTCAAAATACACATTTTCATGATTAAAAAAAAAATAGCAGATATACAAGCTTGCAGCACGGCACTCTGTGCCGCGCTGTGAGCTTGTATACCTGCTATTTTTCAATAGTTAAAGCATAAAATAATGGGTAACAGTGTGGACAGTCAGTCGTAAAAATCCCTGAGAAACAAATTAGAATTGCCTGCTGTGCCGTCTGAACAAAGGCAAGTGCATTGCAGACTGTCCCGTAATACTGAATTCATACTAGCAGTGTAAAAGCTACAAAATGACCAAGCCTGACCTGCTACATTAATTGAAAAGGTTGGATATAAATGGCACAGGGAACAGGTTAATGGCTAGATTTTATGTTCTTCCATTTATGGAACCGAGCAGGAATTGTGGGCAGTGAAAAGGGGAGTGGAATCTGTAAAAAAAAATGAAACAAAAAAGAAGAAAAGTGTCGAGTGTCACTTTGTAGCCTCGTATTGCTGACTTCTATTGAACATTAGTTGTGGCCTGCTGCTTTGTCCCCGCTAGCGTGAACGCAGTATCAGGCTACAGTGCTGACCATTGTGAGACAGTATGTGTGTTTGTCCAGGCTTTGGAACTCATTATGGTCTAGAGATCTCAGCCTGGATGCGTGTCTGTCTACTTGAGGGGATCTTGAAGTGGCGTGTGCCACAGGCTGTGGGCACAGATCACTTTCAAAGAGCTGTCTGTCTTGTATGTCCATCCCCATGTCATTCCAAACTCTAATAACACACACACACACACACACCCGCCCCGGTAGCTTGTTGAGTCTGCCCTTGGAATGCCAGGCATGTGTGGTTTCACGTTTGTGTGTGTGTGTGTGTGCTTTTCACAGAGATACTTTTAAATCTTTTGTGTGTGGGCACGCGCAGTCGCGCACCCCTTAGTGTTGTCACGATATTGGATTTCTAACTTTGATACTATATTTTGAAAGAATATCGATATTCGATACCATTTTCAATACCACGCAACCACAGCGGTTTTAGTGCAAACATGTTTATTTTAATTGAAAGAAAAATACAGAACTTTTTGAGGTAGATGGTAGTGCACTTTTCAAAAGCTTGCCTTTGAGGTTTTTACATTCTAATTACAAATAAGGCTGTGCAATCTGTATTTTCATCTAAAATAACAAAAAAATACACACATAGAGCGTGTGTCTCACCCAACGAGAGAGGTAGAAACTGAGTATCGATATTATCGATACTATGGAAAAGTAATATTGAAAATCGATGCTATATTCAAAATCGATACTTTTCGATAAATCGATATTTTTGACAACACTAGCACCCTTATGTTGCCTCAAGCTGCGCAATTGATACCTGAATTCATTGCAGGTTGTTATTTGTGTGTTAGGGACAGTTCGTATTGACAGATAAATAAAATATATGAAATCTTAGAACACAGTATTGTTTGTCTGTTGCAGAATGAATGAATTAACCAACCAAATGGACATTTGGTTAGAGTTTGTCAGCTGTGAGTTAAATGAAGGATTTAACAGCCTTTTATAATGTATAGGCATGAAACGTCTTGCCACCCAATCACATCTATCCTGAAAGAAAGAAAGAATGCAACTAGTTAGGGAAAGTCAGCTGAATCTTGACCAATCTGGGAAATAAATGCTTACCAATAGCTTTCTTCACAAATGGGTTCATAAAGGTGTCTACTATCACCTCTGAATTTGTTCCAACCCAACTCCCTTGGGAAACCTTGTGGGAGCCAATAAAAGTTAGGGTCCCATTGACTTTACTTTAGAGGAAAAAATTAATCTGCTTTAAGTAGCATGTGAGGGGTAAAACTAGGGTTTTTCCATGAATCTGAATGCATTGCGAGCATTTGTTTTGCACAAAGAAACATTCCTTGGGCTAAAAACGGACCCCACAAAACTAGGGTTTAGTGATGAGTCATCACTTTTCCCAGATTGGTCAAAGATTCACGATGTACGATATTATCGCGATAATCAAAATTAATTATCCTGGGTGGAACATGATTTGCCAAAAAATAGCAGATCTACAAGCTCACAACGCGATGCGAGCTTGTAGATCGGCTATTTAATGGCAAAGACATTTGATAGAGAGTGAGAGAAATACTGTATAAAGTATGTATCAAGTAGGTATATTATAAGTACCTTTTACCAATAGAGGGTTTAAATGGTACCGGATATGCAACTACTCGGCAAATAAAAGGTGAACTGATCCCAGTAATCCCAGTACAATAAATTAAATCTCCACGATACGATTATCGCAAGTGTTTTTTATCATGATAAACAATGATATCGCTTATCGTCCCATCCCTAGCACCCTCCCCCCACCTAGAAAACATGTCCGGGCTGCTGCTACTGAAGGAGAATCACCGTGAGTGAGTGAGAGAAGCCTTTAAGTGTGCGGTCCGCCGGTGAAAAGGACAGCAGATTGATGAAGGCCAATGGGAGCGTTGGGACGAGTGCAGGCCGCCTGTCTGCCAGCGTCAGAACATGCCTTAGTGTCTGTGATGAGACGCAGGCGTGTGCCTGTGTGTGTGTGTGTGTGTATGTGTGTGTCAAGGGGCCGCTCCTTAATTGTGCGCCTGACAGCCGCCGCCTGTTACACACACACGCACACACCTCAAAGAGCCCTTTTTAAAACACCAAAGAGGTCTCTCTCCATACTTCAGGAACAAACCGTGTGGCATGCGTGTCATCTGTCCACGCTGTGACCCCCACCATCCTCCCCCCCAGCACCCAGGCTCTTGTGTCGTCTCTCTGGGGCGTCGGTAGAACAGCGCGTCTCTCCGCGGCGCGCGGCGGTCTCTCTGACCCTTGTGGGGTCGAAGTGAGGCCTCGTGGTCAGGTGCTGTAAATGGCTCTCCCCGTTGACAGACGGGGCGGACCTCCCTCGCTCCTTCTCTCTTGACAGGCAGCGCTGCACACCACGGCACTTTGACAAACGACATTTCTTGCTGTATTGTTTATGCCCAATAATACGGTTATAGGATGTACTGTATATGCACCATGTCGCCTTTTTTTTTACACAATTGCTTTTTCAGTGGATTGTGCAGAATGATATTGACCCAACAAGTCTTAAAAACCTATGGCCGATTTGAAAATGTCCCCCCTAAAACGAAAGGTTTTTATGGAAAACGTATTACTCAGCCTCTGTAGCAAACTATTTGATAGCTTACACCTTTGGCTTTCATAGACAACTTTCAGAAAACAAATATTAAATATCAAATATTATTCAAAAATTAAAAAAAACAAATGTGTTGCTACATACTGTACTACACAAAAATGTGTTCCCGGCCTGAGGGCTAAAAGCACAAAAATCTGTTCCCGTCTAAATGGGTTAAAAATAATAATGCATGCAAATGCTCTTTCTTCTCCTCACATTTCAATCTTTAAAACAAGAAAAGTCACGTGTGATGGAGATATAGTTAGATGAACTGATGGGGCCGGGGGCTTCTTCGATGTGAGTTGAAAAGTCAGTTGGACAGGCGGAGGGAGGCAACTGAGAAGGCCTGTCACGTCCTACTAGGGTCACCAGTAGGTTGGCATCACCGCACCTCATGGACATGATTGTGTAATAGGTGGGTGAGGTAGGGTGGACATTAGGGATGCGAAGATATACCGGTACGGATCGTAATCGCGATACAAACGTCCGCGATACGGTTGAATCGGTTCATTCAGTGTGTACCGGTACAATAGACGGACGAAATCGTGATGGATCGTACCGTGAGTGTCTGGATCGGTAAATTCCGCGGTTGTATCGGTTCTTCCATATAGTATTTCATTCTATCCTGTTTTTCCGAGGCGCCATGAATGCACCATCATCAGCCCCCTCCCCAAAAGCCAGTCTTTAACGCGAGCTGCGACTCGGACAGCCGGACAACACTCCGCACTCTGCATGCATGCAACCAGGGAGACAGACAGTGCAGCGAAATGCGAGTGAATCAACACAGACGAACTAGCAGCCCCATGGGTTAAAAAGATGCAAGATTAGTAGTACAGTACTTAGCTTTATAACATCCAAGTCAGCTGCGCTGATTGTTGTCACAGAGTAGCACAGGCTGAGTGATATGTAATCAACAGCCGTTTCTTAGCGAATCTCCGACGGACAATTGATTGAGATCATCTTCTGCGCTATATTAACTGCACACACACAACAACAATGTTGCTGGGTGTTGTAGGACTACTGCTTGCGTTTAAAACAAAGTATTTGTCACTGTTCTACAACGTTCCTGTTGATGCAAGCAACTCTCTCACTTTCTCTGCTGCTAGTTCTGCTCTGGGAAAGAATCCTAATTTATACATCGCAGTACAAGGGTCGCACCTAAAATAGCAGACCTACAAGCTCACAATGCGTCGTGGATGCGATGCGCTGTGAGCTTGTAGGTCTGTTTTAAAACATTTTGGCTATACAAATTGCATAATCCTGGATTAAATATAATATAATATAATATAATATAATATAATATAATAATACAAACCAGGGAGGGACTTTATTGTTTTTCAGGTCAAGGACCCCTTAGCTCAGACAGAGATCAAGCAGGGACCCTCGCTGTAGGCTAGGCATTATAGCCTACTGTATCACACAAATATTTGGCAGGCCCCCTGTAATAACCCTGGATTGGGGTCCCTGACTCCCAGTTGAAGGCATATAGGCCTAATGACATGGGCCTTCTATATGATTAGTTATCAAACAATTCTACAATAGCCAGCAGCTTTGTGTTCTCCCAGAATACTATATGTTGGGTTGTTAGACAGAGCCTAGTACTACAGTGAAACAATAAATTGCCTTGAATTTAAATTTCATACATTTTTAGTCGCTATGTTTTGTAAATTTTGGGATTTGGGCTTGAATCGTGAATCATATCGCATCGTATCGGGAACAGGGGTGGATCGTGATGTATCGTATCGGCAGGATTTCAATGTAGCGCAATTATATCGTATCGCTAGCAGTGTATCGAGGTGCGTATCGTATCGCCTCAGTGGTCGAGATTCGCATCCCTAGTGGACATGTATTCAGTGTCTGTGACAGGGAGCCAGTGAAGGTCATGAAGGACTGGTGATGTGATGTGGTCTCTGGTACCAATGACTGTGAGTATAGGATGCTGTAGTTTATTGAGGACTGTCTTTGGTGGTAGTGCCATATAGGAGGTGGTTGCAAGAATCTTAGTTAAAAAATCCTCAGTCTGAGGAAGAGCCAACCGGCTTGAAACATGATTTTTTTTCTGTGTGTATTAAACCCATTACCTTTGGATCATATTCCAGTGTGCGGTCTCTATCTACTGTTGTTCACTTCTGCCCTGCACCAGTTTTTAGTTTGTTTGTTTGTTTGGATATGCGCGCTCTACTATATGTTGTTGCAAGAATTGTTTGATTTTTACATCTTGTTAATACATCTTAATACATCTTGTTAATAACACATTGTCACACCATTGTCAAAAGTGAGTGAAGGCCTTCGTTAGAAAATTACGACCTTATCCCTTTTATGCCCATATATGAAGATCCCTGATGTCATCAATATTAAGCCCATATTTCTGAATATCCATATATGGACATATTGTGTAAATCTCATGTGGTCTATGACAGTGATACTCAAACTCCGGCCCGCTGGCCACTTCCGGCCCGCGGCACAATTTTGACTGGCCCACCAACTTAATGTCCTCAAAGTCACGCATCCAACAAGCTTTAAGCTGAGCAGTTTGAACCTTCCGTTTCAGAGATAATGGGCTATTTAAGCTTAGTACGGTGACGGCAGATGACAACAGCAACCGGAAATGATCAGCGCTCGATAGATCAACCTGCCGCCGTAGCAGCTGTCTGTACTATGCCAGTAGGTCCCTTTCCACGTTGCGCCTACTACGCCTGCTGCGTTGACGCGTAGCCATGGGAACCAAAGAGTTCAGCAAAAGGGGCTCTTTGCTTAACTATTTGGACCGCAACGGCGATTGCGTCCTAGCAGCCGTAGTCCCGCCTCACGTTGCCGTAGTAGAAAGGAGTTCCTTAAATTCCCCAATGGCCAAAATATCTTGAAAACGGCCATTGAAATCAGATTTTCGCAATTTCTTTCTTTTTTCTTTTACCAGTGGCTCTGCCTGACTAATTAGCATACCCAAAACGACATTGTAGGCCTAATGCAAATCAAATGAAAGAGAGATGTACTGCAGCTTAACAACTCCATCATTAGCCATTTTGTAGCTAAAACAGTCTGGTTAATATATTTTAAGTAGATTGTTTGATTTGATTTGATTTGCCATAACTATCTATTTCACAAGTTTATTTTCTGTAAGATGCCATTTGTGTTGAATGTGGGCCAAGTCATAAATAACATTGTGAAGCAATAAAGAGAGATGTGCTCAGCTATCTTTAACATTATCCCACTTGATAGCAGGCAGACAGATAGACAACAACACAGACAAATAGCAGACAAATGTACATTCGTTTGTTTTAGTGTTTGTGTGGAATATGCAAATTGCACAGAATTATTAAAAAGAACATTTAGCAAATTACTTTGATTATAAATTGTGTCATTGACATCTCTTGAGACAGCCTCAGAGTCGCGACGCTTCAAAGGAAGAGAGACAGACCGATAGGTGTCGCCCTTTCTTTGACGATGGGTTCCCAGATTGACAGAATATAAATTCCAAGCAATAAAATAATTCACAATGCACTTGTCTTACGTTATGTGGAAATAAAGCAAATAAAAGAAGTTATCAAGTAATGTCATATGATCAACTGGCCTGTGGCCCCTTGACATTTTTGTAATGTGTCCCACAAGTTCAGAAGTTTTAGTATCCCTGGTCTATCCTCCCCCTCCATATTGCCTCCCACTATTCTTATTAGTATGTCCCCCCCCTTCCACCAGGTTAAGGCTGGGATTAG